>NW_005054382.1:748702-757988 GCF_000277835.1 Geospiza fortis | reverse complement strand
CTGGGGGGGTGGGGAAGGAGAGATGCTGCTGGCACCGCTCAGCCCCAGCCCCGCCGCGCAGCATCCCCGGGGAGGGCAGCCCCAGCGCGCCAGGCACCGGGCAGACACCCCCTGCACACGCTGCACGACAGGACAAGGCACGGAAAAGTGCCCATCTCCGCTCATCACCCTCCCAGGCACTCATTTCTGAAACCAGAACACCCCTGGACTTTGCAGGAGTCCCCCCATGCATCTCAGTTAGCCTGCACTGAAGTAATTGGGCTTTTTTCCTCCTTTTAAAATTAGCCACGTGACTTCCTAAAGCTCTTGTTGGGCCTTAGGTGTTCTTTTTCACCAAAAAAATGTGCAAGTAAACCTTAAATATTTCAAACAGAAAAAAACAAAACAAAACAAAACAAAACCAACAAAGATGTTCCCCTAGAAAATCAATACCAAAATTATAAGAAAAGAGACCCCAACAGACACAAAATCAATAACATTATGAGGCACCATATTAAAAAAACCACTGGTACCTCGCTGAAATGCTTCTGATAGCTAAAATCAGAACAAGTAATTGAATTTTTTACAATGAGAAAAGGATTCTATCTTCATTTCCAGTTTATGTAAAAATAGACAACACTTTTAATACAAATTATCTTGAAAACATGAGATAGATATTGAGATAACATCCCCTGCCTAGCCTCTGCTTTTCAAGAAAGCATTAAATCTTTGTTAAAGAAACACTGTTGTCATAATAGTTTTCAGCACTAGTTTTACTTGTCCACAAGATGCAAAGAACTCAGAAACAGGCAGCTGCCACAAAGTAAATCAAAGACCTAGAAAAGCAGATGGCATAATTTCACATCTTAAATGTTGGCTGTGAGCCTTCCAGTAATAATTTATAAGGAGACTTCCTCCTGCCTGTTCCTCTGCTTGGCAGCACGCTGTTTGAGCCTTTCAAACAAAATAAATAGACTTCAAGCCACCAGCTTCACACACACTAACACTTACCAATGCTATTTCAACCTGACACAAGCTGACTTTGTTCCTCTGTGACCCTGGAGAGAAAACCAAGGTGACAGCTTGATGGATGGGATCTCTTTTCACAATGTGGGTTGTGACTTCACAGCCCTGTCTCCCCATTATTGCTCAGCTGAAGGAGGGGACAGGAACAGAAGAGAATCTTCCACCACACAGAGCCATTTTAACAGTGAACCAAACAGGCAATAAATGCCTGAAACACATTTTCCTAACTCAAAAACGTGAATTTAAGGGAATCCCTTTCCACTTTTCTTGGAGTTCAGGTCTAAGGGCAGAAGGAAAAGGCTCTAGGGGGAGGAATTAATACAAATTGTTCATTTCAGACATATTTTAGTTTAAGAAAATAGCAACATCACCAGAGAACAAAGGAAAGAAGGAAGGAAAGAAAGAATTTGGTTTGTTTCATTTATGACCAAAGAACACTTTGACTGTGACTTTTGTGAATTATCTCTTAACTGTGCTAATTCAGTTATTGAACCATGAATCTTGAACAATTCTGCACTGGACAAAGGTCTCACTGCAGTAATCTTAGGCAAACAATTGCAATGTGATGTCTTTTATTTATACCTAAGAGACATAATAAAGTATCAGAGGATTCATCTATCTTAAAATTGGTGTCTGCAAATTCAGAATTTGAATGCAGACTCTCTGTTAAAATGATTCCAGAAATCTTTTTACAAGATTAACATATTTAACATAAAAATCCTCCCAGATTTCACAGAACTCTTCATGAAGAAATTGCCTTTTCATGAAAAGAGTTGAAAAAGGAAGATGGTGAATGAACTCTGAAATGTAAGGCTCCACCCCCACAGGCTTGAGCTCATTAACAGATATCCTGATGCCTGTAGTTGGCCTCTGATTTCCTTAGAGAGGAGCACAGGCTGTTAATATATCTTGGTCTTTGTTTCTGATTCATCTGATCAGATGGGTTCACCATGAATACTGGAGGGCGTCAGATCTCTGATTTCACAGGTGAATACTGGGGCCAAATGACCTGCTTCAAGGAAGTCTCTGGCAGAAAGCCAAACCTCTGCTGCTCCAGAGCAGATCACCCCAGCTCCAGTGACCTTCATGCTCCAGAAGATGATTTCTGAAACCCGGGCCTGGTCCATTCATGTCTGAGATAAAGCTTAACATGGTGTGTATTTGTTATCACACAAAATATGTTACTATTGCTTCTAGTCTGGGATTTGATATTCACAATTCTGCCAAAAAATATAGGCTCCTGTTCATTCTTCCAAAAACTAGCACTGTCTTTTCAAAAAGATGTGCTTTGTTTCAGATAATAGTATTTAAGTGTTTCAGTATTTACAAATATTTTTAACTGAAAAGAGTTAGAATATCTGCGAGGTAGTACCTAACTTATGATCCTGAAAGAGAATCAAACAAAACCAAAAGACAGAAATTGATTGATATTTAAAAAAAATGCAAAATCTGACAGATTTATACAGAGGAATATCAGCAATTATTGAGTTTCAGCAATTCAAGGGGGGGGGGTTGATTGTTTTGGTGGTTTTTTTTGCTTTGCTTTGGTTGGTTTGGTTGGTTGGTTGATTTGGTTTGGTTTTCCCAAGAACCACATTAGAATCACACTCTTGGTTTAGTTGACCCCATTGTGGGACTTAGGGGGGACTCTAGCATGGTGAAAGTGATGTGGTATGAATTTCACCCTTGGAAAAGAAGTTTTAAAAGATGTACTTGTGAACCGTTTATATCCTAATTACAGCTCCTAAACTGCCACCATTGCTTCTTTGCTTCTCCCTAACAATCTGAGAGCCTTCCCATTGTAAAGAAGGAAGTATCTCAAACATTTTAGAAACAATAAGGCCTCTTCACAGACCACTTGATATAAATGCATTACCTCTAAATAAAAAGTTTTCTACCATGCAGCAGGTGGTTAACTATGCTATGCACAAATGAGATGAGCTCTAGTGATCAAAAGGAAGAATGAAGCATGAAAAATGCAGCCACCTTTGTACTTGGAAGCTTGCATAGAGAAACAGAAAATTCACAATAGGAGAAAAACTACAGGCACTAATTTTGGAAGAGTTAATTTTTCTCATTCTTGTAGCAGAATGTAACTTTCAGACTCATGATAAATACCTGAAGGCAGTTTGAGCTTTAGGAAATAGCAGCAGGTTTGCACACTCTGCCCTGTAAGGTTTTTTCTGCTTGCTCACAACTATATCCTCTTATCTGTATCATCTGTCCAAAGCACTTTTTCTTTTGCACAACATTTACTCCTTTCCATGTTTCTAGGATTAACAAAAACCATAAGGCTCTTGGATAAGGCTTTCATTTGGATAACAGCCATACATGTTTAATAGCAATCATAAGAGCAGTTTGAAGAATCTTTTCTACAAGCAGAGTGGTGCAGGCAATTGCACTGGAAAAGATTCCAGCAAAACAAAAGATTCCTGATTCTTTGAAACTCGCTGGTGAGTGCACTCTGATTAGTGCAATCTACTGCAGCTCTTTGATTTTCTTTTTTTACGCTAAACTCCCAGTAATTCTTAAAGGCATTGTAGAAAATGGAATCATAGAAAGAGTTGAGTTGGAAGGGACCTTAAAGATCATCTGGAGATGGCACATCTTTATAAACAGAAGGAAATGCACATTTTAAAGACACACCACATGACTTTAAGCATTTGATTGAGAAACATGAGTTCCATAGTCAGTACATGCTCTAAAAGTACACTTTTTAATGGGCTCCTTAACACAGTCAATTGATTTTAAAAGTTTACTGTTCAGTTGTAAGGTTGTTTAATGATCTATGCTCATATAACACATGCATGTCAAATTTCAGGGATATTCTTTATCTATTTGACCAGATTTCTTCTGAGAAAGCAGTGGGGTGGCAGCTCTGCAAACTGGAAGAGGAATGGCCTGGCAAGAAGGAAGGAAGGATTAGCAATGAGAGGAGAGCACAGTAAAAAAATATAGTTGGGTAAAAAGGGAGAGAAATTAAAAACTATGATGATTAGAGTCACTTGAGCAAGAATGTTATTGAAGCCAATGTTTCACTTTGTCAAGGGTTATCTAATAGCATTTCCCTTGGTTTGATCTCCATGGGTTCAGCCTAAACCCACTCTCTGCTTTTGTTTCAGAGCTGGATGAAAGCAGGGATTCAGCAGTGCAGCTGGGTTTACATTAGGAGTGTGTGCCTGAAGCTGAGGATGTCTGGCTTGGAACTTCAAAGTGCATCAGCCAACACTGGTGCATCAGCCTGCAAACTTCAGTAAATATGTCAGTCTTCCTAAAGTTAGATAGAAGAGCAAGATTAAAACAGCAAAGTAAGAGAACAGCATGAGGCCTGCACAACACTAAATCTTCATTCCTCCTTCAGCAATAAGATACTAGGAGCAAAAAAGAGGTTCTCTGTAAATTTGGCAAGAAAACACAATGTGAGTGCCTTTTCAGGGGCTTTGGCAGATATGGCATGCTGGTCAAAGATAAGCCAACACTGTAATTTGGGACAGTGGGGTACACCTCCTGTGCAGCCAGGAAAAATCCCCATAATCCAACCCATCTTCCACAGCTTCTGCACCAACCTAGGGATGAGTGGGCAGCATGGGGTCAGGAGACAGCCACGCTATGGACATTCCCTGGTATTTTTTAAAGATCAGATATTGTCATCACAACTGTGCTACAGACAGGCTGACATGAGCAGGCACACAGGCACTGAGAGGACTGGAAGGCCTTCAAAGCCCAACCATCAAGACTTTTGTAACCCCTTTAGCATATAAAGACAAACATCTGCTAAAAAAATTCTTAGGCTTGGAACCTCAGACTGTTAAGTCTTTTGGAGGAGGCACATGTATTTTCCCTGTAGTTCAGAGGTTTGCAGCACAGCTGGAATTCCAACTTTTGAATATTACTACAGTGAAAACATATACACAATGATTTAAATAGTGATATTCTGGTCCATTTTTCCAAAACAAAGAGAAATTAATAGAGTTAACTAGAGTATATTTGGGGAGTGGGGGGAGAAGAAAGGAGTAAAGGGGGTACAGACATATGGTATAAATAGCTTATGGGAAACTGCCCTGCAAGCTGCTGCAAACTCAAGCATCATCAATGCCTTACAGTTAATCAGACTCCATACAAGAAATCTACTTATACAAACAAGAATTTGTAGTACTGAGCTGGAACATAAGCACCATTGCAGATCTACTCCCTCATTAAGGATTCCTCCCAGGAATTATCATCATATTCATATGACAAGAAAAAATAACATATGACTTTATCTGGACATTATCCAATAATGTATGCAAGAAAAGTAGAATATTAGGTGTGAGAAATGCCTGAGTTAATATCATGCACTGCTCTTGCTGTGAGAAAATGTGGGATTTTTTTTTCCCACAAAATAGTGTAAAATAAACCTGTTACAATCCAGGACAAATTTCAGAGTATATATTAAATGGCAGAGGATTCAGAAAGCAATATTATGGACTAGAACTGAAATAAGCAGGGGAGGAACTTGAAAAGGCAGCTTTGCAAGGCTGGAGCACCCACTTTCCTGTTTGGGTACACTGGGAGCTCTCATTCCAGGTACCACAAGTGCTGTGTTTCTGTAACGTCTCAGCAGCAATCTCCATCCCTCTCTCAGAGGCCACTTCACCCTCAGTGCCCCAGCTCAGACCTATATGATGAGGAAGAGGATGGCACACCTGATGGTCAAACATAAGGGAAACCTCTGGCCATTGCAAAAGGGAGCCTCAAGCTGAATCACCAAGAACAAGTAACCACAGCAAATTATTTTTGACCACATATAAACTTCAAGGGCGCCTTCCTTTACATCTCACATACACATTTATGCAATCAAATTGCCTAAAATTTAACATAATTTGTGTTTTAAGCTCTTACAACATTTTATGTTATTCTTTTGCTCAGGCTTCTCTAACCATTCTGTTTTTCCTCTCTCATGATCTATTTCCCTTCTGCATTTATTTTGTGGTCTTTAATTTGACTGACTAATTCTCCTTCTCTTACAGCAGCTTACTGGTGCAATTCAACATAATCAAAGTAGTCAGAAATTTTATTATACTCAGCCACGTGTTTCCTTCCACCTAAAAAGAATAAATTTTATTATGAATGGCATAAACTTTGTGCTAAGGTCAAACCTAACTTGAATTAATGGACAACAACTAAAAACCTGACTGTCCAAAGTTTATTGTCTGTAGTGAAGAGAAATATGTCATGAAAAAGGCCAGAGTATCACCTCTGCAGCACCAGGTAAACAACTCTTTCTCTTGCACCAGCTGGATGATATAGTGAGCTGGCAGATACTTATGTAACCCAGCTATTTAAAAAAAAAACCTGAATCTCTCCTCTGTGCAGGTATGATCTTGCACTTCTAAAATCCCCTGGGAGCAGGTTTGATAGCTTCTGCACAGCTGTTTGTGGAACCAGAGGCTTGACTCGCGTGTGAATGGTCCTGCCTGTGAAATGCAGGGGATCAGCCGCACGGGAATGAAGGAAGCGTTCCCACCTCCAGGTGCCAGTGCCAGGCAGGTCCCTGCCAAGCCCAGCGCCTGCAGCTCCCTCCATGAGCCGACTTGGGAAGAGGAGAGGCTCCCTCCTATGGCTAAACCGCGTACAGCTGTGAGCACCACCGTGAGCAGGATGCTTCAGACAGAAAGTCGAGAAAGAGAGAAAAAACTATAAACAAATCTCTCTATTACATATGCGAGGCACATGGAAACTGAAATCCAGAAATACGTATTTTGCAGGCACACAAAACGACATTATAATAATGTAATAATAATAACAATGGCACGAATCTGAGTTTTCTAGCTAAACACCTCACACTTCCCTACGGAATTCATTTTTAAAAAACATTTTTTTATGCTTTTGTAATATTTTAATAGCTAAAATAACATGGCAGTCAGAGAATGGACACCTTTCTGGAACAAATATGAGCTAGAGATGAAGATACATTGTACAAAACAACAAACGTGTCCTAACATTTTCTCAAACCCTTTAGGCAGGTATGAAGCACAACACCAGAAACAAATAATATATGTGACTGGATCCCTACTTATGATCTATTCTTAGCTTTTGCTTTTTTTTTTTCTTACACTGGGAAGCCAAGGTTCTGATACTACAAACTTGGACTTACAGGAGTGAATGGTTCAGAAGCACAGATTTACTTATCTCAAGAAATAGCAACTGTATCCTGAGTCCAATAATGCCACTTGCCTAAAGAACATAAGCATGCCAAGAAGAGGGGAAACAAT
This sequence comes from Geospiza fortis, assembly GCF_000277835.1. Classification (NCBI taxonomy): domain Eukaryota; kingdom Metazoa; phylum Chordata; class Aves; order Passeriformes; family Thraupidae; genus Geospiza; species Geospiza fortis. The sequence continues at coordinate 750,729 of NW_005054382.1, read as the reverse complement.
GTTTAATACAATATTCAGTTATTCATTTTTGACTTGAAACAGGTTGTGGTTTTTAAATTTCCTTTATTACAATTACAGAAGTAAACTCTTTCACCAACTCTCTCTGGGCAGCTCAGCTTACCTTCAAGCCTACAGACCTAAAATGAGTTGTCACGAGTTCTTGGTTTCCATTGTTTTTATGGCAATAGTATTTGTCATGTAAAAGAAAAACAAAAATCATGGATAGCATGCTTGGAGAAATAATATTAATTCTTTTAAATTAATAATGCATTATTTTACAGTTGAAAAAAAGGCACAGTGGTTAAAAATGTTTTCCTTTGTTTCCCATTTTAAGAGGATCTAATCTTGGTTTTTCATTTGTGCTATTTCAGTCTCAATACATGTGAGTGCAAAAGAGTATGTGACCAAGCACAATAAACAACCTCTTGACTGCCAAAATTTTATTGTGGTATGCTCAGTACCTGCACTAGCACACTTTTCATTAATGGACTACAGTAAATGTTTATACAACTACCAAGAGAGTTTATTAATGTGAACAAAAATTCTAGCAGATAGATCATCCTTTGCAGCAATTAACCTCTACAATAAAATGCAGTCTGACATATACACAGTTCTCTGAGGCACCTTACATTAATGAAAAGGGGGATATAAAATCAACCCTGATCCTGTGGTAAGAAATCCCTTTTGTCCTACATACCAGCTTTTTTGTAGGGTTTAAACTATTACAGCTTTTATGAAAAATAAAAAGGACAGCTTTAATTTTCAAATAAACAATAAACTCTTCTGCAAGAAAACTTAATATTCTCTCAGGTCTCTGCTTGTGAGTGGAATTGAAGAAGATCTGGGAAAAGCTACAGAGATGTCTAAGACACAGTAACTCCAAGCAGTAATTTGCTGGATAGAAACCTTAATATCTGGAACGTACCAAATGTCAAGGTTTTTCAGTCTGTCTTTCACACCTTCTCTTATTCAAAGATGTGGAGAACAAATGAATCTAATCCTCAGAATGTAAATCTTCTCTGATTGAAATTCAGTTTGAGCTGTTAAGTATCATGGACACTAGAACAGGAAGAAGTAACCACACTGCAAGTACTGTACCCTGAGAATGTCCCATTTTTCTGTAATGCAGCTATTTGATTTGTTTTCCATGTGATGAAGTAAAGGGAACAATATTGAAAGTGCTTGAAGCAACTTTTATATAAAATATGCAAAATGTTTTGGTTTTCAGTTGTGTGTCATTTCAGCCCACACAGTAACCTCGTGCTGGCACCAACTCTACAACAAGATGTTTCAGCTCTCATTCATACAAATAGTCCTGAATTAAACAAGGGTACTAGAAGGAATCTGGATCAATCACACATGAAACTTCCCAATTCCATGAATAACCTTTACTAAATAGTTCAGACACCCCCGTTTGTTTGTGGGGTTTTTTTATGATGATGATGATACTATTTTATTCCCCTGCTTACATGGACTCAATACATGTACATATGCTTACATATATAAGTGCAACCATATCACAGAACTTACACCAGAAATCACTATAGAAAAAACATCCTTTTATATTTTTTTTGATTGCCAGGGAAGCTTGACAGCATTCTTCTATTTTTGTCTCCTCAAGATTTCACAGAGCTTTTAGAACAAGTGAAGTCTTGAATATGCACTTGATTTGAATAAGAATGGGGGTGAATATCCTCTTTGGCAGTAGCAGTGCCTCCAAAGACAAATGTTTGCTCCTGTTACCAATTTTCTCGCCGAAAGCCAAGCTCTGAGCCTTGCACTCAGCCTGGGAGTCTGCTGAGCCCATTCCAGCTGGGCTGGCAGGGGTCTTGCTCCCCCAGGGAGGAGGTCAGTCCCGTGGCCTGGAGCAGAGGGCAGGGGAGCTGCAGAGTGACCCCAGACCCCAGACATTGTGCTCAGGGGCTGGAAGGCAGCTCCTCTTATGCAGGATCACACAGTTATCTGTGTCTGGCAGACAGAGGTCACCTTCCATCGTGGGGATTCATTCACACAGGCAAAAATCTCCT
>NW_005054382.1:714886-748691 GCF_000277835.1 Geospiza fortis | reverse complement strand
GTTCACTGCAGACATTTGGGGTACTGATGAACTCATTTTCAAAGAACATTGGAAAAATAGACATAATTGTGGGTGCCTTGCCATTAACAGAAAACTGAATGACACAACACGTGATGGTCCTTACAAATAAAAGCAGTGTGTGGCAGTAGAAAGGATATTGTGGAGAGACTAGGTGTTAATACATATTTTGAAGTTTGCACTTCATCTCTGTTGCTATTGTGTGTTTCCACTGTGACCTTGGATAATCCTGATCTTGCTGTTCTTTCCTTACCTGTCCTTATAGTGGAGTTTTTGTTCCCTCAAAAGAGAAGCATTGTTAAGGAAAAAGCCATTAAGCTTTAAGGGATATCCAGCTATGCTGTGGAGGAGTATCATAAGCTTTTGAGTCTGTAAATAGAAGATATACAGAAGAGAATATTACCCTACAAAGTCTATATCTTCCAGATATCCCTTGATTTTTAGTTGTACTTGTTCTCTTTGAACTATTTAAAGAAAGCAATCATGAAGCTACCAGCTCTATTATTGGTATCTTAAGAAATAAATTGGTGGGTAGAGCTGTTTCCACTCTTTAGAATTATTTAGCATTTTTATTTTCCCACCAGGGAGGTTAACTGTATCCTTCAGAAATTATTTATACAGCAGTAGTCAGGAAAGTATCAAAAAAGGCTGTTCATTGCTGTTTTCCTTTTATTGCTGATCTTTTCATAGAATGAATAGAAATAACCATAAATTAGAAGAGAGATTTATAGGATGTAGTATCTAGCACAGTATGGAGTATCCAATCATTTTGCCCACACAGAATTCTATTTCTAAACAATTCACTTAAAATTAATAATACACTGAAATTGTATTCAACAAATCATGCTGTCTTCAGAGAGAAAGGTGCTGTGTGGAACACTCAGGATCTGCACTGACAGAGTAACCCAGCATTGCCCAGTTCTCAGCAGTATCCCAGAGCCAGATGTGCCAGTTGTTTCTCCCTATTCACTGGCCCAGTACTGGCAGCTTCTTGACAGACATCACACACATTTGTAGTACTACAAAGAAAAATCTGGGAGTGAACAGACAGTCTGAAGACATCCCCAGGAGCCAACAGATTAGACATCATCTAGAGAAAAAGCTGCTGGAAGCCTTATTGTTGCATTCAGTGGGGACAGCACCATATTCTGTGCCAAAGCAGGCATACACTGCCTTTACCAATGCTGCTCCTGCACACACAGACATCCTGAAGCAGCAGTAGAGAGGGTGTTGAAGGAATTCTGGTGTTCAACCAGTTGCTGATCTGCACAGTGAAAACCTGCAGGGTTTCATAGTTACCTGGTGTTCGAGTTACAGTGCTATTTCCAATCCATATGACAATTAGCTCTAGGCCTTCTTAGCCTTCAACCCTGTAAGAGACTTAAACATCCTGCTTGTCTTAAACACTATTAGGATCACTGAAGGATTTACCCTCTATGGCAAACTATAAAAAAGCTGTGACTACCAAAGCCCACACCCCCACCCCAAATATGCCTCCAGGATTTCTGGAATTTGGGCTTTATCTTATCTCAAGGTCCTGTTCAGGTGGCTTAACTCAAACATTGTACTATTGTCCAATTATCTCAGGTCTTAGGAGAAGTAAACAGGGTTGGGGGATGCCATAGCCCACAGGCTCATTTGCTGAGGCCAGGTTTTCACACTCCTTCCCTACCAGTCAAGGGGGAGGAGGAGTTTTTCAGTAAGTGATGGTGAAAGCTCTGGTCCACATAAGATAGAAGTGACACCCACCACCAGAGGCTGCAGGTTGGGCTAAGTAAGCAGACCTTGAGGAGATGGGATGGTGTTTTTTATCATGTGAATTTTCTTCCCTGACACAAACTGGCCCAGTTGTAAAACTTCCCCACCCCAGGAAGGTCACATTCCCATGGCACGTTTATGTGAGAGGCAGCTGCCATGTCTTAGAAAGGATCAACAACTATCAAAGACCCTCGAAGTGCCCCCAGACTCATTCCTGAAGCCTTCCACCAGAGAACCGTGTGTGATACACAAATGTGGCGACAGATCCAGTCTTGCAAAAGGCAGTGTAAATCTTCCCTGACCCCTGCAGGGATGGTGTTTGGGTGTACCCACACATACCTGAGCACATATTAACCCACTGGATTCTATGTTTTGGGGGTCCCCTATGACCAAGAAGACCAGAAGAAGAGGATCAATGGGATGCCACTGGATCCACAGGGAGGGTGACTATCTTTCTACTCTAATCTGTCACTCTCTTTCTTCACCCTCTCTCTCTTTTTCTTATTTTTCTGTTGCTCTACTTCACACTTACTGTTAAATAAAATCCATATTAATGACTTCAGCATAGGATCTCTTTTGCATGTTAATTTGTGCAGTGGCATCTCTCACTAATCAGAGTAATCACATCATGAAAAATCCCCAACATATACACAACTTAAGTGAAAAAAAAAGCATACTTTATCCCTTTCTTCTCATTTCCCACTATCCCTTAAGAGCCAACACCTCCACGGGCATGGAATATGTGTTAGGTCAGAATTTCCAATGAACCTTTTCCAACAAACCTTTTGTGAAACCTTTTGAAGTTGTACACTGCAATATGAGTTTGGGTTAAAAAAAGCAAGACTGTAAATTCCTTGATCTTCAGTTTTATTCTGTGAAAGAGCCATCTACTAAACTTGTACAGTGTCTAGAATAATGTGCTTTTCAAGTACAATTTAATGTACAAATAATATCATATAATGCAGTATAATATTATTAATAACAAGACAAAGCACTAGACTTAGGGCCAAAATTGACATTTAGGTGAGTAATGTAACAAGAGATTTATCAGTTTACATCCTCCTCTTTTACAAGAAAGCCATCTGTGAACAGGCATATATACCTACTATTCCTATTAGATTTGTGTCACTGACAGTAACTACAAAGAAAAAAAGAGGCAGGAAATGCAATTCATGCTCTCAGCAGATATATCTAATGATGCTGTATGAAGCATGGATGATCTGTGGTGGTGAGAGGGATATTAGTGTGCAATGTCTGCTTTTCCCAAAGCATTGGCTTTGTTGCTCAAGTGGAAAAAAAATTACATTTTTCAACAAGGGCAGATAATCTATGTGCAAATAGTGGCTCTGGTACACAGAAATAATCAGGAATTTGGGATATTAAATACTCTTCATCAGGAAATTATTGTTTCAAAAGATTTATTCAAAAAGATAAACACTTCATGAAGATATCCAGCTTGCAGTTTGAAATCTGAATCTCCACATCTGAAGTGACTGTCATAAGAACAAGCTATTTTAAGGGTTTTTACCCCTTCTGGGGAACAGCCTAAAAATACTCTTCCCTTTTTTTTCTTTTTTTTTTGAATCTCAGAAGGGATGACAAAATTCCTTTTAATGGGATGAGAAAATTGTTTCCTGCCCAGCTCTCAGGGTGAGTGGCTGGCAAATGATAGCAACACACAGAATGCAAACAGCTGGATTCAATCACTGCATTTTGTATGTCCATGAAATGGGATTGTGGATGCACCAGGTACTCTAAGAACCAGTAAAGATAGTTCTTGCAGACTCCAGGACAGGCATCTGATATTAACAGAGTTCTGAGACTATTAGGGAACATGACACATCACACACCCAATTGATGAATCAATTAATCACACTGTAATTAACAGATGTGTAACAACCTGTGCTTTGCTGTCTTTAGAGGTATTCAGATACCAGAAGGCACAGTAAATTCCTGAACTGTCTTACTGAGATGTTGGTACTTGAAACCAAAGTCACTGCCTCACCTTTCTAAAAATACAAGTATGTGTTTCTACAGTAAAGCTATTTTTAGGAGGAACATTGCCTAACACATGTCACTCTTAGCACCATTTGGTGGAAAAATCACTCCATGTAAAAGAAGACATCTTCTAGAGAAAGATGTACAGATTCAAACTCAAAAGAAATGCATTCTCACCCTCCAGTCCTCCTGTCTTCTAAAATTCATTACTTTTAGTATAATGTATATCTTTCCCACCACATGATTTAATGATTACAGTACGTGTTTTCACATCATCATATAATAGAATGACATTTTCAAAGTGATGTTTTATTATTTTTTTCACTCATGGTGTTATCAGATGAAAGATCAAGAAGTGGATGAAGCTTAAAAAATAAACATATTACAAATCTTTGCAATTGTCAGTTTTGCTAAGTCACACACACATAAATTGAAATTTTATAGACATGGGAAAAGTTATGTTAGCTGAAGGGGTTTTGTAAGCTTACTTAAATAACAGGTTTTATACCATCAGTCAGGTTCCAACAAAAATATGTAATTTAAAATTTAAAAAAGAGAACTCAAGGAAGTCCTTTTTCATGTAGGTTGGTAGCTTATGGCTAAGCAAGGGGTTAGTCTAGATTGGCTCTTAGACTTCATTCCAACCTGAGTTTTGCTATGATCTTATCAACTGGCTTTTTTACGTTTAAAGCCTCTGAAAAGAATAAACTAGTAATTTGGCTCCTAGAATTATTTTTAATTAAAAAAAACAAAAAGGAAGATAAAAAGGCAGAGTAATCTCAACAGCATCACAACCACACCACAGCCTGCAGTGCTGCACCTTTCAGGTAACTGGACAACTCACCCCAGCAGCAGGAGCCAGGGGTGCCTGTGCTGAGATCCACAGGGCCTCTCACAGTCACCCCCTCTGCCACAGCTCATGACCACCCACTGACCCCGAGTTTTTAAACAAATGTTATAACTGGAGCGGGGGTGGAAACCCATTTGTAGTTTTGGGAATGTGTTATCAGGATATGTTTCTGCAGGTTTGGATGAGCCAAATTGACTTTTAGAACAGATTTCCTAATGTAGGCAGGATTTTATAAGAATGGACTAGACACATTTGTTTCCACTTAAAGGTGGAGAATTAACGCCTAAGAATAGCAGTTAATTAAAAAATTAACAATATTCCACTGAATGAAAAAGGCCTTATAATTAGGAAATAATAATTTCCTGTTTCAATAAAGCAAGTCTATATAATGGCATATAATGAAGACTGAAGCTAAAATGCACTAGCTTTTCGTCTGTAAGCGTTATAGTAAAAGATTTCTGAAGAAGCTTTACAGAAAACAACACTGAAAAAGCAGGAAAATAATGCTTCAGTCAGTGGGGGTTCTTGCAGCTTCTTTATGCAAGCTTGTCTTCTCATAGTTTCTCTCCTGCACTCAGGTAAAGTGTATGGTATGAAGAAAAACACAGAACTAAAAATAGTGAACACAATCCTATCAGCCCTTGTTTGATTTGTGTGTATGTGTAAAATAAAATAGCATGATGATGTTATTGATCCAGCAGAATTTGATGTCAACAAAAGCTGAAGAAAGCACAAACAGGACACAAAGAATCTGCTGAACTGCTGTCCTGCACAATCACTATTCCCCACCAGGAGTCCCATGTTTTATATCTATACCTCAACCGGGAAAAAATTTTGCTCTTCTGCTGCCTTGCACCTCCTTTTGTTAGATACAGAGGAATAAGGAAAAACAATGAGAAAATTGAGAGGGCATGCTAGAGATTTGGGGATACAGAACGATCTCTCTGATAAATTGGCTCATAATGGATGAAAATGCAGTCTAAATGACTTAAGGAATTTTCATCCTCAAAATCATATTTTGTGCATTTTCCACATCTCACGTGAATCTACCATGTATTATTTAAGGTGAATTGTTATATTACCTTTATCTGTGCATGGTAATTACATCTGATGTTTTACATTTAACTCCTTCCTTAAGCAGCATTTTTGTGTGACTTTAGAGAACCCAGGTACATTGCAGGAGGTAATTCAGCAATTCAGAGAATTATTCAATTGTTCAATTCAGAGAATTATTTACTCTCACTCCAGAGAATGTGAGTGACTAAAGCTAGAAGGATATGCATGATAGACTGCTCTTCATGTGAGTTTTGCCACTCTTTTAATTATTGCATTTTTTACTCATAAATTAATTACTTCATTTACCTGTCTAAAGCAGTAAGCATATTACAGAAGATGATCTGATTAATACTCAATACTAATGAACTAAAAATATCTTGGACCAATCTCTAAAAGCTCCAGTCAGGATAGAAGCACCATTTTGCTGAACCTTAAAATATATGTAGAGAGCAGCATCCCTGCCCCATGCTATAACATTATGCATACATATTACAGTAAAAACTATCATAAACAAGAAAGGAAAAGAAGGGAAATATAGTTTTTCTAAACAGATTGAGATGTCTTTATTAGTACAAAGCGTCAATGACCTCTCTCTATTGCTAACACACAAACCATCTTTTGTGTACTTCCTGGGAACTGGGAGAACAATGATTCCGTATCTAGTTTTTATAACAACTTCAAATAAGCTATTGAATGGCTGCACTACAAATTTTAAACATCTGCATCTCCACTCCATTCACAAATTTACCCAGGTATTCAAACAGATTCTTATATGAAAGACTGTATTCCTTTAAAGTACACAGTTCAAGGCAAGTTTTTGGTACACAAATGTAAAAAAATCCAATAGAAGCCCAATAAAAACGAAAAATATGCTTTACAATAGCAGCTCAGAAAAGAAGACCATGTCTTTGATTATGAAATTCAAAGTAGATACCTATCAGCCTTGAATTGTGATCCTACCAATATTATTCCACAGAGCAGAGCATACAGTGTGAGTAAACTATGTGTCAGAATAACCTTCAAGAAGCACTGAAAAGAGAGAACATTGCAGAACAGCAAAGCACCATTATTATTTCTCCAATTTTACAGCAAATTAAAGCTATTTATGGAGGCCAGGACTCCAAAAAAAAAGTATGCAAGCCTTGAAAACAATGTTGAAATGCAAAACTAGGGGGTATCTACATGATTCTCTAACCCCTTCTGAGTACTTAAATTTGCATAACTGCAAAGAAAGACTGTGAGCTCCTTTAATTTCCTATTTAATCTTCTACAGGTGAACTGTACTCTAAAACAGACTCTAGAATGGTTTCTGAGGATTTGGATAGTATTTATATATCAAAAATATTTAATGTAATTTAGGACTTTTAGAACTTCAACAGAGAAACACCTGTTAGTATCTAGAAAGATGATAGTATGGCAGCACTTTTATGCTAGTGTTTCACTGGGAGCCAGAAGAGATACTTTTAATAAGATAACTATAAGACTCCAGAAGTAGTTACTCAAAAAAAAAAAAAAAAGAAAAAAAGAATTCAAATTAAAAAGAAAGTCTGCATGGCTTCATGAGCTATATTTTACAGATTTCATTGCTTACATGAGCAATGACTCATTAAAAGTCTGATAGCCATTGTCTGTAGGATCTCTTGTCTTAGTCAAATACCTCCACACCTTTGAAAAATGCATTTACTTATGACTTAAAACAAAACAGCTGTTGTGGGATCACAGAATTACAGAATCATTCAGGGTGGAAAAGACCTCCAAGACTGAGTTCAATCTTTGACCAACCACCATGTCGACTCAATCATGGCACAGACTGCCACATCTAGTAATTTCTTGAACACCTCCAGGTGACTCCACCACCTTCCTGGGCAGCCCATTCCAACACTTAACCTGTCAGTGGAGAAATTTCTCACGATGTCCAATCTGAACCTCCTCTGGCACAGCTTGAGCCTGTGTCCTCTTGTCCTGTCACTGGTTGCTTGGGAGAGAAGGCCAACCCTCAGCTGTCTGTAACCTTACAGGTGGTTGTACAAAATGACAAGGTCTTTCCTGAGCCTCCTTTTCTCCAGGCTAAGCAATTGCAGCTCCCTCAGCCACTCCTTGTATGAGTCACTCTGTCTAGACCCTTCACCAGCTTCATTGCTCTTCTCTGGATGTATCAGACACATCCTAAACAATGGTGAAATATGACTCTAGTCATTGCTAAGAAAACAAATGCACAGAAACAAGAGAAGAAATTTAAAGTACTCCCTCTTAACAAAGCCTTTTCATCTGAGGCATTATTCTGAAGTATCCTATGACATCGTGCAAACCAACTGAAAATATGAGGAGAGGAGAAATAATCAAGGATACAAGCTAGTACAAAATTGGTTTTTCTGAGAAGGAAAATTTGTGGCCCAGGCACATGATTTGTAGCCAGGAAATCTGACTTTTATTCTCAGAACTCCCAGATTCCTTCCCCCTTTCAAAAAAGCCCTTCCAAAGCTGCAATTGCAGAAATAAATTAGAAACAACAAAAGGATGGTGATGGAAAAAAGACCGACCAAAACAAAACTGGCTATGTTAATCCAAATTCTTTGGTACTCCAAATACCATTGTGGATACTTGGTTAAGCAGCTTGTTCCCTGGTAGTCATGGCTTTCTGTGTTACTGTCATCAATGCATGGCCTCTGCATGTGGTGGCTTTGTGCCACGAGCCCCTGCACACCCAGGAGGTACCCCAGAGCCACCGACACTGCAGTGTGTAAATACACAGACAGACATGCGGAAAATGTGGGCAACAGCAGCAGGTACTTGAAATTGCATACAAAATTGTTCCTTTCTTAGGATGATCTTACCAAGGAATGATGACTTACACTAAGGATATAATCAGATTTTACACATCTGTGCAGCAAATCAGCCATGGCAATGACTCCAGACTGTCTGCCACAACCCAAGTTTGAGAACAGCTGCTGTGGGAAAGGCTCCTCTCCAGTTTTAACCAGAAATTCTGTTTCAGCCTTGGTTTTTCCAAAGTAATTTGTGAAACTCATTCCTTTTTAGCATGATATAGTTACACAGTAGGCATTCACCACAGAGAATACTTCTCTTTGAAAATGTCCTGGATGCCAACAGTGATGAGGTGAGAGCAGATCTCCTGGAGAGTCATGGCTATTCATAATTGAAATTTGTTTTAAAATTCTAAGTATTAAATGGCTTAGCACATTTTTGTATGAACCTGCATCTTATGAAGAAAATACAAAATATTTCATGCCAAATGTGATGTCAAACCTCCCATGTGAAAATAGATATTTTAAAGCCTTTCTTCTTCTGCTAGATGACCTCTTATTCACTTAATCTTAGAAATCTTTCTAATTCTTAGAGCAGTTCTAGAAGTTATTAACTTTCATTTTCTGAGCCTTTAAAAACTAAATTTTGTTAAAATTCTAATGGAATAATTTCCAGTTGTGATAAATAATCTCTTATTTTAATCTACTGAATTTCCTTTCTCTCTCTTTTCTTTTTTTTTTTTTTTTCTTTTTGGCTGAGCTGAGAGGGTCATAAGGAAGATATATTCAATTCAGTGTTTCCACCATGAACCAGGAAGAGTTGCCAAAGACAGAAACACAAATAAAGAAAAGGCTGCTCCTCTCCAGCTCTCAGGACAGTAAGTTTACGGTTACAGGGCTAAGTACTGTGTCTTACTGAAGAGCCAAAATTGCTTTTGTAACCACTTCAGATAAAAAAATCTGAAAAGGAATGTATTCAACAGCATTTATGAGCTTGGGTTTCAGTAAAATTAATAAATATTCTTCATTTTAGAAATCAAACAATTGCAGTGAACAGCCTTGCCTGTACTAAAATGAAATATGTATAATAATCCCTGATTTCCAGTCCTGTATTTCCATAAGCTGTTCAGATCCATGGCAAGACCAGCACACAGATGCAAGCAAACACCACCTCTCTGAAGAGAAACAGGAAAGGTCTGTGATATTATAGTTTATTAGCCTTTGAAAATTAAGTAGAATAAACATCTTTTGTGGTTGGTTAAAGAGATGCCATTTGGGCAAGATTCCTTTGGCCAACAGAAAAGAATCAAAAGCAAAAACTAGGGAAAAGTGGTCAATTTTCCTAAAAATAGGCTGTATATCTGAATATATAACACTACACTTAATGAGAAGGGAAAAAATAGATTACTGTAATACCAAAATTTCCAGTGTAGTCTTCTGTCACATGAACTGTTCTTATTCAGAGTGTGTACTACTCTGAAATTTTTAAAGCAAGAATGATAACAACCCCATAGAACTCCCAAGGAAAGGGTTAAGAAATAAGAAACGGAAATATTTTATTCTTTTAAATATTCTAAATAACCACAAATTAAAGATACATTGCACTGAACCAGCCATAAGCAACCAGAATATCATGTTGATCACAGCTTATGTTTCCCTTGCTTCAAAGCACCAAGCTTACTAAAACATGAAAAAGCTGAGTTGACCATCAGATCATTATTTCACTTTAAACCAAGTGAGAGGGAATAATTTTCTGGCACAAATGATCTTGATTTATGCACATTGTAGTGCTTATGCTCTCTGTATGAAAACTGGGAGCCACATGATCGCTTTCAGTGAACTAAGTATTCCTCAAATTCTTTTTTTTTTCCCTTCAAAAATACTTAGAGGAAACAATGTATCTCTGTAACTGCACGCACTTCCCAAACATATTTAATAACCATTTCTGCTGCTCTCTTCTGATTATTATAAATAAACCAGTAACTAATATTTGTGCATTCAGATTATATTGTAGTATTATTGTGACCAAGAACTTTGCTCTTGGCTGTTGTTCTGGTAATATTTTGGATGCCTGTACTTCTGAAAACCTTTCCCAGCCTGAATACTTTCTATTCGGAAGGAAACCAACTGCAGCTCCCCGGGCAAGTAAAAGATCTATGGCCACTTACTGTTCCCAATTTCAAAGGTTTAAACACAGTTTAAACACAGCTTCTCCTCTGCTCTCCCTAGATCATTTTCCAGAAATGTTCTCTTTATAGTGGCAGTTAATAAATGTTTTTTTTAAGAATATCTGGAGAAAACTATTCACAACAAAGCATGCATAAAGAATGGCAGCAGTTTTATGTTTGCAACATTTCTGAGATCATTAAGGTTGACTGCAAAGCCAGACTTCAGCTCTTGCAAATCCACAGAAAGCTTGCAGGGATTAAAGCTGACAGTGCATAGAAATGGTTTGGCTGGTCATGCAATGTCATCTTATATTTTACTAGCTGGTCACTAAAGCCATGCAAAAGCTAGTGTAACTGCTTAAATGTTAATTTTTTCTTTTTATGCAATATTTACTGTCTTGTAGAAAAATCATACAAACATTTATGATTTTATACAATATTTACTGTCTTATAGAAAATCATACAAACATTTATGATTTTTTTGAGGTGCCAAATCCTGTCCCAGCTGTAATCACAGGGCAACGCAAAACAATGTTTCAGTGTACCAACTGGCACTTTCTGTGCCAAACAGAAGCATCATGGTTTTCAGACACTGCCACAAATCATTTGGATGGATGTTTTTGGTTCTCTGTAATGCAGATGCAAAGAAAAATCAGTGTGTTTAATTTTACCCTGAATTCTTTCCTGACAGAAAATGCTGCCCGTATATTCTTGTCAGAATTTTGGATATGAACTTCACAGCAGGGCACAGATATCTCCCAGTGACAGAAACAAGAGTTTAATCATTCATTTTAATGGAATCAAAAATAAGACCAAGACTTGGGCAAAACCAGACAGGGCTGCAAAATATATCTGTCAATTTCTGATGTCTGGATTGCAATGATCATAGCTGAAATTCTAGTGACTTGAGGAACACGTGTCAACTGAATGTTTCTTGTTTAGTACTGCTTTCTATTTCAAAGCACACAGCAAACTGTCACAGATGTTAAAAACTTCTCAAATTTCATGCACTTGTGCTTAGCTGAATTATTTCCTGTGAAAGATCCTTGACACTTTATTTAATATTTTTGTTTGGCTCTGCAGAAAATACAGACACAAGATGGAAAGATTTTTCTTAACATTTGTTTCTTTCCTGAGGCTTTAAATGTTATTTCCCAATTTCCTCAGCCAATAGCTTTGTTTCCTCGCTGTAAACTAAACACAATGGACATTTTGTCAGATAATTTTCACATGAAATTATTTTGCCTTTTCTCTCCTTCCACTGTTTAAAAACTGCACATCTATCTTTAGTTAAACTGGAATGCTATTCCAACTGGATGGGATACACTGTCACTCCTGAAGCTACTCCAAGTCATGAAGAAGTAATGGGAAATCTTAACAGAAACTTCAGAGGCAGCTGGAAGGAGCCTGTGATGTGCACACTAATGCCTTTCTTTAACTAGTGCCAAGGTCAATTATATGTTTCAGATTTGATTATTTGAGCTTATTCATAACATTGCACTATTTCAAAAGGATATGCACAATAAAATGTACTAAGAAACCAGAGAAATCTTGGTTCAGGAGTAAAGGTATGTGTATGGGATCAGTTCCTCCCTCTACCACAGACTGTCAGTGTGGCATTAAGCAAACTTGCCTTAGTCCAAAGTCACAGTCTATACATTGAGTAAATATGAGGACGTGGGAAATAATTTCAGTAGAGAAATGGCAATCAAAGCACCTGAGGATCCATCCAACTGGTAGTTACTATTCCAGTATTCACATATTCTGTTGTGTATCAAAAAAGTAAAAGCCTCAAGATAAACATATATGCAGAAAATAAAAATACAGAGCTATATTGCCAGCAGCACATTCTGCTGTAATAATCTCAAGCATCCACTGGAATGATGGGAAATTATCAATATTAGTCAGGAATAATTTTATAAGTCATCAATCTTTGCATATTAATAGCTGGAAATTAATACTGTTGGCTATATAAACTGGTAGTAAGAAGTACCACCAGAAACTGAAATATCAGACAGCTGTACTGAAGGAAAGAGACGTGGTACAACAGTTACTGTCATTGGCACCAGCTGTGAAATTCCAGCCCTTTTGTAGCCTGGGAAAAATTAGAAAAATCAGAAGTAGCAAATGTAAACCAGTCTGGCTGAACATTGCATCATTCTATTCAAGAGAAAAAGATTACAGACCTTTATCATTAGGCAAGGATAGACCTTTAGGTCTAATTTTTCAGTTACTTCACTCTTCCAGAAGGAAAAAAACATGGGAAGAATAAGAAAACCTATGAATAGTTATGCATAAGTGCAGCTGATCCTCCATAAAAGTATGTGAAATATATAGCGAAAAGTCCAGCAGTTCTTTCACAACCTCCCAGAAAGCAAAGGGGCTGAATAGAAAAAGCTGTTCAATACTCAGATTTAAGGAGAAAGAAGGGAAAGTGGAATGAATTTCTGTTAACCTACAGTCAATATGCAGTGTAAGCAATTTTCTTTGAGATTTAAGTGGAATTTACAGTATCATAAGCCTTCCCTTGTGGGTCCAGCCCTTTAATCCACTAAAACACCATTGCAGTTTAGCTCTATTGGCATTTTCAGATGAGGAGCCAGCCACTGAAGTACTTACTGAGCTGAGTTTTTTCTCAAAGGGAAGAATTTCAAACTGAAAGATGTTTTGGGTTCAGAGAAAAATGAAAAGCACTTAATTTGTCTACTCAGAAGCACTTTTGAAAATACACGAACAGGGATTCCCCAGAGAAGCAGTCTGTAATTACTCAGATGTCCTGAGGATATCTGGGACCTCTGCCCCTCCAAGAAAAGCAGAGATAATTCCAAACCTATGCCTATGTTTCCTGTTGCCATTTGTGAAGTCAAATTTATGAGATCTGAAGCTGGTCTGAGTAATTTTTAAACACATTTCTCTAGTCCTGTTACATATCCTAGCTCACAATTTTCACTTTCAAATCAATTTTTCCCATGGGAGGTGAAAAATAAAACCATGGGAGGTGAAAAATAAAAAGAGATTTTTACATATTTGATGTGTGGAAGAAGCCAAAATCTATTATGCTTTTTAAAAAAGGTAGGAACCAAAGATTTTTATGTTTATAAATAATTTTATTAAAAAGGACTCCATGCAGATGGTAGTTTTTCAAATAGAAATACATGTATAAGTATCAATTAAATATAGTTTTTTATTTTGGAGAGTTTTTTTACATATTTACAACCCTAATTAGCCTCCTGATTTCTCTAACTGTGGTCACAGTTCTCAAACCATCTGAAAATTTCTCTTTTCAATGACTTGTCAGTGCCTGCCCACTTGTACAAAAATCAGCAGAACAGGATCCTAGGTCAACAACTAACAATGGCATCTTCTGTTTTCTACAATTCCTGACCCTATCTTGCATTCCTAAAATGCAATGGGGACTTTAGATACTCAAATCTTCTTACTTGCCAAAAGCAGAATAAAAGCAACGTGCTGTCAGCATGTTTTCCCTCTCTGTTTGAATGTAGCAATTTAATCACTTTCAGGAAATTCTCCAAAGTGATGAGCTTAGAAACAAGGGGTCTGATTCTCTTATTTCTCCCTCTAGAGTACTTTAATGGTACAGAGACATTATTTGTATTAATATATTAATTTTCAGGTTAAGAGCAAGCAGGCTTTTCTTGGAAGAGCATTGTGTTTTGCTAGCAATTTAAAGCTAGTGAGGGCAGATGATTTCTCAGGGATTCCATTTTGGCCCTTCCTCTCAGGGAGGTACACGTTACCCTGCCTCACCATGTGCAGCTGCTGGCCCAGGTAGGGAGGGATCCCAGTGGAGACCCTGTGGGAGTTCACAGGCAGAACATGCAGCAGCTCACAGCAGCCTGCTGGGGTTTGCTGGGCAGCCACATGGCTCCCACTCTGCTCCCAGGGCCTTCCTGCTACAAATTCCAAAGAAATGCATCCCCTTCCAGGGATGCCTGGTTGAAAGAGACCATGAGGTTTTGAAGTTACCACAGGGATAATGGCAAAGAACATGCTCAGGCACACAGAGCTATAAAGATGGAACTAGGCTGAAAACATCTGATCAACCTGAGAGAGCAGAAAGAGAAAAACAATGTAAGGCCCAGACCTTGCCCTGCTTTGATGAGCACAAAGCCCCGAGTCCTCATTTTCATGGGTAACTGGAGAAGCCAAAGAAATGCAGTATGGGTCAAACAAGTTGGGAACAAATCCCAACAAAGACTATGGCTCCCTGAACCTGATCAAAAACTTCAGCTACTGCAGATGTACCAATACAACTTTCTGCAAAATTCCTCTTCCCATCCTTCTGCTTTCTTTTCAGATAATGAGAAAAAAGAGGATGAAAGAACGCTGGCACTCTAATGAAGCAAGTAGGTACTGCTCATTATATTTCAGTTCCTGAGCATCTCTAGCTTAATTTTGGTGCTGAATGGGATGCATTCAGTAGGAATTTTCCTCCTTTGAAAATGTCACCATGACTGATGAAAAGGACAGAGAAGATAAACATCACAAAATGCTATCGGGGTAAGTGTAGGGGATATATATTAACTTTGATGTAAGCCTTTTATGGCATACATAAAAATAAATTATCTTAAAAGTTAATACCAATCACCAAGCACATATATGTGAAATCACAAGAGCCATCAGTGAGTTAGAGATCTCTATCTAAGTAAGAGGACCCACGTGCTATAGCTCTGGATAAATCTTATTTACATAATCTGGCTGTGCTCCCTTGCACATATCTCTGCGAAGCATCATTTCATTATCAAGACTGTTTCTTCCCTGTGAAATGCAAATCTTGCAATAGGGGCCTGCTGAGATGCAGGGCTGAGTGCAATGTGACTCCAGCATGCTAATTAACTAACAGGCAGGCTCAATCTCAAAGTAAATGTCAATCCATGTGATTAGAGAAATTGCTGCACTGGCATTTTCTTTACTGCCTAAAGAAAGCTACTTCAGAGTCATTCTTTACTTTAAATGCCAAACTACAGCACACTCTCTAGTCCTAGGCTACCATTCTTAGTTGCTCTATCATTACCCTGACTTGTTAATTTTCTCCTTTTTAAAAGTCAGATATTACAGGATAACTTTTTTTTTTAAATACACATTATAGTATGTGTATACTTATATAGGTATAATAGGTGACATTATCAAGACGCATAATTTAACACAAGTTTTCCTGAAAATGATACAATTAAATATAAGACAAAAGAAGATATTAAAACAAGAGACTAGAAAGAAATCACATTGCAACAAAAACAAGCTTCATGAGGAGAACAGAGTAACTTAGAGCTCTCTCTGGTGTATGTCAGAAAAAGACATGGCCTAACACATAAAGTCAACCACTATTATTATCCATCCCAGGAATGATTTAGGATCATTTTCTTGCAGTTCAAAGAATGCAAGCACGTGGTTTCGAAGCCATCAGCTTGTTTTTTTTTCCCCCTACTGACTGAAAGTATTTTTCACAAATATTTTTTTACCAAACCTTTCAAACAAAACATCTGCAACATCAGATACTTGCTCCTTCTCTTCACAGGGCAGAGAGAAAGACAGTATAACCTGTAGGTAAATATGTCAGGCCTCAAATTCCCATTCCAGATTCTTTCCACACCAGTTCCATCTTTACATTTGTGTCAGGATCCCCACCTCCATGAAGTTCCTGCAGGCAAAGTAGATCAGGCTCAGGAGCCATCATTTAGCATTGGTGGAAATAACTTCTGATAACCTGAAAAGCGGCATTTGGTTTTGTCTGTAGCTCTTCATGTTACAGGCATCAATTCCCTTCTGCACACACCCAGAGGTTCCCAGAAGAAAGCAAGCAGGGCAGGCAGGCACAGAGAGAGGGGCTGTGCACTCCCCTGTCCACATCACCAAACGCTGAGAGGCACAACTCAGACTTTAAAGTACAGCCCTGGGGCCTGATCATAACTGTGACAGGAAGGGGATACAGGCACCCAGAACTTCTTCAAATGCTTTCTCTTAATCAGGAATGGATGAACATTGTATTGGATATGCCTTTAGTTCAGTGCCTTGCAGAAAAACTTTCATTGATTCTGACAGATCCTGGTTTCAAGTATAGTGCCTACCTGAGTTTGTTCCTCCTGAAGTTTTGCTTCATTCTTGTTTTAAAGCCAAACTATTTTTCATGTTTAATTCATAAGTGTTATACCAAAATGGGGAACTCAAAGCAAGATCTGACCATTTTTACGGATCAGATACTGGATTTTAAGGCTTCAAACCAGTCTAGCTTTTGCATGCTTTGTTGGTTGGTGAGTGAAAGCAGAAAGAAATCTTCTCTCCAAAACTTCTGTGCTGTACTTCCTCTTTCTCATTGAAATTTGATCTTGCTTAAATCACACATAATACCACCCTCTTATCTCTCCTTACTGCTGTCATGGTTTAGCCCCAGCCAATCACCCACCAGCAGGAACAGGGAGAGAATGGGAAAGGGAAAAGAGAGAAAACTCATGGGTTGAGATAAATGCAGGTTAATAGGAAAAGCTGCACACACAAGCAAAGCAAAACCAGGAATTCATTCACTGCTTCCCATGGGCAGGCAGGTGTTCAGCCATGTCCAGAAGAGCAGGGCCCTACTATGTGTCACAGTGACTTGGGAAGACAAACTCCATCGCTCCAAATGTCCCCCCTTCCTTCTTCTTCCCCCCACTTTATATACTGAGCATGATGTCAGATGGTCTGGAATATCCTTTGGTCAGTTGGGGTCACCTGTCCCAGCTGTGTGTCCTCCAGATCTCCCATGCACCCCCAACTTCCTCACCATCATAGCAGCAGGAAAGGCAGAAAAGGCCTTGGCCCTGTGTAAGCCTTGCTCAGCAATAACAAAAACATTTCTTTGTTATCAGTTCTGTATTCAGCACAAATACAAAACAAGCCCCATAGCAGCCACTAGGAAGAACGTTAACTCTACTCCAGCCAAAGCCAGCACAACAGTTCGCAATTTCAGTCTCTCTCAGCAATGAAACCCCGATTCACTCACATCACTCCTGGAACTGTTATCATTATAGTGCAAGAGTTCTACTGTCATTGCAAGGATTCCATATTGCAAGAGTTTCATACCTCCTCAATGTTTCTCACAGGCAGCTCCTCTAGGCACTGACTCTTCCTTGTCCTCACAGCAGCCAACTGACTCCAGTTCCCCTCAACCAACCAATCCACTCTTTTATAACACTCTTCTTATTGGCTACAGCTGCAGCCTGTTAAAGTCAGGCCTGTTCCTAACCTCTGATGATTAACCCAGCTGCAACTCTTTAGAGGGGTAAAATTACTTTTTATACCACCTTCATCTGCCTATATTCTATCCCCCGACATGGAACCATGCATCACCTAACAGACTTTTCAGGAATGGTCTCTGATCCCTCTCCTTGAAGGCCCACATTTGGGTTACATTGCATTCACTAGGTAGGAAAATCTTGATCTTCTCAACTTTTTACCTCTGAGGAGGGAAAGAGCTCAGCAGACTAGCTCTTATTTCCCAATCAATGAGAAAATTGGTTATACACATGAAAAAAAAAGTTGATCAAAACAAGCCAGATAAACTATCAGCACGTCCACATAGAAAAGTGATATTTCACTCAAAACCTACTTGACAAACAGCTACAAGAAAGAGAATTTTTCCAAATATGGTGATGTGCACTAAAGTGTCATGATTGTTTCCACTTGCTTCTCATTTGGTTTCAGACAGAAATATATAATTTTTTTCCTGAAGTAAACATACTCTTTTCTCTCTTCTAGTCCCAAAATATTAAGACCATATCCAGCCCTTGGGAAAAAGAAATGAGCACTTTCCTTCTCTTCTAATTAATGGGTATCACCATGTCTTGAAGACTCCTCCTGTCAAAACATGTGTAACTTGTAGCAGTTTGCTATTAGTAATGATGTTAACAATGACCTGTCAAATTAACTAAAAACAAGTGAATTAGGATTGCTTGTGAAACAGACAGAAAGCCTGATGGGAATGTCAAAACTAACAGAATAGTTTCAACTCTGGTGGTCTTCTAGGATTATATATGACATCCTTTGAAAGGTCAGAAACAGTTAATCAGCTTAACATAGAAGACTTGACCAGAATTGTCACTTCAGAAAGATTTCTAAACATTATTCATGCCTTGGTTAAAAAAAAAAAAAAACCCAAAAACCAAAAAAGTGCTTATTATGAAAAATCTCATCAATGCAATTTGACATATTCTTTTATAATCACATTTCTGTACCACAGACCTGTCTAGACATAAAACATATCTGGGGTTTAGAAGGATCATTATTCATTACAGCAATTCACTACCACCTCACCAAAGTAACTCTTACATTCCTTAACTGAATGAATGGAAGATTTAGACTAATAAAATTATTCTTGAACCCAGGGTTTTCTTTAGGAAATAGAGGGTTTTCCAGTACATATTTCTATTTAAAGGCAAGTAACATCTGCAAAAAAAAACCCATTAAATGGGAGCTTTGGGAGCATACACACAAAGATCTGAATGTAAACCCCTGTTTTTGAAAGCATAGCTGCTAATCTCCTGCCTAGAAGGAATGCTCTTCTTTGTCCATCCTTGTTTCAAATACAGATCTATAACAGGAAAAAAAACCCAAACCAAAAAGCCACCATCCCCCAAAGTGCATACTTTATTATCTACATCAGTGAAAGAATCTACATTTTTTTACATAAATGTAATACTGTCAAATCTGCAAATTTTAATTATGTCTTTTCTTAAAATAACATTTCATATTAAAATATATTGACATGTCACTACCAACAATACCATAAACCAGCAGAATTTTAAAATTATATTTATTATTAAATATAAATTTATCTTTGTTTCCAAACTTGCAATAGATTTAGAAAGACATATTCTCACACTATCTGGATTTTACATAAGCACCCCAAAACATTCCACTTTTCACTGTCTTGAAAGTAGAAAGGCAGGCTGAGGTTTATGTCTGAAGACCTGACTCTGGGTCACAAAAGGAGAATTCAAAAGAAAGAGGCAGAGTTAGTTGCTAAGAGACCACAGCTACTGAACACATGCTGTTATCTAATGGCATGCAATGGAGGCTTTGCAGTGAGAGAATGTGTAATGTATCTCTATGTACCAATAACTCCTGTCATTTACTGAGGGCAAAATACCATAATAATAGTGCAAGAGGCCCCTCTTTGTAAGCTGAACCATACAAATACTTAAAAAAACTCAATCCAAAAACAAAACTAACAAAAAAAATTCCCCCCTAAAAGTTGTGAGGACTAAGCTCCCTTGAATTCATTATTATTTCTTCGTGTGCTTTTAAGTTACTAAATTGTGAGTTGGATTACATAATTCCCATCTCTGTTACCTATTTGTTGATATGAATTCATATCTTATAATCAGCAGTATAAATTCCAATGGCACTGAAGCATAGAAAAGAAAGGAGTCTGTACCAGCCTGATCATTCCAGAACTAAAATGTTTGTATGTGATGTTCAGATAATAGAATACCACCCTTTTCTGCAACAAGCTTTTAACTGGCAGAGTCCTTTTTAGAAAAAGCCAGCTTTGGGCTTCACCCTGAATACAAGGCAGCACAATGCTGGAAGCATGGAAAAGACAAACTATTTCAACATTTACCAGGTTCAGATTACAAAACCCAAAAACTTTTTTAAAAACTATATTTAGAAATTTATTTTCCATATTTATACTGCTTATTGAACTTTAAAGTTTCAATAAAATGCTGCAGGTATCTCAGGAATATCGTGTGGAGAATAGATGGTGCTTCTGGAGCTCCTTTGCTCTAAAAAGTTTCAGAAACGCTTTTTTCTTAAGCAAAGCATTCCTTCTGTCTCCCATATCACTTCTTACTCCTCAAAATGTTAATGTGTCGGAACTTGCAGAAGAATAGGCAGTTGAGGAGCTGTGAGCAAACCCAGCCATGCTCAGCTAAGCCATTCCTGCTCAACCACTATGCCTGTAACAAGATTCAGCATCCTTTCACAAGTATGTCTATCCTCTGGCTAAAAAGGCCAGTGCAAGACTAGCTGAAACCAACCACTAAAGTTGTCTATAATTAAACAAAAGTAATTCCACATGTACAGTTATAATCACAGAAGAGTTCAGGCCATCTAGTCCAGCCTCCCTGAAATGAGCAAAGACATCTCCAACTTGCTCAGAGCCCCATCCACTCTGACTTCGAATGTCTCCAGGGATGAGGCATCTACCTCCTCTCTGGGCAATCTGTTCCACCATCACCACTCAGTTTAAGGATCATCTTACTTGTATCTGTGCTGATTCTACTCACTGTTAGTTTAAACCTTTGCCTCTTGTCCTACCAAATGTGAATGTGGATAAGGTAACACATGGGGCTACCAAGATCCAGGACACAGTTGTACACCCTGTTATTTACATTTATTTATACAATTTATGCAACTTAGCTCTAGCAAGAACAGGTAGGATGCTTACAGAATAAAAACTAAACCAGGCTATTTCCATTCTTTTCCCTTGCAACATCACACTAAAAAGGCAGCTTTAAGATTTCTTGCACAAAGCCTGTGCAGAGCCTTTTCCCAGCACTGCTCTGCCCCATGCCAGTGGCCTTTTCCAGAATAGAGCCTCCAGAAAGAAAGTGAAGCTCTTGTTCCTGGAATGGGAATACTGATGCTCTCTTGAAGATGTGAATCTGCTCTAGTTATTCATCCACAGAGCTACAATGAATATTTGCTTCTTAGCAAAATTATTGAACTAATAAAGTGTCATTGTTCCTTTGCAGCTATTGTGGTCAGTAACAAATCCAGCTTGCATGAATATGCACTCTATTCTTATGCCAAAATTCTCAAATAAACAAAACATTGTGACATTCTTCCCTTAATGTGTGTGTTTAATTACTGATAAAAGAAACGAGAGTTATAAATGTGAACTAAAGAAAAATTCTGTGTATTCACCTAAATTTGATGAGGTTATTTCCCTCCTCACAAATTCCTGAAGCCATACATTTAATTGCTGTTTCCTTCAAATATTCAGAATAGAGGAGGCAGAATTTTCAACCTGTTCAATTCTAGTACCTTTTCTGTTCACTCAAAAATGTTAACTAAAACTCTGGAAAAAATAAATAACCCTATGCCTATAATTTGGACCAGCGTCCACAATCAAGATAGAAAAAGGTGCAGAAAGGCAGAAACCTTCCCCACTCAAACACCAAACTCTTAATGAAAAGGCAATGAACCATGCATTTAATTTTTGAGAATATTCAATCAGAATATTAAAATGCATTCTGATTATAAGATGCAGCTAAAAATCCACATCTGCCTTATATCCATAAAATCTTTAAGTGATTTAATAAGTCAACAGGATTTCCAAATTAAACTTACAAATACTTATGTATAATCAACAAAATCAGCACACACATGTGTATGTATACACTTGAGCATTTTAAACAGAACAGCTTTTATCTGTGAATAAATTCATTATGAATTATAGTCTCCCAATAGTTATGTTTGCAAGAGCTATAATCATGGTTCTGACTCCACTGTAGCCATTTGAAAACCTCCATTTGCTTTTAAAAGGTTCATCTCTCTTCCAAGGGTACTAAACATAAGTAGGTTTGGAACTATTAGTATTCTTAGATGAATATAAGAATAAGACCAATGTAAATACAGGCATGGAGGTAAGACCCAGTGACCTGAGTTTCCATTTCTATCTCCAAACAGTCACCACTTCAGAACAGTGCAGATCATTGCATGCATCAAATAAATTCTATAAATTATATTACGCTATTGTGAAACACTATCCCCATGTTATCTGTCCTCTGGTAATGTTTTTCATAGTGCTAAAGAGATATAATAAAGAGATATAGAAAGCATAAGTTATTTTGCATTTCAGTAATTATTTAAATTGAGAAAAATATATGTTTGTTCCAACACAAATAAAAGCCTGACATAAGGCTTGAGATTCATTTGGGGTTTTTGAGTTAAGGAGAGTAGCATGATTTTCTTAATCTTGCTGTAGAGATTGAGACTATGAGGGAAAAGGTGTGCTTGGATAGAGTAGAGCATGAAAAACACACCTTTGAGAATTGAGCCTGTTGCACAGAACCACATTACACACATAGCATGCATTCTTTGTAATAAAGATCTACATTTCAAAGAAGCAGTTAAAGCCTTTCCTGAGCAGGTTGCAAATCCCTCTAAGAGTTGCACAAACCGAAGCCACTTTGACCTCTCTGTGATGGATTGCATGTGGAAGGTTTTCTAAGGAATTTGAGTGCCAACACCTGTTCCAATGAAAAAGGGGCTCACAGATTCTGGCTCTGGAAATTCAATTTCATAAAAAAGGGTCTTTGACTTTTGGTCTTGAATTGTCATTTTCCACAATTTGACACTAAATGCAATAATCCAGACATGTGAAAAAACCTACTAGAATCTGCACAAAATGCTATTGAGCTAGAGGCTTCCTAATAAAAAATTAGAATTATATTTTCATTCTAGGCCATAGAATGAAAGCATATTTCTGACTTTCCATTGATTTATATATCTCTTTGTAATGAACCAAAAATAGTTATTTACACTGTATTACTAATGGAATCTTACAGCAGTTGCTAAACAACTTGAAAATACAAATAAATAAAATTTCTTTTCAATCTGTTATCATTTACTCCATCCTTTTGCCTAGGATGTATAGTACAAAACACCATATGTGATTACTTCTGACCTCTGAAAGCAAAAGAGTTGTTTTCTACTGATGTATCTAATCTCTGTAACCAGTTCAATCTAAAAAATTTTCTCTCACTTACCTCAGTGTCACGTAATTTTTGAAAGACTATGAAAATATGTAATTAATTAATTTCATTTACAATTTAGAAAGTACTTAATAAGTAGTCTCTTTTTTTTTTTCAAAAAATTGTTGCTTTCAGCAGAAGTGTCCATAGAATTATGCATTTGATGGGGGTTCATACTTCAGGAAAATGCTAGCAATATACATGCTCTGGCCATCCTACTTAACAACAGAACTACACCATTTCAAGTGCAAGCATTCTCCTTGCTCCTGGCTCCCTAGAAAAGGGGACACAAAGCCCCAGTAAATCCCACTGGCAGAAAGAAAAACACTGGGAGACCATGAAGCAATACTCAGCCAGAGCATTGAAAGCCCCACCATGAGTTTCCTCCACAGCGCTTGGGCTGCTTCCAAAGGCAGGAATTCCCTTTGGCCTTCACTGTTCCCTGCTGTGGACACAGAGAGCAGAGCCCTCCTGGCCCCGGCTCCAAGCCCAGGGCAGGCAGGTCCTGCACAGAGCACTGGTGGTACCAGCAAAGGTCCGGCAGTGGAGCATCCCCACACACGAGCTGGACCACAGGGCACAGGGAGGTGCATGCCACTTGTGACTCATCATGCAGGTGAAATAAAGCTAAGAAATATGACCATGACTGAAAAGGTAGCAAGAAATTGTTGATGCTTTGAACCCTGTGTTCTCACAGGGTTCTAAAAGCTTCAAAATCTGAGAGTAAGTAGCAGACAGGACAGAGAATGGAGAAATTATTTCCTGATCTTGCTGATGCCTATTTATTTGAGAGTCCAGAACAAACTCAGATGCTGCTTACTCTTACATTCTGGTTTCCTAATATTGAATTTCAATATTAAATCTGAAAGTAATACTAATTCAGGGAGGAATTCCAAGGATTACCTGAGAATATACTCTGAGCAAAGCTAATAACTGGGGCAGAGTGTGAATGATTTAAGTGCTAATAGGAGAAAGACAAATAGTAAGATACTGAAAGCAGCAGCATTTAACCAATCTCAGACAGAAAGCACTTATCTTTAATGAACAAATAGCAGGGACAAAAGGCAGGGGCATGCACTAGTCATAACAATTACATCAAGAGTCTCTCTGTCGCTAGCTGTCACAAAGACCAAAGAGGAACAGAGCAGATTTATTGCTAGGCTTGTATAGAGGCTAATCACTAATTCTTGCTGATAGTTTGAAATGTTTTGGATGGTTGATTTTGTCCTATTACCAGAAAGAAGCCATCAGCCACTACAGAGAAAACAAACACTTTGTGGCAGATACAATATTCCTGATCAATTACCAGGCAACACAAGGACCTGGCTCAGCTGCTCATCATTTCAGTTATTCGCCAGCAGATGGGACTTAGAGCATATTAGTGTTTCAATTAGTCACCATCCTTATGTACTTCCTAAGAAAAACACAATAAACTAACTAAAAACATTCAAGAAAGCTCATAATTTTTTTTAACAAATACATTCCAATTCTGAGAGTCAGGTCTGAGTGTCTAAGGGAATGACAAACTGATTCAATAGTTCTTCATTGCTTGAATTTGAGCTGACTTGCCATGGCCCATGTTTGGTCCATTCATCAATTTCTGTTCTGTATGAAATCAGATTCATGCTGTGAGTAGCTATTGAATCAGTTTGTCTTTCACTTAAACTCCTGTGAAATCAACTAATTAACTGATGTTCAACACTCAAAAATCCAACAAAACAAAACAAAAACATACCAACAAAAGAACAAAAAAAAAGGCAAAACACAACAAACAAAAAACCCCATATCAACCAACCAAGAAAAAAAAATCAACCAAAAAAATCATCTTAGTCATACACGCAGCAGCACAGGGCCCCCAGCCCCCTGCAGCCTCCATGCCTGAGCCCCAGCTAATGATGAGCAAGCAGCTCTGCTCTTTGCCTTTTCATTTCCAGAGAAAAGAGCTTCAACAAGTTGCTATTTCAAGAGCTTGCCAGAGGCTAGAACAATGGTGCAAAATGTTCATAACTACATGTTGCACATGAGGCACCAAGCAGGAATCAGTTTATTAGTGTTGTCAATCTACTTTGATAAGTACTGGGAAGTCTACAATGAAAGGCTTTGTTTCTTCACTTTTTATGAGGCACCTAATTGTCATGGCTATTTTTATTCTCAGTGTCTTACAGTTTGATGTTGAATACAATCACCCTCCCAGACTCCATGGAAGCCCATGTGCATACAATCCCATACTCCCACTATGCCTAAGTGACTGCTCAGGTTCAGATTACTGCCAATTAAAACACAGAAGAAGAAGAGCTCCAGGAAGATCACATTGCACCAAGGTAGGACACATATTATTCTATTTAAAATGACTGTAGAGGTACTTGAGACAAGGAAAGCTGTGAGGTTTACATTTTAGGAGAAGGAATCAATTATCCCGCTGCTCAAGGAAAATAAGGATTTAAAGGAACTCATGTGGCACAGTGGAAGACATCATCTTTCACTGCAGCCAGCATCAGATTATAGGCAGAGCAAGAAAGAAAACCAGCAGGAGAAAGAGACTAGAATGAGGAATAAGAGAGTATTTCAGCTCCTGGACAACTATTCATTTCTAAAAAAATAAATCAATAGAAAGAAAAAAAAACCCAAAACCAACAAACCAATGTCTACACAGATACTGTTCTTATTAACCAAAATCTGAAATTTTGATGTAAATTATTTGCAAAATAATTCCACCATGGAAAACCTCTCTTGTGCACACTCTTGATTTAGTAACACAAGGTCTTTATTTTTGCTCAATTTGACCTCAAGCCCTGCAGTCAATTTGTATTTTTTTAGTAAGAATAGATGCTCTGCTTCTCTGACTGGACTCCATACTTCTATCCACAGGTTTGTTTCCCATGCAGAGAAATACAAGATGCTTTTTCACTAATTTCCTGTTGTATTTTTATAACATTACCAAAAAGTCACACAGTTAGGTCTTAACCCCTATTGATACCTTTTTTCTCTTTTCACTAGAGATGTAGTAAAAAATAATAAAAAGCAGGCAGATAATAGCTATGTTATTGAATTTTGAACATAATTTAGTTGGATTTCAGGTTTTGTTTCTATAAATTCTAGGAAAATTAGAAGGGTTTCAAGAATGCAAAGCATACACTGTCAGAACGTTACAGAAGAGGAGTGAACTGCTTAAAATCCATACACAGCCAATTAACTTATATGGCACACAAATGATTACAGATGTTTCAAAAATGTAACCTTTTCCCTGTTCATGTTTAGAATTCACACTGACAAAATTCCCACCTCAAGTTCCAGCTGCTTTGAAAAGGCTCCTCAAATGGTGTGCACAGATATAACATGCAAATGCTTGCATTAGTTAATTAAGCAATGTTGTGTGGCTGAAGCTGTGAGAGTAACTAGGTCATTCATGTCTCAGCAGTCCTGTGTGACATGCTGAGAATGCTCCCTGCACAGGACTGCTGTGTTTTCATTCCCCAGAAAAGTACAGCAACAGTAATCCTGCCTCATCATCCTAACATTTAACAGCTGCAAATTCTAACTCCTTATCTTTCATTTATCTGCATCTTGTTGTTTTGTGGTGGGATTTTTAACCCCCCTCAACAGCCACTGCAGAATTGCATAGCATAGATGGATTTAGGCACAAAGGTCATCTGGGCCAACCTCCAGATTAAAGCAGGAATAATCAAACCTTCTAGGACTGTCCTGCCAGAGGCCATACCTACAAAGAGAGTTTGTCTCACAGAAGGCTCCCCACTTCTCTGCAAAGCAGCATCTCAGTGAGGGACACATTTTCTCCATGCCTTGAAAACAACCACAGGGCTGGATTAAGTGATGCTAATGGGAAGTCCCACATCTAATATGGAGGCGTGGGAGGGAAGATGGAGGAGAAATAAAGCAGAATCCCATTCTGTTTCATCCTGATCCAGTGAACTGAGAGGAGGAAGACAGCAGCCACATGAAGGAACAAGAGGGAACACAGAAACCAAAAGCCTGTGTGAGGAAACCAATTCCAGCTCCCCAAATGTGGTGTCATCCAGAGTGCAAATATCCTTCAACACAGCACTGCTTGGCCTCCCCTCTCCTCTGCCAGGTCTCAGAGCTGCTTCACATGTGATGCTGGTGGGAGTGCAGCAGGGTGGGGAGTGCAGCATGGTAAGGAGTGCATCATGGTGGGGTGTGCAGTAGGGTGGGAGTGCATCATGGGCACCTGCTCCAGTCCTGAAATGGCAGAGCCCTGTCAGGAGCACAGCTCCATGGGGCTGGGACAGAGTGTGCTCCATGGGAAGCTGCCTGCAGAAGGTAAGGCAGCTGTGGGGCAATACCAACAACACAGACACACTGACCACAAGGGCCTCCTCTCCCATCTGCACTTTTGTCCTCTTGAATGGCTTTCACTTCTTTTGTACTGCACAAGGAATGGCAGTATTTGACCTAATAATCCATAACTGTTTATCAGAGTCCTTACAAAGACAAAAAATAATTTTCCTCATTTATCCCAGTGCTCTTGATGTCAGCCCATTTTTATTTTAGTTTACAGAACTAAGCATTGTCTGGTGTAATAGAAATGAGATTCATAATATTACTTGCAATGGATAGTTTGAGCTGGAAAAAACCTCCCACTTCAGCAATAAATTATCTCCAAGAATAATTTTTTTGCCTCACACTACAACACTGCCCCCTAAATACATTTTCTCTTAAATAAGAGAAATAGTTGAAAGAGAATATTTCTGCAAGATCAGTTCCTCCTGCTTTGAGAAACAGAAGTCTCAGCTTCCCAGTGACATTTGACATTTTATGAATGTCTCAGTATTTTACTGCTCATAAGTGATCCATTATTTTATACAAAAGCTGTACTGAGCAGGCACCACCTTTTGAATGTCCCACATAACTGTGGATAAAAGGTCCTTAAAATTCTCCTTTTGTGCAGTGTGCATTTGATCATGGTAGCTTCCCAAACGCTGAATTCCTAATATGAAGTCAGGTTTGTCTCCCCCTCATTCTCCAGGCAATCTGAACTATAAATCATTTTCATTATCAGTTGTCAAGTCTTCATACAGAAGAAAAGTCATAAAAAAACCCCAAGAGAAAATACTTAAAGAGAACTTGTGAATGAGAAAGACCATGATTTATTTTTGATAACAGGTTGATTTTGACTTTAATATGTGGTTGCCTTCAGCCCCTATGGTCATCTCAAGGGTGCTATTTGGATTCTCAATTAAACTAGTTTAACAAAGAGAGGCAGAGAAATATCCTTGCAATAATAATAAAAAAAAATGATGGCCCAAGCCAACATTAAGTCTAGTCAGCCTTTTAAAATAATAATATTTTCAGACCTGTCAAAGTAAGTGTTTTATTATAAATGGAACTTATATTGAGATATAATTAAAAAAAATAAAAGGAAAAAACCTGCAGAGCACTTAAATATCCTTTCATTGTTTTCTTCAGATCATTCTATTAAAAGTACCATTTCTGATGTTCTTTAAACTGAGTGTAGGCTGTGCAAATCCCGGTGTAATCTCAGTGGCTCAAACAAGCAGACCCAGCCCACTGTCCCTTCCCCAGGCAATAAGTAACTTCCAATTAAGCTTACATGGGATCCCAAACAGCACTGACACCAGTGTGATGGAAAAAATGGGTTTTAGAGCTCCACAGATCTCCTGGCTGGTTATGACCTTTTTTGACCCACAGTCTTAGAGGAAAAGTCCTCTCCTTCTAACAGAGAAGGTTGTGAAAATCACCCTTTTAAAAAACACTTGTGTTGATATTATTTGTGTTTAGAGAAAGTATCAGATGTGGGCATGGACTTCCCCTTGGGAATCTACCAGCAAAACAAATCCTGAAGACACACTGATCAAGGGAATGAATTCAGTGTGTGCCCTGAATTCTTGGATAATAACAATGCCATGACATTTTGCTTTCTAGAGAAATAATGATCTCTCTCTTCCCTAAGTGACTGAGCCAAAACCAGCATAATCTAAATTATTTCAGGGAAAACTTTCAGTATTTTCTCTTCATTTGCGTTAAGATTGCAAAGCCTAGCCCATGCTTCCTTTTATCTGTAGAAATGTACAACAGAGTCACTTCTAATTTCAGGCAGCTGTGCGAGTGCTACATATGTATCCATTCAAAGGAAATTATTTTTGTAAATTTCAATCTTTTGTTATGTTGTCAGGAGACCTAGTAAGACTGGCTAGCAGGCAGAGCATCTTAGTGCTATTGCCCGTTGGACCCTCTTTATTCTGTTTTTGTCTCTAGTCCTGAACCTCCGTTGAATGTCTCTGTATTTCTAAATACTTCTCAAAGGACCTTCCATGGATGGCCTTGCAGAACCTCCTGCCTTCCCATCTTTCTGGCAGGTATGCCCTGAACATTTCTGTGCCTCTCACTCCTTTTCACCACTGTATCACCTACCATGTTCTTCGGGGTCCTTTCCAGCAGTTTTGAGTCAGACTCCACTCTTCTTTCAATTAACGTACAAAATCAGACTCCTTCTGAACCCATGGGTAATCTTCAAGGACTCTGGACATGAAGGTTTGGTTTCAGGACTTGCCTGATTCACATTCTTCCTTTTTTCTTCCTTGTGTAAATCTGTATATTTGCTTCTGTTATTCATTTCTCCAATTCTTTTAAGCAAATTTAGGTCCTTTAAGAACTTTTAATTTCTCTAGTACTATTTTCTACAGGTTTTAGCAGCCACTAGCATCTGCCTCTGTGTTTGAATTGTATAGAGCATTTCAGATTAAGCTAGGATGAGAAAAGCTACAGAAAGTAAAGCATATTGGAAAGATTTGTGTTGGTTTTATACTGTGCTGAACTTCTTCCCTACCAGAGCTCAAGAAAAAGGAGGCAAATCCAGACAAAAGCTCATTAAATTGTGCCAGGCTACTTCTTAGACACTGTCTTATATTGTATGGACATAAAGTCCATTTCTTTCATTGCTTTTTACATTTCCTAATTTTGTTTACTGCTGTGAATAGGAGCTCCTATTCCATGTGAAGGCTTATAGGAACAACATTCAGAGTGATAATGAGGCCAGCAAATCTATGTTAAATGAACTTGAGAAAACCATGATGTTATTGTAGCAAGACTGGGTTTTCAATTAAATGTGATTAAGAAAATAACTACTACCTTACACCTGAAGTCTAGCATCAGAATCTCTCAGATTTCAGAGAAACATCGCAGGTAAAAAAGAATACAGAATGCCTTTTGTTGTTGTTGCTGTTGTTATTAGGGAGCCTGTCTTCTCAAAAAATTCTGGGTTTTTTTTGGTTTTTTGGGGGTTTTTTTGTTTGTTTTTGGGTTTGTTTGTTTGTTTGTTTTGCATCATTTTTTCAACAAATTTAATTTAAGACAGGCTAGACAAGGAATGTCAGATCAGGCTCCAAACATTAAAGTGTGAGAAAATATATTTGTCAAGATCAGCTTAATTAGACCAACTGGCATTGCACCCAGACCCATATGGGAAATACAATTTTGTCACCAAGAGCTCCAGAAGAGTAGACCAGGTCTCTGGCTAACCTATCTTTCCATCTAAGTAAACCAATAATATGAGCAATCATGGTTTCATATACCTGTAAAAATAACAAGCATCACACTTAGGTAAAATAAAACCAGACAAGTTAATCTGAAGCTTCACCAACACAGGCTTTTAGAGCTGAAAGCAACCAGCATTTCCAAGCTATTGAGGAGCTCAGTGCCACCCTCCAGCCCTTATACTCTTGGCAGGGTTCTCACACATGCATCACATCTGACAATCACAACAGGTAACAACAGGGCACAGCCACACTTGAGTTTAGTCAAAATTATATCAAGAAAATCCCTTTTACCAATGGAAAAACCCTACAAAAATTGTAATCCTTGTGTGGTCTGAAAGTTATCGCAGTTACTGGTTTATAGATGATTTTACTGGTTAGCAGTTTCTCATTTCAAGTAGATTTATAAAATTCAAATCATATCTGCATACATCTTACTAACCTATAGACTGAAGTTATTAAATAAGACCTTGAAAAATTGCTTGTAATTAAAACATAAGTGGAGTCTTAAGTCAAGCTTTGGAAATTCAGTTGAAATTAAACAATAATTAACCTGTATTTTTACAGAGTTTTTTACTTTCAACCTATAGTTTGCCACATCTGCTTAAATTCCTTTCCAAAGCTATACAAAAGCTGAGCTGTTAATGGTTTATTGTTGTGTAAACTGTATTATTAAAGTATGCATTTGTGTTTTTTCTTCACCTATGAAGTCTGTTTTATAGATTTCAACTTTTTTTATTTACATGTTTATTTATATGCATCAGTCATAAAAATAAATTTTATAGTTCATATAAATAACCTGAATACTATTTTAAGGATCACAAATATACTCTGTCACCCAAAATGTGGGACTGGGAAGTTGTGTTTCAGCTCACTACCTTCCACACATAATAGGCAGCAGTTCTGGTTACAAAAAATTTACAGCGCATTAGAACAGTAAAAAAAGGATGAGGAAAGTGCCTTTATTAGCTTTCCCATGTTATAGATTCAAACCTGAGAAAATTACAGCCTCGGGTGTACAGAGGGCCACCATTTTAGGGACGAAATTATGACCCCATGAAGTGTGTCCAGCCAGCAGGAAAACTCATTACTCAGTTCTGAAAACTGAAGTATTTGGCTCAAAGTCACCCTGAGAGTCAATAATGCAGCCAGGTAGCAATCCATGTTTCCCTCACCCCAGTCCAGCTTGCAGAGTAAAATTATCTTCCCAGTTAAATACAATATCGAACCCCAGTCCCATTTGCTGTTCTTTTCCCTGACTAAGGTTGTTTTCACTGTCCCTTACAACAACCACTGTAGATGCAGCCAAGAGCAGTGGAACTTCCAAAGACCTGTGTAGTAAAACATTCACCAGGTATGCTACTGCTGTTCTTTACCTTGCTAGGGTAAAGAACAGCATTATCCAGAATGGGTAAATTCCAGGGTTTGCTTAGCATTTTGTTGGGACACAGTGCCTACAGTTATATGAGTCCATTAAATGAGCCTGAGATTGTTCTCTGGCACAGGCAAACATGGAATATCTCACATTCACATTGCTAACTTCTCGTGCTCTCTGAAACAGGGTGGCCACAGGCACAAACTCTTGCAGGGATTATCCCTGGCTCATCCTGGTGCCCAAACCACACCTGGGAATAAGGAAGACAGCATTAGTTTGCCAGGTCAAAATCATGTTCAGGTCCTTCTCCATCAGCAGACACCAGCCTGGCCTCCTGCAGGCCCCTTCTTCAGGGGTGAATTTCTGTACAAGCTAAAGAAAGATAATTTCCCTTGATCTCAAATTTATAACAACATTAATTTAAGATCAAATAGCAGCTGCAGCAATGTAATAACTTGATTCCTTCTCAGTCACTAGGAAATCAGGTTTTTTATCCACAGTCCTTTCACAGTTTTTTGAGAAACAACCAGATCTATAATTTTTGGTGCTACCAAATTTAAGGAAAGAAAAGAGCTGTTCTGCAACATGGCCATTAATAATGAAAAAAACGTTGCCCAAATGCTTAGTTTCTCAAATCACAGGGATCCAAATTTAATCATCCATAGAAAGGTAAAAATCGTTTGATTTCAGAGTGGGAGGAAAGGCATACATGAGTTTGGATCTCGCTGGCACCTTCCATGTACTTTCTATTACTCTGCATTTCCAGTACTGCTATTCATACGGGCAGGGGGGGAAGAAAAAATACAGAGAGAGCAAGACCGTTTTCCTCAGTCTGATAAGAGCAACTTGGAGAGGCTGCTTTTTATAACAAACACACCTCCTAAAAGTTAATTACTCTCCATTTAACACAGGGGGAGTGATAGAGGCACCGCCGAAACGCACAGTGCCATCTAATGGAGGAACCACCTTGTGTAACCTGAGCATCCAAACAGGGGAAAACAAAAAGTCCACACTGGATCTGTGACAAGCCACAAGCACACCAGGAGTTTTTCAACCAATAGGTGATTCCTGACAAAAACGTCATCTCTAAGTTTTTTAAATAATCAGGCTGCATATGTGGGTAATTGCAGCAAAACCCAGCGGCTGAGGCTGCATTCTCTTTTTCCAGGGCGCACTCTAGCAGGGTACCAAAGGAAAGCACACCAACGCAAGCTGGTGGCACTTTCCAAAAGGGACATGTGCCAGACACCTACAGAAGGGGGGAGGAAAAATAATTAAGCTTCAGTGTTGCTCTCCTGTGCCCCAGAACCAGCCCTCCCACGAGGCAGTGATAGCGCACAGCACCCCGCCGTGGGTTGCCCCTGCTCCGGGCTCTTGCAAGCTCCACCATGGGCTGTAACCCTACATCAGGAACAAAGGGTTCCTCCTATAAATACAGTTTGTGGGAATGAAATGGTAATGAAAACTCCTTATATGGCTTTTCAAACCCAAACTATGTCATAGCTGGGAGGGGATTTGCAGGGGGTGTTA
>NW_005054382.1:713295-714860 GCF_000277835.1 Geospiza fortis | reverse complement strand
GAGAGGTTAAAAAAAAAAAAGGAAACAAAGAATACCTGCATTTTCACTAGATAACACAAATTATAATGGTACTTGAATTCCAAAATCCTCAAGCCTTAGAGAAATATCTTAGGAAGGCAATACAAATTGAAGTTCATTATTTAAATAAAAAGAATGCTGAACATTTGTATGACAGACACAAAAAAAAGCATAAGAAATAAACTTTTCTCAGTAGAAGATTCATTAAAAATACCCCTATATTAGAATGATACCATTTGAGACAATTTTAATCCTCAATTCTCTAATTATTTAAGTGTTTGAAATTTCGAAGTATAACTGCATAGGGTAAAATAATTTGGCATTTTAAAAGTGCATAATATCCTCATGGTAGTTAGCAGAATATTTTGCAAATTCATATGTTGAGATATAAAATGATATCAGCATATATGACTAATTTGTATCTCACACCTGGGCTGCCACCTCCTTCTAGAAATTATAAGGAAGCTCTTTATTTCAAAGAGAACCTTAGGGTCCAATGAAAGTATATTTATATGCCACATTTTATTCAAGGCTGATTAAATCTGTATTTACTTTCAAAACTAAGTTCAAAGCACTACAATTATACATTTTGTGTGCATACATGTACAAAACATTGTCTCACTAGTGGTTTCACATCTCTTGTTTATAAAACACTGAAAGTACAAACCTAAATGTTTCACCCCTCTTTTTCTTTTCCTTTACATATATGAGAAAACTAGAATTTAGCAGAAAGAATTAGAAGCAAGTTTCATGTAAAAAAAATATTTATTTCATAAAAATATAATAGATAAGGATCACACAATCATTTGGTTGGCTAAAAAAATTCTATGGATTTTATAAATATTTGAGGCCTGATAATGGCAAGGCAGTTTGAAATAAACTAAAACCAAATGTATAAATGCCTTCAGTGTAACTGTGAATTTAACAGCAAACTATGTTATTATTGACTGAAATAGAACTCTGTTTTTTCACATTAATAAAGGCATATGTTCAACCATGGTAAAGAATGTGTCTTTCTGCATGCCTGATTGTGTTGGAGATAAGATGATGTTAAAGTAATTTAACCAGTCCATGAGGCTTCAGCTCCTGTTTACCCTAAAACTCATCCTCACATCATCCTTCCCACTGGATCAGCACAGAGATTCTCTGGTAATTTGGTTGCCCCTACAAGGGATTTATTTTCTCCCCACTGGTACATGGGATGAATCCACTAGGAACATTTACTTCATTTCTGGTATCACCAGTTGATTTTTTAAATTTATTTTTTTTAATCATTCCCAGTACTGGGAAGTTCTCCCTTAGTAATCAGGACTAGACAGTGTTTTCTTGGGATTTTCCAGGGAGATTTTTCATGGAAGTATGAGAAAAAAACCACAATAACATCAAGTTTCTTGGCATTAGTAGGCTGACCCTGGCTTAACTTCGCTTGTGAATTCTCTATCTCCTCCCCTCCTGAGGCACAGGAGGATGGGGAATGGGTGTTGCAATGAGTTCATCAGGTGTGTCTGACACTCCTTCCTCCTCGGGGGAGGACCCCCCACACTCTT
>NW_005054382.1:709251-713285 GCF_000277835.1 Geospiza fortis | reverse complement strand
TTTCCTAGCCTGGCTCCATGCTGCTGGCTGAAGTTCTTCACAAACTGCCCCAGTGTGGGTCCCTTCCATGAGGTGCATTCCTCAGGAATATGTTCCAGTGTGGGTTCCCACAGGGTCACAGCCTCCTTTGGGCACTGCCTCTTATGGTGTGGGGTCCTCCACAGACTGCAGGCAGATTCTGCTCCAGCAGGGATCTTCATGGGCTGCAGGGGCACAGCTGCCCCAGCATCATCTGCCTCACAGGCTGCACAGAGGTGCTGCCACTGTCAGTGATGGACTCAGCCAGCAGCAGGTCCATCTTTGAGGAAGCTGAACATGGGGAATCTTCTAGCAGCTTCTCACAGAAGCCATATAACACCAAAAGCTTTTCTTTACAAACATCACAGCCTCCTTTTCTCACCTCCACCCTCCCACAGGCAAGAGTGTCATCTCCTGTTCACTCTGGGCAGATTGGCTTGCATTACCAAACACAGTTTTCACAAGAGACAGGATGTATGGAATAGGATGACCATGCAATATTTCCACCAAACCTCTCCTGGTACAGCCTTGCCATCATGCAGAGCTGTACAGGACAGGCAAGAGGTGCTGGAAGGCAGTCCTGCCTCAGCATTACTGCTCACCACAGTGCCCTGGCATGCCTGCGCCACATGCTACCCCAAATGTACCCCCAGCCCTCTGCTGTGCCCCACGCCAGGCAGGCAGAGCACTCCCCAGGATCAGTCATGGGACACAGGAACTCTCTGTGTGCCACTGCAGCTCAAAGCTCACTGCTGGTGGAGAGGCTTCACCTCTGCCAGCAGAGGTTACTTATAACATGGTGATACATTCACCAAGGGATGGTTGGCTTGGATGGATGATCTACTGGTCAGTGCTCCTGCTTACTGATTTAACAGTTGAGCTGGCCAGGAGATCAAATGGCTTTCCCTAAGTGATTCAGTAAGCCAGGGCCACACTTCTTATTAACACCCAAAGTATTTCCTACTATCACCTTTAGCCCTGAATAGCAAAGCTGCCTTTCCTGAAAACAAAGAAGCTCAGAAACCTATTGTAAAGTACATTAAATTTCAATGAGTCAACAAACTGTGTAGAGTGTGAAAGTGCAGAATATTGACAGGTAAATCTTGAAAGACTACAGGACAAGAGGTGTTTAAAAACAAACAAAAATATAAAATTCATACCGTTACCTATTTTAGAAAGGGACATACAATACTTTTTCAAGATTAGAGATGAAAAAGCTACATTGATCCACATTCATCCTCGATTACTTCTGGGAGATGAGGGTTCAGCTTCTCGTTTCATCTGCAGAATTCTTTTGTGAAAAGTCAATTAAATTTTCTCGTGGTTGAAACATTGTACCTTTTTGTAAAATATCTGTCCCTTACTTCTATATTTCTCAGATTCTCCCCTGTAAAGTCAAGATAACGAATGTTTCCTTTTCTCCTACCCTTTATCTGAAATGGCTTTCAAGTTCTGAGGAAGCACATCATACAAAGTGACTCACAGGAGAAAGGCCTATTCTCAGCAATTCCCCTAGACACTACTAGGGAGTTCAGAATATGAAAGGTTGCATAACTCTTCCTTAATAAAACAGAGGTTAACAAGACCATAAACCTCTACCCGTAAGTTCAAACGTTCTTTCAATATTACTGCAGTGATAAATAAAACATCCCCAGCATTAAAGTTCCCATCATTTAGGCCTTTCCTCTTGATGTTTGCAGTGTGTTTATCAAACTAAAAAGAGTTTATAAAGGAGTCCCAGGCTCCAACTATCAAGTCAACACTCTTCCCTGTAAACACAACATCAAAAAGCCAAATTGTTTTAAATACACTAGACTATAAAGTTTTCTTTTCATTTGTTATCTCTCTTGCACCTGCTCTAAATACTTCTTAGCTTAATTGATGGTCTCTAAACAATCAGTGTTTATATTCACTTTGGAGCTGCTTCAGAAGGAAGATAATAGTCCCTGTTTGTTTTCCTCTGTATCCCGGGTGTCACTCAGAGCCACATTGAATGGAAACTTGATTTCCACTGCAGACACTGGCAGGAGAGTGCTGCACCCACCACAGACATTTGTTGTCTGACTCTAGTTAACAATTCACATATTAACCATGTTACTTTACCTACCTCTTATGTTCGAGCATTTTTATTGCATCCCAGTAAACCTAACCACCTTCAGCAACAGCAACATGCAGGCTGGTAAACCTTGGCCTGAGGCCAACCACTCCTACACCAGCTCTCTGGGACTCGCCCAAGGAAGTGAACTATTTGTCTCTGGGGCTTCACTCCCCTGAACTCACCTACTGGATGGACCATGGGATTGGTTTGCACCTCAGAGCCCTGGGGACAAATAACCCAGGAGCACTGTATTTAGTGGGATCTGGACTCTATTCCCCACCCCTGGCATCATACAGCCTCTGAAGAGTTAGAGCATCTCATCTCCATGGCCCAGGCTCCCAGAGTGGTCACAAGCAACAGGAGACCTGAGTCTGCAGAGCACTCAACAGGATAAGAAAAACTAATGTTGTGTAGTTGAATGACACATCATGAAGAGGAAAGGAAATGGAGAGGCCCTGTCTGGTGTTTTGATAAGAGGAACTTCCATATCAGTTTAACCATTCATTCTTCAGTAAGAATCAAGTTCAAAAATGAAGGAAAACAAAGAAAAAAGGTAAAATTTTTAGCTCCTTTGTGACAAAAATGTAGCAATCTCTGGAGAATGTTATTGCTACAAAATATAAAATATTTTACTTTTATTACTCAGCATGCGTCATCCATGCAGATGGAATCTTGTTGCCCCAGTGGTCAAGTTCAGCTGACAACCCACTGAGTAAATACCACATGGGAAGCTGGGGAGCAGTGGCACCTTGGAAGATTTCCATCAGCCCAAAGAGGACAGGCACCAACAGGCTCAGTGCTTGCACAGTTCAGACTTTGAACTCATATGCACCCAAAAAGACAATAGGGACCTTTAGATCCTGAGCTGAGGGCTTATCATGGAATGATGAGCCAAAATACTGTCAGGAATGATCTCTCAAAACTGGGACAGGCAAAGGTGTCTTGGCACAGCCCAGCTGCAGCTCTCTTGAACTTCAGTTCTGCTTCTAGGGCACCTCCTTATGGCCAGACATCACTTCTCTAGGGAAGCTGGATGGTCATTCACAACACATTTCTGTACATGCATCATTTGGTAATTTTATTTCTGTATTTATTTCTGAAAACAAATACCTCTCTTTTGCAAACAAGAAATTAAGACCTACAATGTTTACATTCCCCAAGAAAGTGTGATTCCCAGGAAAATTGTGATTTCCAATATCAGGTCATGGTTAAGGTAACATTTTTATCACTGCAGAGTTATAGTTTCTCAGTTACATGTTCCTCAACAACACATTTTCTAGCATTATCAAAGAAAATGCAGTGATACCTAGATAATATGCCAGCATCCTCTCTTAAGAAACACTTCCCACAGACGAAGAATGAGGGGTGTGCAGAATTCCTTGCAAGAGTTCACTTAATTATCTCTCAAATCTACCCT
Organism: Geospiza fortis; assembly: GCF_000277835.1. Taxonomy (NCBI): domain Eukaryota; kingdom Metazoa; phylum Chordata; class Aves; order Passeriformes; family Thraupidae; genus Geospiza; species Geospiza fortis. The sequence goes on along the minus strand of NW_005054382.1, from coordinate 709,752 downwards.
TCCCAAACTGGGAGGCAAATGACAGGCAGTGTCATTTCACTCACAAAATGACAATTTTCAGAAAGCATGCAAACGAAGGTAGAGATATTGCCAAAAGTATGCCTACCTAAAAGTGCTTTTTAAGGAATGCAAAAAGAGACCAAAAAGCTTCTTTCTCAAAAGGGTGCTGTTAATATTTCTCTTGTGATCTGAGTGAAAACAAGAGAAAATAGTGATTTCAGCTGTGAGGTTTTTGTGGTTTAGATAAACATTCTTGCTGTTAGGGAATTGATGTCTGACAAATTCCATTCCTTGATTTATCACATTTCACACAAAAATTCATCTAATTGCATATTGTTATTTTTTGCATTTACAGTACTATCATTGTAGCCCACCATGATTACAGCACCTGTGAAACTCAGTGCCTGGGGGAAAACTACCTTAATACCTTCTCCTTTCTATTAGTGGAGTAATTCAATATGTTTACCTTCCTGAGCACTGTCATTTTATACAACCAAAGCT
>NW_005054382.1:675882-709179 GCF_000277835.1 Geospiza fortis | reverse complement strand
GCTGAAACACTGCAGAAAACATTCTTACATTGTGCTTGCTTAATATGCTGGATAATTCACAGGAGGAAAGAAAAGTATTTTAAAAAATAAAAGGATACTTATTTTACTTTCAGGCAGAAAATCCTTTTTACTACTTATTATGTTTTTATTTTAAATATTTAAATAAAACCCCTCTTTTCTACAGTTTGGGGGATACTTGAACAAGAAATTAGCAATCAAATTAATCAAGTTTATTAGTAAGGATTTCCATATTGATTCAGTTACATTTTATTTTTTTATAGTCATCCTCACAGCCTATGGAAATTTACAGTACTTCCTGTTATGATTATTATACAGAACTTGTAAAAGACCAAAGAAGCATGGAAATTTCATTTGTTTCCCTCATTAAGTAAAGATTCAAATTCTGCATTTTATTGTGCATGCACAGCTTCTCTTTCTACTCAGCGGAACTGAGGGCCAAGTCACATCCCTATTTATTCTAAGATCTTATTCCAACGTAATTCAAAGCATATCTTTCCTCTACAATTCTATAAACAATGAAAAGAATTGTCAACTTTGGTTTTCAGTCTTTAAAACAGATCGCTGACTTGACAGTTCTTAGAAAGTGTGCTAAAACTGACTAATGTTACAACTTTAAAGAACATACTTTCAGACTCTCCTTGTTGCCTTTCTTACAATCACACTGCAAAAAGGCTAAAATCAAAGGTGACTACCCAGCAACAAACATTCCTCTTGAATCTCCTTATCTAGATTTTATCCATTAAAATGGCTACAATATAACTAAGCAAAATGATGTCAGTTAACGACTACAGACATAAGCAAAATCTATCTGCTTTTTTATTTTTGAAAACCCCAAACAGATAACAATTCAAAGGGTAGAAGGAAAAATATGAAAATATATGTAAGATGCTTGTGGGGCAGCTTTGGACTTAAAGGAATCCAAAGTAAGTTTCATAAATATAGGAGTCTGATTTTCACTTTAAAATAAGCCTCTAAAGATGTTTTGCCCTTTGCTGGAGATAGTTATCAAAGTGCTTATGAACAGAAAAAACTGCTAATATTAAAATACTGTTCAGTTGGGCTCCACTTCTGCAGTTGTTTTCCTTCTTTCACTGATGCACACACAAACCTGTGTACTCACATCTGCACATACATTTATTTAAGAGTGCAAATCAGAAGATTTGGATGCATCAAGACAAGGAATGATGCCAGAATCTTCTGGGGATGAGTAGCTCAATCCCACAAAGTGTGGCTGTTGTGGATTAACACAAGTGGGCAGGTAAGCATCACACAGTCACTCAGGCACTACCCTCACTGGGATGGGGGAAGAAGAAAGGAAAAAAAAAAAAGACAAACCAACAAGAAAACACAGGATTGAACAAATAAAAAAATATAATTAAATAAGTGGAAGAAAAGGAGGAGGGAGACTGGAGAAAACAAGCAATGCAAAAGCAATCACCCACCACTTCCTGTGGGTAGACTGATGCCTAGAGAGTTCCTGAGCTACAGATGGCTAATTCCCAGTATCACCCTATTTTCCCTTTTATTGGGAGGCATGAATTTATATGCCATGGGATATCTCTTTGGTTGGTTCAGGTCATCTACCTGGTTGTGAACCTTCACCCTCAATCTATTCACTGGGGTGTCAGAGTGAGAAACAGAGCAGACCTTGATGCTGTACAAACATTGCTCAGCACCAGCCAGAGTATAACAATGTTATCAGTTCTATTTGAGTCAAAATTCTGAAACACAGAGCTGCTATGAAAAGAAAAATCTATTCTATTCTAGCCAGGGCCAGTGCAAAAGTATAATTACTTTCATCAATCCTGTGTTATATTCAGAAGAAAAAGAACAAGAAGGCATGTCTCCTAAGGCATAACAAATGCTGGCAAGCAGCTGAGCTGTTATGTTTCTTAGCTTTTTGGCAATAGACTGTACCTTTTGCTATTAATTTAAAGGAACTAAAACACCTAACCACTTCTGCAAATGTTCACTTTGATTACACCATTCCCAAACTTTTAAAGGCAACCTGAGTTTGTGTATTTTTCTAGAGCTGTAGTACATCACACTAGGAACTCAAAGAGGGCTTACTTCATGACAACCTTTCTTATCTGTGAGAACCTTCATAAAGCATATGCCTGCACATTTGGGATATAATTTTGTGGTCTTGCAAATGCCACAGCCCATTCACTGCTCTAATATGCAGGACACTTGTAGAATTAACAGCACCAAAGACTCCAACCTTTCCCCTGCCAACCTCAGCACAAAAATCATCATGTGCTTACTCAAACTTGAGGCAAGTTTGGAATTTTAAAAATGGCATGAGTTTAAATATGACACACTTTCTAGACAGTTTCTCCTATTCAACCTGACTGACACAGGGAGGATGTTCACTCAGTCTCTGCTAGCATCCCTAGTATCACTGTCTAGCAATGAGAATTCGGTGAGTCAAACTGCTACTTCATGGAGAAGTAGATATATTTGTAAGAGCCCAAATTTCCCACCTGAGGTCTAAAAGGACATGCTGAAGGAAGATAATCTGGAACCATTTCCCCTTGCTAACTGCTCAGGGGAAAAGCATTTGTCACTCATCACTTTTTTCTTCTGTAAAAGACCCTTGTCTACGAGCCTTCCCTCTTCTCTCCTACAGCTGAGAGAGACCTGCCTGTTTACCTTGGAGAGGACAAAAAGAACATATCCAGCCCCCTCTTACCTATCCTACCACCAGCACTTGTACTTTTCCCCTTGCCTGAAGTATCTCTTAGCTGAATCCAACAGTGGTGATAGATAAAACCTTTCATATGCTACTGCCACAGCTAAGGTGTAGAACAGATGCCTAAAGGAAGGAGCTAAAGGTGATCCCATCAAGTAAATGACAGAGAAGTGCTGGGTTTGAAAATACAGGACAAAAATGAGAAGAAGCAGGGAAATAATGCAACTAATAAATGCTAGGAGGTCCAAGGAGATGGAGTAGTTTTCCCCAGATGGGTACAAATGAGTTGCTACCCACAGCATATTTCTGGAGGAGGCTTGAAGTAATTTGCACATATCAAGTAACAAATTTCTAAATTGCAAATTTGGCAATGACATTACAGATTTAGGAAGCTGGTCTACCACTAAAAAGGAAAAAAAACCCCTTATGGTAAATTTGCCTTTTATAGATCATAAAAATATTTATTTGCTGAGATAACAGATATGTTGGTCTAGAAGGATTAAGTGCCCTACCCGTTTTACTTGGAGGGCCAGTAAGATACAAAGAAATTCTCAGACTGCCACAGGAAAGAAAGCTTACCTTTAAACTTATTACTTTGTTGGCACTCACAATTCCTGTTTCAAAAATACATTCCTAGGCACCAGTGGGGGAGTCTTGACAGACTCCCAGAAAAGGCAGAGAGCCAACTTGTAGTTATTTTAAAGAATGCATCAGTTGTCTACAATTTTGCACCCTGGTACAGATCCTGTTTGTCTGAAAAGGATCCAGGCCATGTAAAAACGGTCTGTTGGACAGAGTCCAGAGTTTTACAGACTAAAAGCACATAATTTTACAACATTCCACCTCAAATCTTGCATGAAAATGCTGGTTAGCAAATTGTGATGGGTAAAGGGAGGCAAGCAACTTTTAACATTGTCAAAGCATTTTTGGGTCAATCTCAAGACTGTGGGAAGAGTACTATCAGCATTGTGGGAAGAGCAAAATGGAAAAGTAACATCTATAAATATTTTGTGTTCTAGTCTTTCTGCATCCTTGCAGTGACACTTTACTCTGGTAATACTCTAGAGGTATTACTCTGATATTTTCAGTTTACAATGTATAGGATCCTTGCCATCTGTTCAAAATTCAGATGAACAAAATCATCTAGCTGCCAGTAGGGTCTGTTAAGCTATTCTGCACTACTACTGAGAATCAAATATGAGGCTTCAGTTCCATGAAGACCTTCTGACATGATTGCTTTTATTGCCATAAGCAGACCTACTAACCTACACAGGACTGTGCTACACAGTCAGGTTAAGCAGATGTGTAAATGTTTGCAAGTTCAGAGCATTAGATGCCTGTTCTGACCCTCATGACCCAGCATAGCAAGTAATATTCACAGTAAAATTGAGTCCTTTTCAATTGTTAAACACTGAAAATTTGTGTGCAAGATATGCAATTTCTTTGCACCACTTAGTTCTGAGAGAAAGTCCTTTAATGCTGTAAAACTGGCCAGTGATATGAATTCATCACAGATAGCTTATGTGCAGGCACACTTGTTGTAGGCACAGCACCCTACTGCAGTGGGAGTGGCATGATACCTTTCTCAGCATGACCATACATGCACACAGCTGAAAAACAACAGGTAAAGCTGCTACATTCAAAGAATTTTGTTCCTAACAGGCTACAAGCCTTGCTTAGCCAAAAGTCAAATTTACCAAATAAACAGGCTTTCAGCAAAGAGTGATCAGGTTTATTAAAAGAGGGAATCACAGCCTGAGCAAGAACAACATCTGCCTAAATGAGGACAAATGCTCAGGGCCCCAGACAAGGAGACAGGCTGACAAAGCTGTGGATAAATCAGGATGCCATCCTATTCAAAAGAAAGGACTCAAAAGAGACATTGGTGCCCTGTTATTAATCCAGTCACTTTTGAGTGGTAGATCATAAGAGTAAAGCTGGTAGTTCACATGGTTAGGGGCCCCCACATTAAAAGCCATTTGAACTTGTTCCAACAGCATTGTATAAGAAGCTGCCAGTTGTACCAGTCTGACATAAAACAAGGTCCCTTCATCTTCCCTTATAGAGCAGTTGCTGCAGAGCTATTTGCCTTATAGGACCACATTTGCCTGCTTCATCGTGCCATAACTCCAACAGACCAGGGTATTTTTAAAAGTTACTGCAAAGAAAGGAGGCACAGGAAAAATGCTTTTTAGACAAAATATTTTATATCAACAAAGTTAAAACTAGACAAAAAGGTTTTCCTTTCAGAAATGCCTCATTATACACCTAGGTAAATTCATGGTGTTCTGAAGCAGAGAAAGACAACAGAAAGGAAGACTCACTCACTTCAGACTCTGATAAAATACTTTAAAAATCACTTCAGATGTGTGGTCTGAGTTCTTCTGACAAAAAAGAACTAAGATGATTACACAAAATACAACATTAGAAGCTGCCAGGAACAGCTCAAAGCAGCCAGAGACTGGGTCACTTATTCAAGACATAACAGACTCAGGGTTAAAATCCCATATCAGAACAAATTCATATGCACTTTTGAAGGCAGCTTCTCTGTTCCTCCTCCACACCTTCCACTCTAATGGCTGTTCTTAAGACTGAAGAGCCTTTTTATAGTAGAGGTGTTGTCAAAATTAATCAATTCTTCCAAGAAAACATTTTGACCAACTCATGCTTTCAACCAGAAACAGTAGATGAAAAAAATAATAAAACAACACAAACCAGAAATAAACAACTCACAGGGGCTTCAGCAAATATGGAATATGGCTATTTGGCATATTTCTGAGTAAGCTGCTGAGATGTTCTTTACAGGCAAGCTACAAAGCCCACAGTGGGGTTTCATGTCACCCCTTGTAATAGAGGCACCACATCTATCAACCTTTTTTCTCTTTCTCATAACACAGACCAGTCATGTAATTGGTGGAACATTTGCTATTTCAGAGTTTGTTATTTCTTGTGCTTTGAACAGTGATTCCATCCCTAGTTAAACTGCCACACAATTGCCCTGAATCCCAAATGCATACATATTTTCAAATTAAACACAATAAAAAAATAAACCCCAATCTGAAAATTCTCTAACAACAGAGTTTGAGGAAGTAGTTCATTTACTCTGGACGCTGTAAATTTGGCACAACCTGGTGCTTCTGCTTCTGCACAACTGTCAAAATGCAAGTCAGAATGGAGACATGGAAACTCCACCATGTCATCACATCCACGCCACTGCTGCTCTCAGATCTGCTTTCTGAAGAGCCTTCAAACATTTTGCAGACCTCATTCACCAACAATTGAGTACACAGTGCTTCACCACTTCCCTTGAAAGACTACTCCATAAATGTTAGTCATAAACTGAAGAGGAATTTATAATTGGATACAGATCTCTCCCCAAAATTGTCACACACCATATATTAATTTCTGTGTGCTGATCAGCGCAGTTTGAATGCTTCTGTAATACTCATTCAACATTCTCTTTGGTACATGATGGGATGAAATACTGTAAATAATTCCTCTTTTGTGCTTTTGAAACCTTTTCAAACAGTTGTATTCCTTATAGCAGATAAACAGTGCACTGCAAAAGCAACACCATACTACCTATTGTTTCAGTTTATGAGCTTGCATCTTAACTCTAGAACAACATATGATGAATAATCTCTGTTGAAAGAAAGATGTTTTGTCTTTTTTGGGGAAAGGCAGAAGAACAATGTCTTCATGTTCTATAAGACACATGAACAGTGGGGCTCAGCACAGCAGTATTTTTCACTTGAAGAGTGAAAGGGAAGTGTACTTACCATTGCAATTGTAAATTAGATTGGAATTATACCTATCTTATATTAGGCAGAAAAAAGAAACATGCTACAGAAGAAAAAAAATTGAAAGTCTTAATATTAGATCTCCTATTACTTCAGTCTCCTGCACCTGGGATCTCTTCCTTTAAGAATAAAGTTGGAAGTCACTTTGGAGAAAAGCCAGCTGTCTGGAATCCTTTGTCGAAAGTCAAGTGTGAGCTTCTAACAAGTCATAACAGAAAAAGGCAAGAACCTTTCACTTTTTATAGTATCTTAAAAGCTCCTTTCTCCCTGCAGTTTCACAGAAACTTAAAAGACAAATTAAACCAGTGCAATTGAGAACAGAAAAGTCATGCTTCATTTTCAAATGTTCAACATAACCTATAGTAGTTACCACTGTACATAAGAAAAAAGTTCTACCCATCTGAGAGCATGAGAAAACAGGGGCAGGTAGTAAAAAGTGAATATAAAATACAATAGAAAAACTGCCTTCAGCTCTTACATGTATTTGCTACTGTTGATGAATTTTGATAATACAGAGAGATTCCATTAGGCACCTGCAAGTTTTAAAAACGAGGTCAGTCTCACTTTACATGGACTATTCTATTAACTTATGTGTTCAGAGCCTTGAAATCTCGTGGTTCCATGAACACAGGGCTCTCTGCTCCCCATAGTTCATAAGTTAACTCTTTTTCCTCTAGGAGTTGCAGGCAGACTAATATTACTGCTTTGAAAACACTGATCATTCTGAGAAAGAAACCCTTAGCTGCAGCTGATGTATCACCAGGGAAAATACTCCAAGGGATTTAGACATTATGATTTCAAGGGCACAGAGGAACAGACCTTGGGAACAGTTTCTCCTAGATGGAAATGTGTAACACTCTCACCTTCTCAGCACTCTGCTCAACAGACACATCCCCATCCACCCTCTACTGAAAAACACACAGTGACTTAAACATGAGGCCTGGGAACCAGGGGTAAACAACAGTGACTTCTTCAGAGTCTGCAGCAAACAATTACAGTGAAAGAATGACTAATTTGGACAAAATTTGTTTTTTAAAAATCCAATAAAAACACAAATCAGGTTCTCTGCTTATACAAACATCTCAGTACCTGGTTGCTATCTCTACCTATTCATAATTCAAGAGACCTAAGTTAATGAAAGTGCCAGAAGCCTATGGAGGCACCTACCTTTACATGGAGCTTTTAAGGCTTTTGAAAGCCTGTTTTGATTTAGTTTTCCACCTGTCACATTTGCAGCCTCCATGTGGGTGGAAAAGTTCCTTGAATTTTTGGGTCAACAGCCTCATAATGTAAAACATAAGAGTGACATTAGTTATGACCACAATCCAGGGTACCTCCTTCCATTGGTGACAGCTCTCCCTAGAGGACCACAAAGTCCTGGCTTTTGTAACATTGTCCTTCCAGTGACACAGGCACTCCAGGAGGGAATGAGTTTATATTTACACAGATATGTCACCTTGTGGCCATAGCAATGCCTCTCTAGGAGAGGGAAGGTTTCCAGCACACATCTTGCATTTCCTGGGCAAGTTAGTAAAATCTAAAACATCTCTTTTTGGGCTTATAAAACAATGAGCTTTGTCTAGCTGTTGGGAGAATAGTAACTAGCAAACACCCTTGGAAGAAAATTGCAAGCAAACTAAACTATGCACTGGCACGAAAGAAATTAGTGACGTTTCTGGATATCAGAGGAGGGCAGCCCATCACCCCCTGTAATGGGCATGTTGTAGGTCTTGGTCTGGGATAGTGACTGCAACAGGCACAGCTGTCAAGGCTTAACATCACACCTTACACACCTTGAAGTCTAGCAAAACCTGGTTGCAGCAAACATCTTTCTCAATCTCATGTTAAATTATTTCAGAGGAGGAAAAAAGCTGAGACACAGTTCTTTAGAAAGTACAGAATGTTTTTTATTGAATATTGGTTCCATACTTGCACATTATTGTCCAGATTTTCTTTTTCAGAATATTAAACCATGAAAAACCATGGACCCAGTCCTGATGTAGGAGAAATATTGAACCTTGCTCAGAAGAATGTCATCTTTCAAACAAGGTTTAGCTTTAGATGTAGTCTGTCCAAACATTTTAAAGAGTATTTTCCTCTAGGCAAGACGTCAAAAGCTGGGTTGGAATAGACATATGGCTATACAGTCGGCTAAAATTACTGAATATTTTAGTAGCCTGGTTCAATTTAATTTTTGCAAATTATTTTTAGATGGAAAACTTCTAAACCTCAGAAAGAGAGTTGTATAGTGTTGTTGCCTATGAATATGAAATAATATGCTTCTCTCCCAAAACACAGTAATTAATGGTTGTAGTAATTATTGCCATCAGAAACCAAGTATTTTTCCCAACAGTTACACATTGGCTGCCTGAGACAACGTTCCTTTCCTCTGTGCTCAGAATAAGGATTGAATTAAGACAGAAACCACTGTGGAAGACAGTAAATTTCCACCAGGAATGAGCAGAATGCATTATGGCATCCCTTCCGCAAGATGGAGTCCCCAGTCAACCACAGTCTTTGCCCAGAGAGCTGTGCAATTCACAGTGACTTCCTCGCCATTCTGCCTAAATACTGGCCTGGAGAAGAGCTCTAAAGAACAGCCCCAGCTCTGAAGAGGAGTGAAGCATATTCAGGCTGTGCCACTGAGAGATGTCTTTGAGCAGTGTGGTAGGAAGCACGTTACTGCACCCATTACTCTCCCCGTTACTGGGCAGAAACCCACCACTACTGCAAATTGCCTTTTGTTCTGTGAGCAGACACCTCTGCTGTAACACCTTTGCACCCTCCAAATCAGAGTGGAGTATTCAAAGACAAGTAAAGAGACGGACTGATTCAAATGAATGACTGTGATAGTAAAAAGGTTTACTGCTAATAAAAATATTCACCTATATTTTAAAATCACTGTATGTGATAGCTTTCCAGTTTTGGGAAGGTCAACAGTTCAGCATTTGCCATTTCATGAATTAGACACTAACAAGTAATTTAACCATCATTAAGGAACTCATTTAGTAAACAAACCTTGTGAATCATGATCTCACAAAGTAGCTAACCTCAGAAATGCTGAGTCATGAGAAGGTTATGGGAAGTATCAAATAGAAGAAATTAATCTCACTCGCATTTCCCTGTTTTTCTATTTTTACATTGTCCTTTTCCTGGATCATTGCCTTTAATCTGAGACCTTATTGATTGAATGCTATGCCTCGTACTCTCACAGAGGAATTAATGGATCTAGCACTGCAGTGAACAGCATCGATCGACCGTAATCAATGACTCAGCACTGCCACACAAACGGGGGAGACAGACTCAGCTGTGGCCCATAGCACACCAATAACACATTTTACACAGCAAACCAAATTTGTTCTCCAAGAAGAACCTTGCCATGTAACTATCCAATCTACCTCCTACTTAGATTCAGCACTGAGGAGAACAGCCTCCTCTCCTCCACTAACATAATCCCCACTTTTATTTACAGTAGTTATGTTCTTGCTTACTTTACATCAACAGAGATTGTGCTGTTCCAGTTTTCATGGCTACATCACATGATATATATAGTAAGAGAAAACAAAGTGTATTTTGTAGAGTAAATGGCAGCGGTTTAAGGCATCATTTCCACACGTGTTAGTATTCACATTTTTACCATGATTTTATGAGGTTTTGTATTCATTCATGTAATCTCTGTATTTGTTGTTACTAAATGCTAATGTTAAATTGGGGGTCTTGGCAATAACTCTTGAGACTGAAAACTGGGTAGAAGCTAAAGTAACATAGTCTTTCAGAATTCCCAAACTCTAAAGCAGTGAGTCTGTGGTACTGGAATCCAGAAAGAGAGTAGCAGTGGCTCCCAGCCTGAGGCTCAACCAGCTCTTCTTTACAGGAAAGGCCAGCTGTGAGATACCAGTCTCGCTGCTGATCTACCTGATTGGAGTATGGAAACTGGAGGCATGAAGACATGAAAGGAAAATGCAGGCCCAGTTCAAGCACTGCTGTGGTGATGGGACATGGATATGAGACAGGCTGGGGTCTGAAATTGGAAAATATTTCCAGATTTCATGCTAGGGACACAGCCCTAGCATAGGCATAGCAAGCAACTACAGCTGTTAAGTCTGAAAAACCTTTGTGGAGTCCTGCTCACCATGAGGATCAACTACACTTAGATCCTCCACAAAAAATATTTTGTTCAGTCTGAAATATCTCCAAAGACTGACCTGGCAGCTTCTTTGGTTAACCCATCACAGTGCCTAAATACCAGCTGTAGAGTTCTTCCTAGAATCTAATGAAACCCACCATTAATGCAAATTGCCTTTTGTTCCATCCTCAGAGACGACCAATTAATTACTGTCACATTTACAACCATGTCTGTGTTATTTATTCTCTTTTCTAGACAGCGATTTACCAAGCTGAGCTCATGCAAGGAAAAGCAATGAGTTGCCAGATTCGGGGGTGGCTGCTGCAACTGGATGTGTTCACCTTTTGTTCTCTCATGAAGGCAGCAGTGGGCAGCAGGAAAAGCTCAGCTCCTCCCTGGACCTCTGGGTGAAGGCAGATGGACAGAATACTGGTTCATGAGATGCTTGTACAGGACACACTGGGAAGCCAGATTTTCAATAAAATACACTCAATTCATGCAATCTGTGTCACATTTCCTTAGTACAATTTTTGGTTTGCTTTCCATTAGTCTTTCTCCAGTTTATTTCTCTATTTCTTAAAGTATCATATATAAAACTGTGTGAACAATTCAGGATGGCATTTATCACAACAGAACAGGGCAAAATGTTTACTTCTCATCCTCTTGTTGATAATACCTTCAGTAATGATTCCCAGAATGGCTTTCCCATTTCAGCATTTTGCCTCATCAGCGACTTGCATTCATTTTCTAATTTGTGGTAGCCCACAGATACTCCTGCTGACTGAATTATTCCCCATTTTCTATAAATAAATTATAGTTTCTTCTCTGACTATAGAAACTCATAGCTTCTTTTGATTCCATTATATCTTCTTGATTTCAGACCAGCTTGCCAGCTAGTGAAATAACTTTCAAATTTAGTTCTACCTCCCTCAGCCGGGGTGTTGTACTGGAAACTTGGCAGATGACACTGACTCCATCAATTAAACGTTTTGGTTTTGCAAGTCCTTTCTAGAGAGCTTTTTGTTTTAATTTTTATTATATTATAGAAATTCTGTGTACCAACTTTAAAATGTCTGTGGGGGAATAAAGGACTTTCAGCTGACGGTTCTGCTCAACTGTAATCTTCCATTTTCTCCCTGTGTTTGGTTGCTTTAGTTCTCATGTGGCAGAGGAAATGTCCAAATTGAACTCCTCATGGTACAGAAACATACGAATTAAACCTTCAAGGCATATTAGCTTAACCTCCAAAATTAAAATGCAAGCTAACAACTGTAAGTCATTTAACTCACTTTCATTAATTCAAACCAAAGTAATCTGCTTGTGCATTCCAGCAATGTGGAATGATATATGCTAGAACTAACATGGCAAGTCTCTGAAACATCAATGTACCTATGGTGTATTGCTGAAAAATCGCTGAAATTAACAGCTAAACCTATTTCCAAATCCAGGTAACCTTTTTCATTAAAGAGAGCACTCTAGAGCATATATAGATATATCAAAATGCATGCTTTTTCTTATACATATTCCATTCATGCCATAAATGTGGTGAGATTCTAGAATTAAGGATATCAAGCTTTAATAATTTTGTTTTCTACCAGGTGGATTTCTCTGTTCTCATCATCATAGTCTGCCATATGGATGCATATAATCCTTTTGTATTGACATTTATGTGACTCCCTCCAAACCATTAAAAACACACTCAAATATGAAATACTTGCAAGTCTAGATGTGAACTTGTCACTTTTCTGTGTATACCATATATACCATTCTTTAGGACATGCACTTTATTATAAACACAACTTAAGTTTTATTTATTAAACCAATCATACATGCTCACTGAGTCCAGCAATTCACATCATGTACAAACTGAACATATTGAGCAACACATGTGCAATAAAAGCAAACAGATCTTTGCAGTCTAAGCTTGCATTAATGGTGGTGGCAAGGCAACATATCAAAGGCAAAATGCAACATGGCCAGAATTTCCCACTGGAGTGTTAAGCACAGCTGTATAACTTTGAACCCACAACCAATAGGATATCCCAAACCACCCTGGGTACATTGCTGTACTTAAGGTAAGAATTCATAACTAACTGCTAATGCCTAAACTCCCCTGCTAAAATTGGATGGAATTTCCCATGAAGGAAGCAGCTAAGATATGAAGAGTGTAGTAAAACAACTACTCATTTTAAAGAATTAGCACAGCAGAAACATTAATGTTGTTTCATACATAGTGAAATTAAATTTGTCCAAAAAAATCCATCTCAGGAGGCTGGATCTGAGGTTTTATATGGAATTTTCCAGGCTAGGCAGCTACAAAACAGAAATATTAGGAACTCAGCAGCAGGAGAACAGGCATCTCTGGAGGAGCACAGCAGACAGATCATGGCACTTACAAAGTGACACCCTGAGCACTCTGCAATCCAGTGTGTCACCAAGCAGAGCCCCCTCAGCCATTGCAATGCCTGGAACAGTGCACGAGGGGTCAAAAATGGCCTTTCTTTCATAACACTGAATGTGAATATTATGAATGCTAAATGAAGCTGAACTCAATATAATGATGTCTAATAAAAACAACTGCTTTTTTTTAATATTCCATCTCCCTAAATCCAGCTTTCAGAGGACTAATACAAAACTAGCATTGAGTGAAACTACTAAAGAACAGAGAGAGTGCAACTTAACTTCTACCCCCTAATGAACCCTTACATGGAAGATCTTAATTTGTTCAAGGAAAATCCTGAGTATTACCTAAAGCAAATACTAATTATTCCAGTCTTTGTGCAGACAATCACATGAAAATAGTAACTTTACTAAAAAAAAATCAGCAGTGATTTTAGATGCATATGAAATTGAACATGTGTTATAATCATGGATATAGATAGATTAGGAAACAAGCATCTGCCTTTGTACAGACTTTTAGACTCAAGTACATTTCTAGAGATCTTGTTGAACAAAAAATATATTTAATGTGAAAAAATATTAAAATATGGAATCGCACAAAATTTGCAATGAAATATTGTCTTCCCTTGATTACTTGCTACACCATCAAAATCTAGATTTAACAACAATATTTTTAATGAAAGTAAAAAAAAAGAAAACAGCAGGGAGATACATCCTAAGCAGCTGGTAAACTCAGACCCTAACACAGGTTGCATATTTTTAATATCTTGCCCTTATGAGTCTCAAAGCCATGTGTACTCCAAAGCTCTAACCCTGATAAATGGTTTTGAAACACAACTTGGAATTAACACAGAAAAAAAAATAGATTTAAAGGCTAAGCTTTCATAAATAAGACTACTCGCAGGATAACACAGGACTAGAGAATTTGTAGAGACTTAATTTTCAGCCCAGTCATTTTCTCAATTTTTTGGAATGAATAAACACACAGGAAGATAGGATAAAAACTTCACATCTTCATCACAGATTTTTCATGCTTCACGTTTCCCAACCCTTTTAAATAAAATACTTGCATTTTTCCTGTCCTAAACAATTACATTACACAATAGTGAACAAATATACAGATGTGACAGACTTCTAATCCAGAGCACAGTTTCATGTTCTCTCGTTTCATGCTTCACATTTCCCAACCCTTTTAAATAAAATACTTTCATGTTTCCTGTCCTAAACAATTACATTAAGAGCACAGTTTCATGTTCTCTCATCTAAGAAAATGCCTTTTAAGCCATTCCTCAGCTTCGCACTGCCCAGCTTTTTGCCGCCTTCATTTTCATGACTCTTCGGCGCTCATGCTCACAGGAGCTGTAATGAATGCAATGCTAGGCCAGAGGTTTCGCAGGGGGAACACCCCATATCATTTTTAGGTTGTGGTTGCAGACTGCAATCATCATAGCTGTATCCTGAAAGTGGCACACCAGAGCCAAGCAAGGCTCTGCATATGAGAACAGCTGCTGGACTAGAAAGCCCAGCCCAGACTTGGAATGATGTTTTTAACTTTAAATTCCAAATACAATTACCAAAGGCTGAAAGAAGAGAGGCAAGTTTTAAAAAAGGTTAAAAAAAAAATTAGGCAACACACACTTTGTGGATCACATGATGTCTAGAGCAGCATTAGGCAGATGTACTGGGCAGACAGATAAAGATGCCCTTCCTATAATTCCTTATCATTCATCTTCAAAGCAAGTATTTCACTTCATGCAATACAGCGAATTCTACAGAAAAAGTGATTTTGCCTTGCTCTCTAGACACCCATCTCCACCTTGAGTTATTCTTAGAGCTCTTCAACTGCAGATGGCAATTTTCAATTAGGTATGTGCTTCAGGGGAAATAAGGAATTTACTAAGGTCACTTAAGGGCAATGAAATCACACATGCCATATAAAATGCTTACACTACAAAATGATAGCATAATGGAATCGTAAAGCCTTTAACAAAATCGTAAAGGGAGCCTGCAACTACAGCATGTTCCTTTATTATTTCAAGCTCTCCTGCTGCACCTTTGAAAGGTTAGTCTTTTTTCTTTTAATTTTATTGAATATGTGTAAAGATACCAGGAAAAAACATGATGTACCAAACTGCCTGGTGACAATGTGTAAGGGCACTCAGCTTCAATTACATGCAAATCTGAAATTGAAAGCAAAAATGGGGTGATGGATGCAAGTCAAGCAACCCTATAAAAAAGTGTCCTAACTTTGTTTTTATGATGAGCAGATTTCCAAACATGGAAAAACATTGAAGACATTAAGTATAGTCTTTAATTTCTAAATAAAAATGTTATGATACTGTATGCTAAATACATAAAGCACTTTCTGATTTAAAAGTGACAAATTAATAACAGTTCTCATTAATTAACCCATTAGTAACATAGCAGGAAGGCAGAAGATAATTTTGGTTCATTATCAGCACTATCAAGTCCAAGTATTTCTGCTTTCCTTCAGTCTTGTCTCAGCTACACAAGTAAAGCTTGCACCACAGGTGTGTGCACAGACTTGATGTGCTCATTGCCTTCACCTGGGTTCAGCACATTCATCCTCAGAATATACACTCCAACATAACACCATTACTGCACTCTGAACACAGTTCTGCCATTAAAATGAGTACAAAGGAATCCTTGAATGAATGAAAAAAAAATATTTAACTTTTTTCTTTAATCAGTGAATACAGCTCATCACCCATTAACATGGGTTAGAGACCCATGCCTAGGGTAGCAGGCTGACTTGCAGGAGCTCAGGCCAGAGAATGGTCCATCCCATTATTATTACTTTTAATTATCCCACATTTTAAATGGGACAAAAATATTTTTAATTTTATTTACTTTGAAATTATTTTCATACCATAAACAAGGACAACATTTCCCTGGGGGATATCTCCCAGGCATCAGTTCTGGCCTGAAAAGAATTTGCTTTTTGTGCATCCAGGTTAAAGGAAACTTGTGCCACGCCACAGGCACAGCACCAAGCTGAGGTAAAACCCCGGGGCAGACACTGGTTTTAGGCAGGTCCCCCTGATGCTGCAAGCTCTGAAGCCACATGCACATCTCCTGTGGGTGGCAGAGGCAGGCACTGTGGCTGGAAGCAGTGAGAACCAACTGCTCCCCGTGTGTCCCTCGGAAGGGTCACAGACACAAAGCTCACCAAGGGGTGGGCAGGCCCAGCATGGCCACACAGATTTGCTCACATCCTGGGACACAGCAAGCTCATGCCAACCCCAAATACACTGCAGAGACTTTGACCCACATTGCTACCTGGCTTGGCACTGGGAAATCAAAGTACCATTAATGATTGCAACATAGCCAGACAAACTGATGGGGGCAATGCAATTTCCTGCAGAGACATGAAAAAGGTGATTTAAGAGCAGGTTTCCCTGGAGTCTGCTCTTGCCCTTTAAATTTATGCTTTACTAACAGCCCTGTTAAAAGTCCTTTCTCTGTACTCCTTTTCAATTCAAAATAATAAAGATATTCCACAAAACCACCAGGATGAGAAATGCAACAAGTGAAATTTATGGTTCTGGTCCACCAGCCTTGCTTTCTTTGTGGCTTCACCACAACCAATGATGATTCATCACAATAAACCCATTAGCTTCAGCCCTGAAATAAGTATTTAGGAACTTGCTATGTACTTTGTGGTGTTGAAGTTCCTATAAAAGTTTCTGCTGAAACTACTACAGCTATCCTGTGTCATTCCCATTAAAATCTCACTCAAGATTCAACATCGGGTGTTAAGAAAAATCTTACACAGAAATGAATGAGAATCTCTATTAACACAAGTGACTTTTAATTCTTTCTTTATTCTGAATTAATTTTAAGCAGGTAATACGATATTACTAATCTCAGGGAGACATCAATTCATAAAAGTCACAGCTATTTAGAAGGAAGAGGGTTTTCAAATACTAATCATCTTCATTGTAAGCTTCTAACCTCCTAGGACTTTTACTTTCCCAGTAGGAAAGATGTAGCTACATCTCCCATAATGAGTGCATTCACATGCCTGTGCACACATAAATATGAATGACCAAGAAAATAAGAGGAAAGCAATCACATATCTATCAGTCTCTAATGTCAAAAAATCAAAACTCACTCTGAAAATGCACTCTGACTAGTACTCTGCAACTTTTTTTCCTTAGAAGACACTACAAGAGATCAACTGAAAATATTTTCCCTTCCTATTTAATACACCATAATGGCAGAAAACTTAAATACAGTTCCACAATGAACATGCTGCTACTTAACAGTAACTGTCCTGATGAACTGCACACCAGTATTCTTACAACTAGAGACCTACTGGAAAATAGTTTTCAACTTTGTTTTTCATTATGCCCTGAATAAAATCTGCAGGGGAAAAGTTCTCCCTCTTTGTGAGGATTTTACTGAAAACCTGTTTCAAAAATGTTATCATACTGTGCAAATACTTCCTAAGAAATACAAATCCTTGTTTTGAACTGGGTAATCCCCATTGTAGTAGAACCTGTTTAGCTTACATTTCCTATAACAGTACCTGAAGTTTATTTTTTAACTCACTGCAAAATCTTTATTGCTACAGGAACTCCCTGTATTGTAACAAACACATTCCAGCTATGCTGATTTAGCTGCATTCACACACATCCAAATAAAAGACACCAAAACCCTAGACATGCTAAAGGAGTGCACCTTTTGCAAAATGCACATTTTAAAATTTAAAAAATACCAAATAACAAACACGTCAAGAACTTATTTCCCCAGATATACTAGGATGATAACATCATGGATTTGCAGCGCTTCAGCCAACAGACCAAAGCATCTCAGCTTTATTTCCAGTCTCGGCTCCCATCTGCGCTCCAGCAGAGCTAAGAAAGTTTGAGAATCCCTCAGTAAAACGAAGGTGCATCCACTGAGGAGCACACGGAACGTCAGACAAGTTGCGGGAGCTGCTCCGCAGCACCGCCCGCTCTGCCCCGCAGCCCGCACGGAGCTCTCCGGCCGTTCCACAGGGAACAGCACTTGGAAGCGCAAACCTCGCTCCGACCCTCTCCGCACCCCGGCTCCGCCACCCCGCAGCTGTGAGGATCCGCCTGACATACCTGCTCCTCCATTTTTCCCCCTGGCAGATTTTTTCTCTTTTCCCGAGGCCGGAGAAGAGGGGGACAGTCCCTGCCTGGCAGCGCTGCGCTCGCTGGGGCCGCTCTGCCCCGCTCCGCTCTGCCCCGCCCGCCAAGCGCAGCGCGGCGCTCGCCCCTCTGCAGGCACACACAGCCCTGCCCCAGAGCTCCCCCAGGTCCGACAGGTTTCCTTATATAGGTAAACACAAATTGCATTCCTGGTGACAGAGGCTAACTGGAAGTAAGCTTAATTTAGTTAACTCCACAGATACCAAATGGGTCCGAGCGCCTGAAGTTTGCTTAGCACAGTGCGGGGAAGGGACTTCAGAAGGGAGAACAATTTCCTTGCAGTAGTTCTGTAAAATCGGCAAGTATTTAATGTAATGAGAACTAGTACTCAGTATTGCCATGGCTTTAAGCAATGGGTGCATAGTAGCACCTATGCAGTTATCCCATTACTTAAAGCCATAGCAATACCGAGTACTACATTCACATTACATTAAATACTTGACGATTTTACAGAACACTGAGCTTGCATTTTCACCCAAGAAAAGCGGAGGTGACAAAGGTATGTATGTACTACAAGGTGACAAGGGTTTGTGCACACACCTTCTAAAAATCTTAGAATAATTCCCACAATATTGAGACTTCCATATAAAGACTATCATATTTCAAGTGTTATGTGAAAAGGTTAGAAAATTAGGATTGCATTACTGATATCAATGGAAAGATGCAGTGTAAGAAAAACTTGTTTTAATTTTTCCAGGTTCGTTTTCTACACAATGTAATGGTTAAGTATTTGGTGACAGATCTGTCTTTGTCAGAGATGTGTGATTACAATATATTAACAGACACACCCCTACCTAAACAGGGAAACAGAAATAGAGGAAGTACCAAGAACAAGCCTATGCTGCACTCTACAGAGCAACGACATCTGTATTTCACCTATTTTTTTTCATCACCTTGACTGCTCACTGCTTGCTAACCCTTTTCTGCAAATACAACTTGTTTGTCCAGAAGAACTTCAGCAGGCAGATAATTAATTAATTAATTACATGGAAAATTATGTAATATGTGTCACTTTATTATATTCAGGCAAGATTCACTATTAGTTACAGCTTTTCTACAAGCTAAAACACTGCTGATATGCAGGGGGAATTGGACAGCAAAAAGCATGAGGCTAGGGAAAAAAGCAACAAAAAATGATGGAGGAACACAAAAATGTAAGTAAAAAATGAGAAAATTTTCAAGATTTGATAAGATTATGAGAAGTTGACTTAAAAAATACAATGAGCTCTAAAATAAACAATTGTTTTTCATTCTGTCCCCCAGACATATCATCTATAAGTCAAAATGCACAAGAGACACAAATTTGGCTTCCTGGTGACCTATGAAGTGTTAGAAACCCCAGTGTACTACCCAAAAGCTGGAAATCATAATTATCCAGTGGATTACAGCATTTTTTATTGCTGCCCAATATATGACTTGAAGATCATTAAATAATATACTGCACAGAAAAGCTATCCCTAATGTCCAGTCCTAATGGTTTCAATACTTCTTTAGTTATAATTTTCCTCTTTCCCTGAGGCACAAACATTGAGCCTCATGATACTGAAGGAGTTTGACTTAGAAGTTGAGAAAAATGAAAAACAATACCAATAAAAGTTGTAAGACACTCAATAAATACATCTAAAATAGTCTCTCTATACAGTGTATAGGGAATCAGGAATATGTGGCCAGGGGCTTGGTGTAATGATCTTCATTTAGATCTTTTGGGACAGATAACTCACTTGTGGACCCACTGCATAAGAAGAGGATCTTGGCCTTGCCAAGTTCATGCTCCTGCGACAAAGCATTTGCACTGGACTACACCACCAAGTATTCCCTTATCACCATGATCTCATGACCAGTTCCTGGATATCAGGTTTTTTGCATGAGTCAAGCCAATTAAAATTAATCAGATTCCCAAAACTGCAACAACAAAGGAATTTTAAGAGGGTTACTAGGCTAATAGTAGATTAGATAGTAGATATTACTTCAAGCGTGGTTGACAGTCTATCTTTAGGCTAGCACTTTTTCTGTTAGTCAGCCCAGACCCACAATAAACATCACATTCATTTGTCTAAAATACCCCTCAGTTAAGGATTTTCCCACCATTTCTTCAGTGCCCATACAGGGGCTTTACTTACCCTAGTCTCAAGCTGAAAACTCAACTAACTTTGATACTCTACACCTGGCATACCCTGTTATCTCCTGACATACCTGTTTACCTCCATCTCTTTACCCAAACTTCATATTGACAATCAGTCAGGGGATCTAGGCTCTTACAGCCAGGCATGAAATCTCTTTCTTTAATTCCTTTCTTTAATTCCTGGCCCTCAAGCTTTCATTTGAATGCTGGCAAAAGCATGAAAAGTTTCCCCAAGTCCTGCATATGCTATCTTTGTGAGAGAATCTCTTTGCTTAAACAATGCTTTTAATAAAATAATTTCTTCCTCAAACATAAATCAGAATGAAATTTATTTATATTTTTACTGCATGTCTCTGCTAAAGCATCAACAGCAGTTAATCATAATAGATGTCATAGTCAGATCTTTTTTTATTTCTGAGTTCTTTATTTTTTTAAGAAAACTCTATATAATTCTCAAGCAATTCAGCTAATTGTTGAAGTTGAGAGTAACTTAGACTTATTACCCACATTTACTGTGCTGTCACACATACATATCCTCACATAATGCTAAGACTAATTATGCTGAAACTGTCCTCTCCTTTTCTCCAGGAAGAGGTCTGTACAATACAGAATACAAGCAAATTTGAGCTTGTATTCTGCATCAGAGGGTATAAGAAAAGATCGGAGCAGACCTCTAGGATATGTTGGGTTTAATGCTAGGAATTAAAAGTTCATTAATTAATGCAATTGATGACAAAGAGTTATTTTCTTCACTGCTGTGCTCCAAGCTGCCCCCAGCAAAAGCCCAGCATTAAGCAGACACTCTCATTCTGTGTGTCATTAGCTTGTTTCCTGTGCACAATCCATACAAACAGTTTATTGGTGTTATTTTAGTCCCTGCTGTTACGATAGTAACTATTTGTAAGCCAAATGACCTTTGTCCAGCAGAGCTAAGAATCACAGTCCTGGGCAGAACCTTGGTTATAGATCAATGTGTTACTGCCTTGCTCTTTACTTCCATTTGCATGCCCTACTAGCCATACTTGCTTCATCTCAAAAAGTGGTTTATAAGAAATACTTTCTCTTATGAAAAGACTGATGGATTTTCCCTCTTCCACTTCTGCCCACTTCTTAAATACACAGTCATGTCACTCTTTGTGTTTTTGTACCAGAAATGGAAACCTAGTGTAAATTTTCACGGTGAATTTTGATTGAATGGAATAGGTGAGAGCAGTACACCAAGAAATGTATATGAAACAAATAATGTTAGTTTCCTATCACCTTGCCATGAGTCTCTAAATATCTGCCCTCAACTTTTTCCCTATTAAATGCTCAGGGTGAAACACAACAGGTTTAGTCTCCTCTCACTGAATTCTTACTCAGTAACAAGGTTTGCTTCTGAAGTTCTTTGGAGGCTGAAATTGTCCACACTTGAGTGGCTAAATAAATTGGCTCAATTTAGCCAGGTAAGTATAAAGCAACAGAGATTTCTCAGGTTTCACTGCACAGTGCACAGTGCTACGCTTTTTCCAGAATCAAGCTGTTCATGCATTCTCGAAGTTCTAATTTCTTCCATGCAATGGCAACACTTCCTTTCACTTTGATACAGGCAAGATTTCAAACCTCATCTTGGTATCTGAATCTTTACATCTTCAGTTTCCCTCAGAGATGTGCATCACTGACGTCCCACAATGTCTGTTCTGTTTGTGGGGTGCAACAAGATCATTCATTCAATGGTTTATTATTTGTTCTCAGCTACACTACCCAGCCCTCAAATCAGGTAACGTGCCCAGCTAGAATGGCAGCAGTGAGTACTTGACAAATGAGGTAGATTCAGTTCTAACAGCCTTTGTTTCACGTACAAGTCTCTCCAAAGATATGCAATATCATAGGGCATCTCTCTTTCTACATCAAATGGTTTTTAGCTTAAAAACCTAAACCCCTGAATACATTTCTGTGTGCAAGTCCACAAGTGCTTTTTCTTTACTGCCATAAAATAATTTATACATGCAGAATGCTAATATTGCATTTTAAGATACTGTTTCAGTATACAGATACACACATACACAGATTCACTCAGACTTTTAGTTTATAACCTGAAAAAACTATGAACAAAATGCCCTGGTGCTGAGTGCAGCCTTCCCCAAGCAAGCTAACTGCTGGAGAAACCCATCTGAGTGGATTTGTCTGGGATAGAGTTAACTTTCTTCTGAGGGGCCAGTATGGTTCTGTGTTTTGGCTTTGTGGCTGAAACTGTGTTGATAAAATACTTTTGTCTGGCTGTTACTGAAGAGTGCTTGCACCACCTCAACACGCAAAGTTGCCCTTTTCTCCCACAGTGCCCCACTCCAGTGAGAAGGTCAGGAGTGGGCAAGGAAACAAGAGTGGACACTAGCAGTAACTACAGCTGACCCACACTGGCCAAAGAGATGTTTCATACCATCTAAAAACTATTTATAAAAACCCAAGATTGACTAAGAAGAAGGGGAGTGGCTTCCTGAGGTAACCATTGTTTGGAGAAAAAAAATAGCTGGACATACGTTGTGTTACTTTGCTGCGCTTTCCACCATACTCACCTATTAGCTGTCTTTGTCTTGGCCCATGAATTTTCTGACTTCTGTTTTTGCTATTTTCTTCCCATATCTCACTGGGGTGGGGGTGAGAAAGTGAACTGTCCAGTCCAGACACTAACAGCAGAGAAGTTTTGGAAATTTCTCTTTACTACTCCTCATCACTTATTTGCTTTTGCCTCGCAGAAGATATTTCAGAGTAGCTTGTATAAACGCTTCCATCCCATTTCATGGAAAAGTAAAAATCTGTCATTCTACATTGCCCTCTGCAGTGGCCCACTGAAGTCATTTGACTTCACCTTGAAATGCGCTAGAGGCACCTAAATGACAGTCACACATCTGAGAAACAGCTGAGGCTGTTGTCTCTTAGCCACAAATTCCTTGGCTATAACCATGAGCACACAGGAACTTCAGGGAAAACCACAAGGTTTCCAGGTCAGCAGGTACCCTGGCCACAGATGGGGCCTGAGAGCTATGTAGCCACAAACTGTAATTTATTCACTCAGCTAACAGAAGGCACAGGCGTTTGCTTTTCTTCCAGCAAAGGCAAACTAAAAATTATTGTAAGAACCTGCATTTGTTCAACATTCAGGCTGGACATGAAAGTAGTCAAAAAAGAAGAAACTAAAAGGTTTAAGTTATTCAGAAGCAGTAACTCAACTGCACATACTGTGGGCAGCTGAGCATGTACCTTATCTAGGGAACACTCACTGTACGAATCAGTTAACTTTATGATACAACCCTTGCTTTTTATTATTTCCTGATCTGGTGTTCAATTTTACAGCCTTAAATGCAAGTACTTTGTTAATAAAGCATTACTTATAAAATTTGACCACATTACTTAACCTTTACACAGAAACAAAGACGTCAAAACAAGTTAAGGCCAATGACTGAGGGTATTATTTTTACCCTTGGGAAACGAATTGAGCTTTCTTCCTCACCACTTTTTCAAAATGCATCATTAAATCAATGTAACACAACAAGTCGCTATCTTTACCCTTGTACCATGTGTTCTTCAGGTTTCAGTAACACACACTAAACAAGAGCTTTATGATTTCATTAAATACATTTTAAACTCAGGGTTGTGGTATTAGATGAAGCCATTAGCACACAATCCAGCAAAAAAGCTATTTGCTTCTGTAGAATTTAAACACTTTATCTGGAAAAGTTAATGAAGTAATTATAATGTTGTTATTAATGAAGATTAGAGATGGATTTAAATGGCATTTGGAAAATAAACCAGACAATTAAACAGGCTTTCAGACTGTGTAAATTCCTTAGGGTCTGGGGAAAAACTCTCAGAATACCTACACTAAGAAGGACATTTGGAAAACACTTAGTTCTTAATGCCATAGAATTCCATACAGCAGAAATTATCTTCATGTCAACATCAACACTGGGGACTTCAAGCACTGTGATGCTTAATGCTGACCAGCTGTGCTTGAAGCTTTGTTTTAAAGTCCTCTCATGATGTCTTTAACTGCAGCACCTTCCATATTAAGCATACTTTTCTGATGATGGGGTAATAGAAATGTCATTAATGTTTGAACTGACACAACTATCAGATTAGTTAAATCAGTAACACAATTTTACCTGGAGGAGAAGGATGATGCTGCAAATGAAAGAGTCATTGGCAGACGAGTTTTTTTATATTTTATCCCATGCAACACTGCAGAAAATGGAAGAAAGCATGTGTACTGGAAAATCCTGGAAAATGAGGCCAGAGAGGTGCTCCAGAGCAGGAGTGGGCAGGAAGGGCAGTGCAGGGCTGCAGGTTCCCTTGCTGTCCATGAGGGCAGCATCAAACCCACGGTTTGTTGACACGCTTTCCCTGGTGCTTTTGGAGGACTCACAGCTTGGCAACTGCATGAATTCACTTTACCTGACTACAAAGGTGAAGTGCTGAAAATTGGAGCCCAGCCACCATAAGCTCTTCTGTGGTTTCTGGAAGAAAAATATTGCTGTTTCTCAGACCGTGAATAAGTGGATCACCTGAGAGAGGTGCACCTCTCTTAACCCTTCAGAGGGTGACCACACACATGGCTTAGAGTGCCAATTGCATTCCTTAAATTGGGAGATATGACTGCTGGCCAATGAGCCACATGAGTAAGAAAATACTGAATAAAATGGAAAGTAAGCAGATTATTATGACTCAAACAGCACTATTTCTTGGTAGAACACATGGACTCATTTGATTCTTGGTTTTAAACAGTCCATATCTTTAAGCCTGTGTGTACAACAACATCAAAACGTATGGAAAGACAGTAAAGGCCAGAGAAAAATTTGCATTCTGGGAGATTGGAGTATTTAAAGGAAGTGTGTATTTTTTTTTATTTACAGACCTTTGTTATGTGGAAATCCTGAAACACTGGTCAAAAGCAAGTTTTGTCATGGAGTTCCCAGCTGAGGAAAAGGAAGGAAACCATTCAACAGCACATAAGGAGAAATGTGTGTGTGTATTGCAAAACCAAAGGTTTTTAATAAAAAGTGATCTGTCCCACTTCAGGTAAACAGCCACTACTTAAGGTAAACAGTGAACTCTTTTGTTCCAAAACTTATTGAAAATAACTAGTCAAAATGCATTTTTAGATTTTGTGTCTAAACAAACAAAAATCAGAGATAATACTCTGATCTGTTCTGAAAGAACACATATTCTAAGAACTGTACTTAAGAGTAGGGGGGTAATAAATCATGTATACACATGACAGCTGAGGCCTCACTTAGGATATCCTTTGACCTTCTCACTGTGAAGATGAGAGAGCAGCAAAGATGAAGAACATTAAGAAAGCTGTAAGCTATAAGGAACAAGATGGAAAGGACATGTAGTTTAAACAAAATATAGAACTTTTGAGAATTTTTTGAGAGAAACAATATAAAAGAGACTTGATTGTGATTGTTCAAGGAACATGTTCACCCAAAATACAACAAATTTAGATTAGATGTGAGGACAAATCTCCAAATAAGAGTTATTCATCAATAGAGAAGTCTGCCAAGAGAAACTTCTGGCATATCAGAAGAGGAAATGCTTAAAGGGAGATTAGATAGTATACTCAAAATAGTGAAGTAGATAAACCTGTAAAATATGCAAAAGGCTGGAGTGGATAGCTTCTTTCAGCCTATACTGACTTCTTTCAGCCTATGCCTTGGAGTCTTTGTTTAGGACTTTATATATAAAAATTCTTTTACAGTATTTGGCTTGTGAGAGGAGTAAAGATCCAGTTCTGCAAAGTCTTAAGCATTTTAAAATTTCCTAGCTATGCAAGCAGCCTCTCTGAATTCAGTTTATTTTAACTTAGTTCATATTATTATATACATATAATATAGAGTGACCAGAAATACTCCCTAACTAGAAATACTCCCTAACTACCTTAATAAAAATTATTTTGACAGCAAGCAAAGAATTGTAGCTGAAGACTGGCAGATAGGAAAAAGCAGAGGTAAATTTTCGTCTACTCTAAAGAAAATATGTTTCCTCCATTATTCCATTGTCTCCTGCTACCCAAGGCTCGCTGGTGAGTGACACCTGGACTTCCTAAAATCTTCCGTAGGATTTCATTACTTTTACCCATAAACACTCTTCTGATGTAGATTTAAATGTTACTAAATAACAAGTTCAGG
Organism: Geospiza fortis; assembly: GCF_000277835.1. Taxonomy (NCBI): domain Eukaryota; kingdom Metazoa; phylum Chordata; class Aves; order Passeriformes; family Thraupidae; genus Geospiza; species Geospiza fortis. The sequence continues at coordinate 682,650 of NW_005054382.1, read as the reverse complement.
AGATCCTGAGGAAATAAAAGGGTGAAGTTTTATCGTGCCAGACCACTCTATTGTTATTCTGCTCTTTTGGCCCTGCCACACAGCATCTACTCTGCCAGCCACAAACCAGGCAAAGGGAAACCATTGCCCTGATGCCTCAGGTTTTAGCTTTTATATTTTTCAGATTCTGTACTGCTTTAGTGTGTAGTTTTGAGCTTCATATTAGAGGATGGTAAGCTCTCTTCCCAGGGTAGGTAGACAAAACAATTCCTTTCCTAGCTTGGGACCAAGGACAATGGATCTCAATCTCAGGCCCAAGAGCACAATGTGGACTGAAGAGAGAAAAACAAGGATGGGACTTCATGACCTAAAGCTATAACTGGACAATTAACTCCAATATGCAAATGGACCAGAACTTATAAATGTGAGGGACCTCATGACTGGTCCATTTTGTGACCATTTTGGGTTCATCTTGGGTGTAGGCCTGGCTGGGCTCTTGTGCTGCCCAAGGTGTATCCATTGAGGCCTTTTAATAAATACCTACTTTATTCTTTAACCCCTTCTAGGCTCTGTTCTAGGTCAGCCTTCATAAGGCTTCACCCTGCCAAGCTGCTTGCTCTCTCAAGCAGCATTAACACCTGGTGCAGAATGCTGGGATAGGGACTACAGCAGCATCTTCTGTAATCAGATTCCTGCCATAGGAAAGGTCTTCCCAGATCCACAATACAGCTGCCTCCACTTCTGAGCTATGGGCTGTTGCTGTATTTGAAGTCAGCACTTCCAGGGCTCGGTTTAGCTCAGCTATTTTAGGCATCTGCTTTAGGAATTATGCCCTCTAAGTGCCTATTTTTCTCTGGGGACTGTAAAGTGAATATTGATCGTTGGCTCAGACACTTTGTCAGCTGATTCCCACCTCTAGATATTTATTTTTCTGTAAAATTTGGCATCACCTTACCAACTATGGCAAGCAGTCAGGCAGTAGTAGAAAAGTAGCAGATCTGTCACTGGAGGAATAGAAGCAAATCATCAAATAGCCTCTAACCAGTCATCTTCACTGCCAGGATCCCTGGAGACATTATGTGCAATAAAGAAAGTTTAGCTATTTGTTCTTGTAACTAAATATAATCACATCTGTAAGTATTTGGTGGGTAGAAGCTGGCTGGTTAGATTACTTTTTAGTTTTTTAATATTTTTTTTGTTTAACTTCACAGGAGTGCTGACTGTTCTAACCCTTTTTAGTAGAGAGAAGCAATAAGCTAGCATTTTTTTCTTGCCTTTTTCTTTTTCAAAGCCCTCCTGAAACACACTGCACTCTTCTAAGCAGGAAACTAACAGGTCTGTGAATGTTGTTTCAGACCCACAGTTTGACCAATTCTAAAAGGAATTGGAGCTGCATGAATAATTTAAAATTATTTCTCTGTTAAAAAATCTACAGACTATTGCACAAATATGTTGGCCCAACCCATGTTAATCACAAAGGTGAGGAATAAATGCTCAATTAATGGCAGAAACAGAAAAAGAAGTTTAATTAAATCTAACTGTTAAGAAACTTAGTCTGTGAGCTGATCTATAGCTAGGAAAATGTAGTCACTGTCTTTGGGGTTCCATTATCCTGGCAACAACATCTACTTTTTTCCCTTTCCTATTTCCTCTGTTGCTTAAACACCTCTTGTTACTCTCTCTTCCAGTAATATTGAAGGTGTAATTGAAGGAAGAAGTGGACAAAATTGTTCAGACCATTATGGAAAATGCCGCAGCACACTTTTTAAATTAATTTGGAAACACTACCAGTTGTTTCTAAAAACTGAAGGTAGTAATATCTTGTTTTCAATCCAGGAGGTTTGAGTTCAAAACAGTGTTAGAATGACAGCCTTCATGGAATCAAAAACCAATTTTGTTTACTTTGGGAACTCATAGGTCAGGGAAAATGGGAGAGTTTAAAGAAGTATCTGTTTTTTATGGCTAGAGATAGAAGAACAACCTAAAGTGCTCAGAAATCTCCGCGAGCAAGAACAAAATCTCTGTGAGAAGCGAAGGCAACTTGCATTCCCTGAAAAGTTCACTCTTCTATATTGGAATATAAGCTTTCTGCATGCTTTGTCTCCAAACTTGATTGAAAAGAAACCTGACAGGACCTGTTGTGGGTTGAAACATACACTCCAAAGAGAAGCATCAGAATTTACATAAAATATTTAAATACTGATTTCATTTTGCATAAAAAAAATTTATTCCACTGTTGAAGTAATTAAATGTACTTCAGTAAACACACTACGAAATTATATTAACACTTGCCCTTCTTTAAGAAGCCATGTTTCAACAGCTTCTTCCTTCCTGTTCAAAAGGCAGGTGCTTGAAGGTGACTTGCACTTTAAAAAAGGAAAAAAATATTGCTCATTCTTCGTGGTGTTGAATGTCTGAAATAGGAAGGATGCTAATAGGAGATACTTTGACATTTTCATTGGTCACAGGCTTAGAAGAAGCTATGTCTTATAGGTACTTAGACCAGTACCTATAGATTTATATATGAAACAATATTATTTGGGGTCATTCAATAATGAAGAAATGATAGTGTGATATTGGAAACAAGGTATTTTAGAGCAGAAAGGGGGTCAAAGCTTTAGCTGTTTATATTTATTGAGTACTACTACTTATAATAATTTCATAAGGTTTGCAGTATTAACAGTTATCTCAAGTGAATTTCCAGTTCAGTTAAATCTGCTGCATGCATGGCATTTTCTTCACCTTCCAGTTCTTTACCTGAGCAACTTTTTGTAATAGCCATGTCCAACAAAATCCAGAGCAGACTTCTAAAAAGTGAAAATCAGCAGGAGAGTCGCCCATCAACATTTGAAAATGAGTTCTTGTATCAGAATTATTCAAAAAGTTATACTTCAGTTGATGTTCAGACCACAAGAAATCTTTGCACCTTGCTCTCTTCCAGGTCCATAACATCTCCCACGCTTCCAAGAAGGGATTCCCAGCACTCTTCTCCTCTTCACTCCTTTTTCCAGCACAAGGAGTAGAGCAGTATGTGCCTTTCTCCTGAGCAGCCTCAGTACAACAGCCCAAATGGTTTCAGCAGGTGATGTGCTCTCTCACCAGCTGGAGCTGCTGTTTGTCTGTGTGGGTGGGGATGTGTATACAGGCTCAAGATTCCTATTGAGCCTAGGTGGAAAGGCAGCTCCTTACCCTTACCTTTCCATGTATCTGCATCATATTTCTGGTTTGCCAGAAACTGGAAGAACCAGTCACCCATTTCTGCTGGGTGGGAGTGCTGGTAGATGGGATGACCCTGCTGTTTGTTTGTGGAGAGGCTACTGAGCTGTTTGTAAAGGAGGTGATACTGCTGACCTTGGCTTCACCTCTGCAGGGTTCAGCTGGCACATGTATGGCACCTTATGGCTTCCTGTAGAACCTTAAAAAACACATCTAAAATTAAAAAATGAGCAGGGGGGACCACTTTTTTTTTTTTGCTGTCTACAGCAGCATATGAATAGCAGCAGCAATGGGGAAATTCTGCACTAGAGTAACAGGCTGCACAATGGCTTTTTTTGAAAGTTATATGGATTAATCTGAGAACACTTTCCAATATTCATCTTACTTACATATTAAACAATTCCTTGGCTCAACCCGCCTTGTCATATTTGCTCCCAAGCTATGGAAGTAACAGATTATTAAGCTCAAGAACTGTTCAGGCCCAAGGTTTATCCCTGGATAATGCCTTCAGGAAAGATGGGAGAAGGAAGAACTTTCTCTGCTTTTGGAGAATTGTAATGCTAACATGCAGGAAAAAGAAGAGTGTTACAGTGTTTTGTAGTTACTCATGTAGAGAAGACAGCTTTTGAGATGCAATTCCACTGTTAAAACCCAGGGGGGACAGTTCAGGTGGTAAACTATGTCATCTCTATAGTAATCCACAGTGTACATTTCCTTGAGGTCCTGCAGTAGGTTGTGCATATATTTACAAACCATGTGTCTGACTCTTTCCTTTCTTGTAAGTATGAGCCATATGATACATGTGACAAGCCAGCTCATTAGCATGACAGCCAGGTGCCCCAGTGTGTTTGATACCACAGTTTTAAGACATGGCTGACAGTAAGGGGCTAGTAAACAGATAACAAAGCTAATAATTTTCTGCTTCCCTTTAATTTGGGACAGTGAGGACTTGAGAGTTAGTCAGGAATATTTTTTTTCCTTCTTTCTGGTTTCTGTGGTATGAAGTACGCATCCCTTGGAATTCCTCTTCAGAAACATGTCAGCTTGAGGTTTCTTCTATTTCCAGTGAACAAGAAGATAATTGAAACCCTTCCTGAGTAACAGTTATGTTTCCTGCTGGAGACAGTGACAGATCCAACCAAGCAGAGAGAACACTGAAATGCAAAAGAACATTTGCTGTTTTATTCCCTTCATACTTTTAACATATACAGGAATTCCCTGGATCGGAATACAGGTTCTAAGAGGCAAATAGCAAGAGATGCCTGAAAAACAGACAGGAGCAGAAATCTCTTAATTTTTCTGCAGCCTGTGAAAGCTCCAAACACATCATCTACAGCAGAGCACACCAGCCTGGCTGCTGAGGGGCAAGGAGGGAGGCAGATCCAGTGGCCACTCATCACCTGCTTTCTCTGCTGAAAGCCATCACAGTTACCTGCCCTTTGTAGCAGTGGATGGTTTGTGCCAGGAACACCTGCCTGGGATGAGTGGTGTGGTTATCCCCACTGTGGGGATTGCCTGGCTTTCCAGCTGCTTCTCTGAGAATCTGGGGTCTTCTCTACTTTATGGTGGGACCTTTGTTTCCCCTTGTATCTGCACCCACAGACTAGGAGAACACAGAGTAAAGCCCACCTGTGAGACATGGCAGCTACAGAAATCTGATGTGACCATAGGGTATAATAAGTTTTTGTCCAATGTGATGGGACACTCAGACTGTGCTGGTAGCAACTAGCTGGGCTGGATTTTGTTTCTTCATCACAAACGGAAATGTTTATATTTCTAAGAAACAAAAAAATTCCACTTAAAGAAAAAAGAAATATGTTGGAAAGTGTTTTTCCCAGACTCCAGACAGACTCTTCTGTCAAAGGAAAAAACAGCTGCTGGGTGGGGAATACAGAGCTGTCAAATCTGTATCCATGTTATGCCCATCGTGCACTCCTCTGAAAAGGAATCTGTTGGCAAGAACAAATTTGCTGCCCCCTGGGGTGTCCAGCAGAGAGCAGGGCAGCCAGAGCAGCAGTGCTGTGCTGAACAGGACTGCACTCAGTGGGAGCTGGCATGGTGTGCTGAGCTCAGCAAGGAGCTTCCACAGCCTGTCCTTGGATGTAGGATGCATCTCTTAATGTGATTGGACACCTATATTTTTATAAGATTTGGATATGTAAAATTTAAACCAATGCAAATAATGAAAAATCTACCTTTGGATTCTCTACCAAATTCATGCACAGGCTATCCTAAATACAGCTAAGATTTCTCTATGATTGCAACATACAAAATACTGATAACTGTATTTTACATGATGATAAAAGTGCACTTTTTCTCCCCCCATTTTGATATTGAAAAAGAAAGATCATATTGTTTCTGTCTTACACTGGAACTATATTCAAATATTTGTGAACAAATAAAGCATCATTATTCAATTCTTTAAGCTGTTTACAAAATGATTCAAGATTTTGTAATGCTTCTTTTACATCTTGAAATAAAAACAAGGAAAAAGAATATTGACAAATTACTTTGATATTTTTACAAAAATAAAGACTGTACTCTGCTATGAGCTAGGAAGACAAGAGATGTAGCTTTCACTGTCTCAGACTAGACACTGAGTCCCTCTTCTTGGCTTCTGTTTAAAAACTCTGATTGGAAGAGAAAGATGGAAAGAAAAGATTTCATAATTTAACACACCAGTGTAAAATCAGATTTTGATTACAAATATAGCACTTGCATTTCCTAAATGTATATTCTTTTAGCATAAGTTGTGTTACTAAATGCATAGCCTAATGTGTAGGGATGTGAGTGGATAACACAATAGGAGCAAATTTGAAAATATAACATAAAAAGTAAAAGAGGGAGACAGGCCTGCACATAATTTATATCCTCAAAAATGTATTCTATTTTTTTTTTTCATAAAATAGATGGGGGGAAGAGAGTGGCAAATTTTGTTTACATTTTCTTCCAAAAATAATAAAATACTTGGAGCTTTTTCTGACTTTAATGAAGCAACTTACTGGGTGGTGGAAGTAGAAAAGGGCAGCATCAGCTGTTTTTAAGAAACTTACTGCTCTCTGTTCAGACAGTGTCTGAACACTTATGAAGCCACTTCCTGACAGGACACATTTAGCAAGGAAAAACTCTGTGGGAGTCACCCAGTCAGAAACAGGACAGTTATACCTGTCCAACAGCAGAAGCAAGACAGTGCTTTGAGTGATGTACTAGCGCAGAAACATCATTTCTGTATTTTAGAATTACAGGCCAATAATTACAGACCATATTAGAGTGAGCTGAGAGAATAAATAGTCCTTGGCACCAGTAAATGCAATCTCAGGACTGGGATTTAATTCTCATTATTGGTCTTTGTAGTCCAGTTTTTAGTCCTGTAGGATGACACATTTGGTAAATTTGAAGCAGAACTGCTCTCTTGGGGATGTCTAACCAAGTTGGCTCAGGTGTGCAAGGTGTGCATCAAGCAATATCTAGCTGAGCTTCCCAGTTATCAGACTTTTTTGGTGAACTCTGCAATCCATGAGTTTGATAATGTCATAATGCCTTCATATTTGCATACTGCTAGCTCAGTATTCC
>NW_005054382.1:664619-675869 GCF_000277835.1 Geospiza fortis | reverse complement strand
TCTAAGTGACAAGCTGCCATCATTGTGTCTTCAATACATACTGTTTCCAGCCTGTCCTTTGTAGTATCCCCTTTTTATTGACCTGGTAGTTCATAGTTCACACTTTCAAACACATATCAGGTAGATAATGCATCAGCCTGCTTGTACACTTCAAAAAGCAGCAATGTTCCCATGGAGTGCAACTGCAGAATCCTGGTCTCCCACCAGCACAATAGCCTGGAGTGTAATATTAGAGCTTAATTTGTTTTACATATGGAAGACTTTATAAATGTACCATACATATTTCCATGCTGTGGTTGGATTTTATGGAAAGACTGCAGAACTAGACGATAAAAAATATAATGTAATTCCTGAGCAATTCACTATAAACTGAATCTTGGAGAAAGGCCTTTGCATGAACAAGAGGACCAATAATGCTCACAGAGTGACTGTAGGAGCGCAGAAATCATATAGAAGCAAGAGAAAAAGTCCCAGGAGGAGAAACGCTGCATTTTATCATGAAAAAGTCATTTCAGCATGCTGTGCACTAGGCAGCACAGTAATAAACCACTGTCATTTAGATGCCACTGCAAGAATTGTTTCCATCATCAGTGCTGGTTCATCTTCCCTGCGCCTCTTTGCCCACTGTTCTGCTACCTTCAAATCTCATCCAATAGAGCAGAGACCATCTCAGACTGCAGTGCACAAAGCAGTCTCATTTACCTGTGAGCAGGGACTGGCATCTCTGGAATACACACACAGAAACCTGCTGCTGCCCCAGCCTCCCGTCACACAGAGCTACTTAGAGGTCTTAAACACGTTAATGTAGTACTTCCTGACTGTCCACTGGTTACTGCTTTAATTTCGCCACTAAATTACTTCACAGACTACACATGTGTTATTGGAATTTGCACCTTGGTGGAAAGCATGCCTGGGGAGGCCAAGAGAGGCCATTTATTTACACTTGCTTTCTACTTCAATCAGCCTGCTCTTTCCTCATTTTGTCTCAAACTTCTCCTCTTTATTTACCTTCATTTTCTGGTTCTCCCACCTGTTTACACCAGGAGTGAGAAAGGCCATGATGAGATTATTAGATTTAAATTGCCCTACCCCATTCGATGTTGCAAGGACCTTTCTCTGGGACTCATCTCTATTTATTTTTCACCACCTGCAGCAGCAGTAACACTGTTATTTTCCTTCTCACTGGCTGCCCTGGAAAGCTGTGTGCCTGTCAGTCACAGCCAGAATGATTCCTGGCTTCTTTGGGATGATGTCACCATGGTTAGAGGTGGTGGGGCAGCAGAAGATAACTGAGCCTCCAAAGGTCATGAGTGAAGCCCCAGGTAGCAGCTTGAAGAAGGACATGGATGATGTCCTTGCAGAAGGATGATATAAAATCCTGCTCCTCTTCCACAGCTACTCCCCTTCCCCTTATTGGTTATCATGGATGGGGAGCCCAGGACCCCCATGCTGCCCTACACATTAAAAACAAGCTCTGCACCTGATCTTTGCCTCCCTCCTGTCTCCATGGGGCAATTATTCATGGTTCTCTAAAATGTTTTTTGGTGGATCAATATTTTATTCCATTATTATGAAAAGCAAAACAAGTATATTGCTATCAAATGTTTTGTTTTCCAGGAGAGCTCACTCTCTTTTCATGCTTCTAATTAATCTTAGAGATGCTAACAGGAACATCCCTGGCCTTGCAACAGCACCCATCCCTTAGCAGACCAGCTGCCTCTTTTCACTTGGAGTTTGTGGCTCTCACTGCCTTTTTCAGTGTCATTGCTGCCAGACCTTAGGCTTGTAAACATCATTCTAATTTTCCCTGTCTCTTTATTTGTTACTTATAACAAGTATTATTGCAAGCTCTTCTTCTCATACAGAACTTCATTAATTGGTCTTAGTACTGCTGGATTAAACTTTTCAGCAAATGTGAATTATAAACTTTCCTGTACATACAAAGTCAGCTGTAGTTCCAGTCAGGTTTTCCACATGGACCTCTCTTAGAATTTATTTTAAAGCTAATGTGGTGTTTGTTTCATATGGTTTTGGGATGAGAGTTTTCATATGACACCTTCATGCTCTGTACCTTACAGTACAATATGCACTTGGGCTACATTTGCTTTAGGGAGCCAAACCATCCATTTTTCACTCTTGTCCTTCTGACTGAGTAATTTGCCAGATGCAACAAGGAGAACCCAGAGGTGTATAACTAGCCTGAAAGAAAATTAGATTATCCATTTCTGGTGTAATCTCTCTTTCTATTATTCTGGAGCATTTCAAACAGAAAAATACCGACTCCATTTCAATTTGCAAAGCTTGTATGCCATCCCTAACACTGTCCACAACACTGTCCAGCTTTCATCCCTTGGAAGCCAACTTCCACTCAGGAAATAAAACTATCAGCCTCAAAAGGAACTGGTGTGCAAAATGCAATCAACAGGTAAGTAAACCATGGGTTTGGAAATCCCACACATAGGGAAGGAGAGCACAGCAAAACATGGCAAGGACAAGGAGAACAGCAATGCCAAATGTGAGTAGCTACTAAGGTGTTTCAAGGCTGAGATCCAGCACAAGTTGCAGCTCTGCCATGAAGAGGCAGTGCTGACCCTGTGCTTCCCCTGCACCAGAGCTGGAGCCCAAACAGCCCTGCAATGGGACAGGGCAGGGAAGCATTTGAGTTGGAAGACAATGCTCCTGGATGAATTTGCTTTACAAAGAACTATTGCTTGACCTTCCCTCATGCTGGAGCATCACATGAGCTGGTGCCAACAAAAGAGATGAAGTGGAAACAAGGATTATGCACCCTCTTAATAGTTGTGGGGATTTATCCTGTGGTTAATGATGGCACAAACCAGTAATTGGCCTGAATTTTTTAAAATTCTTTCTTTGTAAAATTTGATACCAGACAGAGAGAAAACAGGCAGACAAACATATACATAGTTCCGGATATTTACACGTAGCATTATATTAATGTTATAGACATCAAAAATCCAGGTATTTTAATTTTATCATACTTCATCTTTAGCTCATGTGAATCCTGAAAAATAGGTACCAACTTTCAGCTCCAAATTCCTTTTTCAACCACTCAACTTGTGCAATCACTTTACAGTAGTCTCTGTCGACTCGGTTTTCCATAATGAATTTTACATAATATGAAACTTTTTTGTTCTCTTGCTTTTCTTTAGGCTTTGTGCTGGCAAATAAATTACAACTAACAGTGAAGACATAACTTAAGACCTCAAAATATTACTTTTATAATCTGCTCATACAAACGATTCTGAAGCCAATAGCAAACCTCAGACTTACTTTTGGGTCCCACTTCTGCTGGGCTGTGACCACCCTTGCAGGAGGACTGGATGACTGCAGAGACAGCCCGGTGTGTAGGGGCAGCCAGGCAGGGTGCCAGGCTCAGGTGCCACAAGCACAGTCAGTGCCATTCTCCTCAGCCAAACTGGCATGTCAGGCCAGAGGAGTGGGAGCAACAGGAGCAGATCCCAGCCTGTGCACTGCTCATGCAAGACTCTCTACAGACAGGAACCCTGACATCTAAGTTCATCTTTTGCTTGCATCCTACCAGTTTAAGACATCCAGATTGCTTAACTTGGCTACTCAGTTCTCAATACTTTGACATGCTTTATATCATCCATAAATTTTGTTCACGCTGCTTTTATATTTACTTTTTCAGTTTTTTATAAAACAGTATTTCATAGTCTTGACCTGTAACTCATCTCTGCAAAATCCTATTTGAAATACTTCTATTCAGTGATAAATCTTCTATGACACCACTTTGATGTGTACCAGCTACCGAGTGTCTAAATCCATTTAATTTGCACTTAATCAATATCAGATAGTGTTGGCTTCTAATCAGAATCATAATAATACAGTTCAGGGCTTTATGAAAGGCACTTTCTATGGTATGAAACAATTGCTTTAATGAAGCAAACTTATCTCATCAGAGGAATGAAACCAGATCCACAAGCCATAAAGGCTGGTTGACTCATATTCCCATCTTTTGAGTTGTAAATAATTAAATCCCATATCAGCATTCTGATGTTCACCCTGCTGTCTAGGACTGATGACAGCCTGGATGGTCTAATAGCTTCAGTTATACTGCGTGCCTTTTTCAGCTACTTGTATTACCTTAGCACACACCCTCCTGCCTGGAGCCTCTTTGCCATCAGGTAGATTACTCAGGGGTTTTATTTGAATCATATGATGTTAACAGATTCATTCATATTCATAGCTATAATGAAAAGCATAGGCTTTTCCATATCCTTCACAAAATCTTTTTCTGAATACCTGTTCTATTAATTGAAATAGCATCATGGAAGGCAGAAATCGCTATGGCTCTGTCACGTACAAAAATTCTAATGTAGCATGACTATTCAAAATCCTAGCCTCAGAAATATTTTATTCAAGGTACAGTAGTATAAGTATTAATATCTGGTTTTGCAAACAACCTCTCTCAACTTCAAAATGGATGGAATTTAAATACTATAAAGTATATGACTTACAAACAGCGACAACAAAACAAAATCTTTTTTCTAAGTTGTTTTTGCCATAACCACAAAAGTACAATTATGCAGAAAGTCTAGTTTCCAGCTTAACATAGTAGAGGGCGCAAGCAAAAAAAAGCTCTTAGAGTGACAGACAGAAAGTTAATGCCTCCCATCTGTAGGCATGCAACTCCATAGCAGTATCAGAAAACAATTCACGATGTTAGCACTTCATTTTCAGCTGCCATTTAAAAAGACCGAGTCCATTTAGTCTACCTGACCCTCAGTTATGTCAGATGCATTCAGCTTTGTTTGGAAAGATCATCTGTACATTTTTCTTTAAGGGCACAGGAGGCCTAAGAAGAAAAAGTTCAAAACATCTGACAAATGTTTCCATCATTTGATTTTCTCTGAAGACAGATGCAATGGTTAAAATTTAGCCACATCATATTTTGGTATTAGCCATAGCATTTTGAATTAACTGCAACCTATTCAAAATCTGGTATTTTCAATTAAGTGGAGCTTATTCACATCTGGCAAGCCAGTAAACAGAGCGGTAGAGTGTTACAGCAGCTTAGCAGAAGCCTGCCATGAATACACATTTGGACAGCCTGGGAGAGCATCAATGTCATTCTGGGAATGTTCCTGGCATGGTGAAAGAAAAACATCAAAGACATTACTGATTTAAAACTGCCTCCAAGAGTGCAATCTGTAGTGACAGGAAATGGAAAAATTAGTCTCAAAGGGACTGTGAAGAAAGCTAGTCCAGCGTGATAGTGGGTTCCACACATACAGCTTATGTTTTGTCACAAAAGCAAAATAATGTGGTTTCTTTTGGCTGAAACTCAGAAATAAGTCTTCAGGGCAGCTCAGAAACTGCAGGAACCAAACCAAATTTGGAAGGGACAGCTCAAAAAGGAAGCCTTGTCATCTGCATGGTACATCTAATATTTTAAACGGCTACTGTAGCCTAGATACCAGCATTTGAAAAGCAACAAGAGACTAATAAGGTCTGAAGATGGAACCCTAAAGAGCTATGAGAAGGAAAAAAGGTTGAGCAGAATAACTATCTGTCAGCTCTTCCTGAGATACTCCAAACATGCCAAAATAGTACTTGTGGTAACCCAGCAGTGCCTTTTCGAAGCTGACATTGCCTTGGTGTGATTGATGGAATCAAAAGCTTCCAATAAACACAGGGAAGAATAAGGACACAACTTTGATCCCAGGCTAGGCTGAGGACTATTATAATCCATGGAATTACTATGCATGATTCCCCTGCCTAAGGCACAAATGCAAATTCTCAAGAAGTATATGTTATTAAGGTTCATGGAAGAATTAATTGACACAGGTTTTGCAGTAGGAAAATCTATTTATAAGATGTGTTTTTGTAAACCATGGAAACAGTCTCTTAAGTTCCTCTAGCAGTTTGCAAGCTGAACAACCTAGCTGTTGCTAAAATGTATTTTGGGGAAACAGTTTAAGTATTCAGGGACAATATACAGAGTAAATTTCTTGTTACAGCCTGAATCCACTACACAGTGCCTTGTAAGAGCATTTCAGTACAACATATCATGCTGTTTACTTTTTAGCATTTGAATATTGCTCCACAAAAATTAATTTTCTATAGGGAAGGCAGGACATTGGTTACACTCCAACTTGACTCCTCACTTCTGGGGCATTCCCCTTTTTCCTAGGCCACCCAGAGATTAAGCCCTTGAAAAAATTGAAGGAGACTCACTACACTAAACTTCATGAGCTTCGATGAACTCTTCCAACATGCAGGGACTGTGAGAATGGTGTAAGAGTTGTAGTAAGGCTGAATTTTTGATCTACCACTCCTTGATGATTCACATGATCTATTCCTATAGAAACTAAATAATATGTATACAGAGTCAATTCTTGTATTCCTGTTATGTTTTGGAGGTATCAACACAGAAAGCAACAACCAAGAGTTTTGTGAGGAAAACTGATTTTCATATACATTTCCTTGGCACATAGGTAGTTATTTTTATAGCTCACCAAACCAACTGTAGATCTGGGGTATTTTTGGCTATGTCTTGGATTTGTCTGCCAAATTTATAATCACTCTTAGGTTTCCCATGTGTCCAAAAGATAATTCCAAACAGCTGCAGTATTTGACCCAGGGGGCCTGTACAACCACATCAAGAAACTCTGAGGAAGAAAAAGAGCATATGCTACAAGATGGCAGTGGTTGAGGAGTAAGTGTACATTTGGGATACAGACAGCCTGGAAAAGCCAAGGGGATCATTCTTGCTGAGAGTCAGTCTGTGCCAATGACCAGGCCAAATGCAATCACAGTCTGAATGGCAGAGGAGATGGGCTGTGTTAAGGGACACAGGACCACATCCTGAATTTATTTCCACTTGGAAAATCCAAGGCGGCCGAGGAAGGAACATGATTTAGAAACACTACATGCATGTGTGACTACTAAATAGCCTAAGTAGACAACTTACATGTTTAAAAAAATAAAACTGGACAAAGCCATATCTTTGCACATTGGCAAATTTCTTCATCATTTAGGTCTCTTGAGCAAATGGGTACATAATATCTCCAGTCACAAAAAAGACAGAGGACACAAGAGGTAATATTAAAAGAAAGACAAAATTACCTGGTTTCCACCAGAAAATCTGCACCTATGACCACAATATCTTTTTTTTTATATCCTGAAGCAAGAAGAGGAAAACAGAAGTTACTGAGAGCAAATTGTACAATAGATATGATTTTTAACAGCATTGCCCTTGCAGTTGCCAGGGCAGAGATGTACTTTGCATTAAAAATCCTTCTTTTTCTCACAGTACAAATAATACAAAATTCTGGGCCACGGTGCAAATGAAGCCAAGCATATTTTACTCTGACTCATGTTAAGACAGGTTTTTTCTAGTCAAACTGATTGGCAGTAAAGTCCAAGTTTCCTAATTGTTTTAGGCAACCTTCTCAAGATTAGCTGCTGTGTTTTACCTGTTATTTACCTCAACCAAGCATAGATTTCAATTGCCTGACCTTTTAAAAAAAAATTTGTACATGAATCTAATTTGGTTATGCAATGACATTTTTTCCTCCCCAGTGGGGGGTTTTTATATCATGTTGGGACATTTGACATTGAATTACATAGAAAGTGTTGCCTGAACATGATATTGTACTAGCTCTTCAGACAATGAAAACATTATGAAACCTTTATGGGCATCATTCCCACCAAAAAATACTTTCCATATTAAATGTTGCCGTAATTTTGCTCCAAAGTGCAATCGATATTTTTAACAAAAAGTAAATATAAATGTATTTTCCAAACAGTTGATAAAAAAGAATAGACAGATGTGTTACACATATATGATTGTAAAACAAAGCTACATGAATCTTTAGATTTTAATTATTTTTTGCAATACTGTGCTTAAAAAAACATTCCACCACCACAAAATTGAGAGGAAATCAATTCAGCTGGGGTAATTTTTGAGATCACAAGGACCAAAGATACTAAAACAGGCAGAGACATAAACAGGTGTAATATAATTAGTATGTAAATATTGGTATATTGCCATTTTTAGACCATCATAATAAATTTTAAAGAGTCTTAATCAGGGTAAATGAATTGTTGATGATATGCAATAAAATATAAAGTAAACGGCTGCTCAGGCTATCCAAAAACATCTCCTCCCCTCGTCAGTCCCATACCCTGACCTTGCTTACACTCCTGTATGCATCAGCAGACTGGATTTGGGATTAAGAGATTCAGACCAAATTGAAACACGGCAGGTCCTTTGACTTTAGGTTATGCTCTAACTTGTAGCTTCATACTTACAGAACTGCATGCCAAGAGCTTCTTTAAGCCTTTAAACCTGCCCTCAACCACACTGAATGAGCACAGCCTTTTTGGCCTCTTCATAGGCAAGCTCCAGGACAAAGCCAAGAAACGGGGAAACCCACTGGGCTCTAGTTCAGCGCATTGTTTCTGTTGCTGTCTCCAAAGTAAGCATTTGAAGAGAATCAAAATATGCAAGTGGTAAATAGCACAAACAGTGGTAACAGCAGGACATCTAAAACACTGCTGCTTCTACACCTACTGAAAACCCTCAGTTCCTGATAATTGTCTCTGGGTCTCAAAAAGTGTTCTCAGAACATTCTTCAGAACCTGTTCCAGTAAAATACTGAAACAAGTTGCCCACAGAGGTGATGGATGCCTGATCCTTGAAAACATTCAGCATGAGGTTGGATGGGATTCTGAACAACATGGTTTAGTTGAAGAAGTCCCTGCTCATTGCTGTCCCTGCTAGTCTTGGACCAGGTGACTTTTTAAAAATGCCTTCCAACTATTCTATGATTCTATAAACATACAAAGATGAATGTAGGAATTAATTTTTTTAATAGAAGTAGCTGTCATTGTAAACATCTGAGTCAAGATACTGTTTTCTTCAGTTCACATGGGCTTTTTCCCCCATTACTTTAACATGAGAGCTGTGCCTTCCTTTAAAATGTAACTCAAAAGATTTTCAGCAGGTGGGATAATTTGTGTACATTTGATATAACTAATTACTCTATGTTTTTCAACAGACATTATAGGTACACTTTTTGCTAAGCAAACCTGAAAAAACAGTAATATGAAATAGCAATAGCAGAAGTGGATCATTTGAGAGAAAAACGAAAATTTTCTTAAGTAATTCTAGCAAATTCCAGTCACAGAGAGGAAAAAATCTTTCATATGCAACAGTGACTTTTTACTGTAACATAATCTTGAGAAAATAGGGAAAACTCATTAGTAATTTAAAAATAATATTAGGGAATGGCTCATTTCAGTTGTCTGAAAAGGCACTCCATCTTCCCTGCTGCATTCAATTTTCACTATTGCACAAAAGTAACACTAAAAAAGTTATGAAGACTAAACTTTACTTTCAGTATTGATTCTTTGAGGAAAGAGATGAATTTAACAGATTAAGGAGAAGAATCTTATCATACTATTTTCTAGGCATGAGATGGAAAATTTTTGTCCTATTTATGCACTAGTATAAGTTCCTTTTTAAAACATTATGTCTATATATATAGTCATATAGATATAGATAAAGATATAGAATCCATGGTTTCATAATATTTTCACTTCTTTACCTCATATGGAAGAGAAACTGAGACACAACTTACTGAACAGGGCACATGATCAGATTCGGGCATGGGACATAAAACAAAACTTGCCAACAGTTACCAATGTTTCAGCTTTTTAACCTATCTCCAGCAAAGGGAATACAGCAGAAGTTGAGGGCAGATGAGGACAATGTGGCTCAAGTAATCTGCTGCATTAAGCAGACATGGTGACTCCAAGCTGAGGAAGGCTGAGTGACAGACATTGCATGACAAAACACTGATTTTCTCATACGACTCAAGCACAAAAAATTTAAAACTGGCAAGAACTTGAGGATATTTTTGCAGCTTCGAAAATGAGGAACATAAAGGGAGTAGATGTTGCCACTGTTGTAAACTGAAGGTACCGGGAGATACAGGCAAAACTTAGCTAACCCCTTTGCCAACTCCACCACCTTGTCCCAGATTTCTTTAAGCTTTTCTTTCCCCTAGTTCATGAAGATGAATAGAGGCAACATGAAATCACATGGCTACACATCCTCTGGTTACATCCCTGGTGGTTGCAGAATTGTAGATGTGGGCACATTTAAAATGTTGGAGGCAAGGCACTGTTGGCATTACTGTCACCTGGATGTCTGGATGTCAATATTGCCAGCAATGTATAGCTGGATTGCAGCACATCCCATCACATCTGCATGCTAAAAGTGAGCAATCTTTTTAAGAGCTTAACCTGCACAAACAAGGATCTATTTATTAGTCATATTATTAAAAAGCTATGTGCCTTCCTAAGCAGTTCGAGACAGAAATCCAAAATACATCAACACTTGAGAATCTGATGAGTAATCAAGTACTAATATAGAAACATTTGCCTCCACCCAAAATTGTTAAATACTGTGGGTCTTATTGTAATAGTACCATAGTACAGAATTTTAGAATTATATTTCTTTAAGTTCCTATTTCTGTGGTGAAAGGACTGCTAATTCTTGTCAGCCATCCTGGGTCTTATTGCTTTTATAGTTAGAAGTCAATAAGAGTTTACTCAATAAATAGTAGTTAATTTTAACTCCCTTTTCTGCAAGTTTGGGGTCAGCAAACACATGTAATTTTATTTGCTTCCACAGATTGCTTTCACTTTTGTTGTGCTTCAATAAAATGTCTTGGTACAGCTCTGGGTATTTGCTCAGTTGTAATGAATTAAGTGATTGAGCACAGGATTTTAATAAACCTACAAAAAGAACAGCAGAAAACTTCATAGTGGTGCTCCACTAACGTCTAATAAAAATGCACCCTTAATAATTTCTGTCCAAGCTGATACTTGTGAACCCCACAATACATCTTTAAAGAACTAAAAAACAGCCCCAGAACTTTTGAACAGACAATATCAACAATAGCATTTGCCACCTGGTGTTTCCCTCATTTCTTCCCTCTTTTTCTGTGTCTTCTTGTGCATTTGACATGCCAAACCAAGAGGATGACCTCCTTGACTGACATGGTTCCCTGAACTGCCCAAGGGCAGGGAAACCCTAACAAATCCATTCCCTGACCGATGGGAGAGTTACAGCAACATAACAGAGTAATGGTATGGTGGGGTTCCTCTTGACTGCATTTCTTGCCTTGCACTTTTCAGTTTATGCAAGACATTGCACAACTTCAAAGTTTGTTGAACTGCAAATAAACCTGCTTT
>NW_005054382.1:607108-664594 GCF_000277835.1 Geospiza fortis | reverse complement strand
GAATATTATATTATGTTAATAAACTAACAATATGGTTTTATAACTTAGGAGCTCTAAAACCACACTACCTCTAAATCCTCGATAATTGCAGATTTTCTATGACTTACATAACATTCAGTAGATTGTTTTATAAATCCTCTTGAACTCAATTGCAGTTTCAGGACTGCAAAATAAAATTTACAAATACTCAGCATAAAGTATCCAGTATAGCTGAATTATCATCTGTCTGTATATAAGAAATTCAGCAGAGTAACTCTGTGGGCAGTTGCAGTTGTGACTGCTCAGGTCAGGGCTGTTCTGAGGTGCAGGATGTGGTGCATCTCAGAAGGAAAGTAGATGCCACAAAATGGGAAGATTCAGTCTTGTCTCAGCCCTAGGAGTGCCACTGCTTGAGCTCAGTAAACCAATGATTCCAAGCTACCCTTTCATACCTTAGAATTATAAAGCATAAGACACTCAGATGTGAACCTCATTGTTAATATGAAACTATAAAATGCTAAAATGGCTGAGCTGAAATTCATGGGGAAAAGGTCAATTAAAGGACTGCATCCCTGTGAAGAGCCCATATTTGACCTATTTCTAGGTCTCCTCACAGATATCAGTAAAACCAAAGCTTAGTTGCTACATTTCTTTCCAGCTACCCATTGATAGTAATTTGACTCTGAAAAAGATTTTAGAGGATTGAATTGACCAAGAAGCTCACCCAACATTGCTATGCTTGTGATAATTATACAAAAGTAGGTCACAACATCATTACATGTGAAAACTGTTCTGAATTAATGGGACCTATAAGGGAAATGGAAACTTGCAGAAATCAGTTGAAACATGTATGCTAGACAAAAAAGCTACACAACTTCATATAGAAGTCCTACTAGATATAAACATATTAAATCACTTCTGTGGCTTTTCTACCATGAATACTTTGATATGCATATCCACAATATCGTCATATCATACCAATCTCTAAATTAAATGCTGAGAAACTCCATAGCTGACATTCTCAGTAAAACCATATTGTTGTTACCAATTGCTTTAAACACACACTAAAAGTTCAGTAGAAATCAAGCCCTATTTGTACTCCATTAACTGCCTTAGTAGACACTGCCTTTGCTCAGAACTCAAGCTCAGCAGGAGAGCAGAATAGGATTCTTAAGTAATTTTTTCAGTGTATATCTAAATATAGTATTCTTTAGGCATCATGACTACCTGGAAATATAAATGACACAAGGTTGCTGAAGTGATATAGTTACAACTTTTTACTCACACACATAGTTTGCTTTATAACGCATTTGAAAGATTTTTTTTTAACATTTCATGCAGTTATGAACAATTTTCTCCTCAATGTATTTTTAAAAGACTCCAGCTTAGGATCTACTCAGGTAAATTTCCAGCTTATCTTTTACAATTACTGCAACAAAGCTGCACAATTTCCCCACATTAGTCACAGAATGAAACAAAGCAACTCGAGTGCTGCAAGCATCCTTTTGCAAACAGCTTGACAACGCTACACACTGGTTGAAAGTTAGTAGAATACAGTTTATTTTTAGGACAACTTCAGTTTTCCTTATTGGAATTCCATTTCTTACAGTCTAAAGAATACGATTCTGATCACTGCAACCAATTAGTAACTGAAAGTAAACAGAAAAAGAAAGACAGCAGTTATTAACTTTATTTGCATGACTAGGAGAGGAAAGAATTACCTAAGCCTTCATCCATTTTTCCATTAAGGCCTAATTTAACACATTGACTCATAAATACACTTTAGGAGAACAATTTACAAGTAGAAATGAGTCTCCAAATGCTTCAAAAATAAGTCAATTGCAACAACAAATTACTGAATACCCAAAGGATGTCTAATTCCCTTATTTGCCACCACCTACCATTGCAATTCATACTCAAGGGGATGACACAGATACATTACCTACAACACTGCATTTTTTATTTGTTTTTTTCTGCATTTACAAAGTTATATTCATTCACATAAGACTAACAGACAACCTCACAGATGGATGAATTACAAAAGTGGGTTATTTCAGCAGAATGTAGACAATATTTTCTTAAATGACACCACCAAAACCCGGCCTTAATTCTGAAGGTACATTGAGGACAGCTGTCACCTACTCAGTCCCCTTCAATGTCTCAGTTTTTCCTAATTTAATATTAAAGAGTGCCCAAAACATTGCACTGTGTTGTTTGGTTTTAAGCTTGAACAAAAGTAGGAAAAAATGCAGAGAATTTTGCACACTGGATCTGCCAGGTAAATGCAGGCAAAAAGACTCTCACTCCAGTTTAGCCTCTGGCCTGAATACTCAGTCAAAATCAAACAGGCTACTGAATAAGCATATCAAGGAAAATTAACTTTCAATTCTCTATAGTGGGCTGAGCATGAGTGCAGACTGTTTGGGCGTTTGACAAGCAGAGTGTCCTCTTTCATCGTTTCACTTGGGAAAAAACAAAAATATCTTTAAGAGGTCATACAGCCAGATATTTGACGAATTGAAACTAAGATGGTTGATTCTGACTCTGGAGAAGTCTGAATTCCACTGTATTATCAATTTACATGAAGAGAAATGGCAAAATGTCATCTCCAGATCAGGGGGCAGGACAACATTCTTCAATCAAAAGGGAAAATTTGTCAGCTTCTGAAATGTTAATATCTAAACAATCTTGCACATTGATTTTTGCAGCTACAAAGAAAACTATCTCTTCTATAAGTCAAACAGCAAAATTTTAACCCTTGCAAAGGCATCTGTGATTCTTTGTTAGATTGTAGATGGGTTAAGCAACCTCTTCACATAGATTCCAAACTTATTTAAATGTTTCCCAATTAAGATCTCAAATTTGATCAAAGTTTATGATCCTTAGCATTCTTCTTAGGTTATGAGATCAAAACAAAGCATGTAGAAAACTGAAAAATAATCAGGGATGTACTCCTATCTATCTCTCTTAAGTCATAACTTAAAATTACTTGCATTTAAAAGTTTAGAGAGGTTATTTTAAATGCTCAAAAAGTTAAAAAGTATGCATACCTTCTACCTGCCTAACCAAAAAGGAATGAAGTTAGTCTTATATTTAATGCTGTACTTCTTTACTGGAATGCTTCCACCATACTTTACAAACAGTATTGAAAATGTATCAAGTAACACTCCAGAGACAGAAAAAATGACTTGCACAGTAGAGATTCTTTTCTCATAAAGCTGGAGAGGATCTCGACTCTGCCTTATACCTGGAGACATTTCAGAATATTCTCCCCATAAGAGGAGAAATCCTAAAATGGTTTTATAAATTTCAATTATGCTCATACATCCATATCTGTGTCTATAGTTGTGTCTAGACACACAGATACACATTTAGTCTGCATATGTAATATATGGTAATATACTCCTCATGGATTTGTAGACATATCACACACATTCTCACAAACACTTAGCATTTTAATATCTTCACTCATAACTCAGCATGGTGCATAACTTTCTTAACCATTTGATTTTGTCTTTTTAAGCACATAAAGAAAAGCATGAAGTAATATCAAAATGATCTCGTGGAAAAATAATCTTTTAGTTGTAAAAAAAGATTGCAGGAGATGATCATTTTTCCATATTCTTGCTCTCCAAGGCTGCACACATTCTCTCTATCACAAGTTCCTTCCTAATTTTAACCCTTGCACAGGCATCTGTGATTTTTTGTTAGATAATAGATGGGTTAAGCAACCTCTTCACATAGATTCCAAATTTATTTAAATGTTTCCCAATTAAGATGTCAAATTAAGATCTCTGTTCCAAAGTGAGGTTATGCTACAGCCGCACTTTCACTGCTCAGCAAGTACTAGCAACCAGCCTCCTTACCAAATGTCTTTGTCTCCATTTTTCCTCTATTGACCAGCATCATTTGGCATGATCAGTGCAGTCAGTATTATCTTGCTTCATCACTACTGTCACTCTCACCTTACAAGTCATTTTTCTTTCCTTTCTGCCAGCACCTTTCACCTCACCATCTTCAGGTATTACTACTCTTGTTCTTAGCTTTAAAGTTATGCCTCCCAAAGTGCATGCACAGCTCTCAAAGTCACCTCCTGTCCCTGGCATTCGCTCTCTCAGATCTACCTGTCAGCAGAGTTGCTCAGAGACCAGCACTCACCCTTCCTTCAAGCCATTCTCTGCACCAGCACTCCCGGTCTGCCACCCCTGTCCCCTGGGGTGATGCAGTACTGCATGCCACTGATTGCAGCTTCCATGCCTGCTTCCCCAGTGATTACTGAGTTTGGCACCTTGAGACAGACAAGACATCTTGAGACAGGCATCTGCCATGCAGGCACTTAACTTTGAGCTCTTTCCACCTAGACCTCATGGCCCTGAATTCTCAATTCTGTAGTTGAAAATAATTTCCCCTCCTCCCTTAACAATTAAGAGACTACATTGCTAATGTTTGTGGAAGAGTGCTGCCTCTCCAGTGATGAAACTGATTGGGAGCAAAGAGCACACTTCTTCTCCAGATAGGAGAAACAACGGACTTACTATTGTGCCCCTGTGTACTACTTACCATCTCCAGTGTCCACCTTAAGATTTCACTGCATTTTGCTTATGTTAGGTTTACTTTTCTTACTGCTTGGTTTGCTATTCTTATTCCTTTGTAACTGATTAAAACGATTTTATGAAATATTTCTGGCAAATACACCCACACCTCCCATGATACCTCTGCACACCTAGGCTGGCAAAGCATAGGCGTGAATGGGGACAGACAGGTCTGATGCAAAATTCATTGATGGCTACTCTCATTTGTTCTAATGGACTTATGCTCAGGATTATTTGGCTCATTAGAACAAGTGAGAATCTGCCACAGTATCCTCTAATCTTTGTTAGCAGATGTCTGTCTTTGGACCATATGTTGGGTGTAATCACTTTCAGTTGCCATTTCTACTGCATGGTGAGCAATTTGGCAACTACTTCCTCTCATATGAGAGGCATCTGGCACAGACAAAAGCAAACCCTGTGGATTTCTCTACCAAACATAAAGATATTGAAAACAAATTATGAATATCAAAGACTGTATCTGGAATGGGCAGATAGTGCTTCCACAGCTATTTGTCTTCAGTTATTCAGTTTTCTGTAGGCATAAAATTCATTATTATAGGAAATTCATGATATACAGAAACATTGTGATGTGTGACTGCACAGAAAGTGAACAACAATTTCATCATGACTTTCATTAGAGCATTGGTACTGGTGTTGTTCTGGGTTTCAAGACATTCCCCCACCTGCCATACAGTGACATTGTAATTCATAACAACAATTTGCACTTCACTATCACCAGAGTGTGCTGGTCTTTCTGTATCTCCTCTGTATCTTTTGATTATGAGCACTAAATAAGTAAATCTTGTAGAAAATTAGTAATTAAGGCTATGGAATAAAGTCAGCTCTGTGAAGTGTTAAATGTTTGTAATGAAATACATGAGGACAGTGAAACTGCTCATAAATATTCCTCCCAGTTTCTTTTGACAAATTTCAAATATTTCTCAGAATTCAGACTTAATTTCTTTCATTCTTGACAAAATCATTTGATGGATGAACATAAACCAAACACAGTGTTATTCACACTTCTTCCTCCTACTTGGTCCTCATGTTCCATGTCAGGTGTTACCATTACTACTACACTATAAAAACACTGATATTTCATCCAGCAATGATTAGTAGCAAGTTGCTCTTTAGTGTTTCTTTTTGTTTTAAGGTGCTTTGTTGCTAGCGGAATGTTTCTTTGGGACACAATGTACAAATTCATTTTGATGCACTATAAGACAAATTGCATTTGTAGCATTTATAGCATTTTAAATAAATAATAAATTAATAAATTTTATAGCATTTTA
Organism: Geospiza fortis; assembly: GCF_000277835.1. NCBI lineage: Eukaryota > Metazoa > Chordata > Aves > Passeriformes > Thraupidae > Geospiza > Geospiza fortis. The sequence goes on along the minus strand of NW_005054382.1, from coordinate 658,734 downwards.
AATAAATCTTCCCATTCTGTCACTCGATAAAAACCTGCTGTGTTACTGGCATAGCTGTGAGTACCTTGGGGACTTCTGCCAACTCATCTATGCCAGTGGCACAACTTACTTCAGCACCTCTTTGACCAATATGATTGTTATTCTGGAAGAAATGTGGTCTGTGGGAGCAACTTCTGCTCAAGAGTTTGATCTCCTGATTGAGGCTCAAATTCCAATTTCCAAGCACAGTGACATAAATCCAGTGTAATATCAAACACCAGGATGATTCCACATCCCATACCTATAAAGTCGCTTGGTAGATTGCACACAAATGAAAATGAGAACAGACTCTGAACTGCTGATGAGAGAGCACCACAAAGATTCATTTGTTCAAAACCTCACAAATTGCAGGCAGACTTTACTCAGCATGTGTAAAGGTGGCAGACATATGCCAACATTTAGAACAAACACATTCGCGGATGTTTTAATCAAATCTTGGTTCAAATTTAATTGAAATAAGCTTAAGAATTCTCAACATCATTAATTGTTCAGTTCTGTGTGTACAGCATGGGTGGAAGGAAAGAGACACATGCTGATGAGGGCATATTAAGGAAAGCATCCAAGGAGCTTGTTTCCTTAGCAATTTACAAAGCAAATGAAGGTAATGCGAAACTTCAAATCTTACAATATCTGCTTTATTAGACTTTAGTTTCTTGTTACTCTTTTCTCATTAGAAAACTCTTTTAAACACTAAAGCCTCTATATAACTCCTCTACCCCTCTCAAATCCCTTACTCTAAACTCTAAGTCATGTAGTAGGCTTCAAGCTTGGTACATGAATTAGTTCCTTGTGATACTGTCCCACAGAGGGTATTTTACTGATCTAATAAAACCACAATGAAATTACTGTACACAGCCTAACACTGAAGCCAAGTTATTGATTTTTAGGGCTTCATTTCCAACCCTAAAGTGGCAGCATTCTTGAAATCCATGCAACTATATGTGTCTTTGGCAAAGAACCAGCCAGCCATAGCAACATACTGTTCAAGCATTACGTTTTCACCACTGCTCCAAGGGCCAGGAAATGATGTGTGCCTGTGGGTACATATAGTATAGATGTCACTCAACCATACTCCACCTCTCCAATTATTTTTTATTGAACCGGGTTTTTTTTTCAAACATTGAGATGCCAGGACAGTAAGAAGAATGATAGTGCCTCAGTGGGCACATGAGAAAAAAGTAATTTAGTACGATAATTTGATGTCAATCCTAAAGTGTCATTTATTCAGATTGAGGGGCTTGAGAGGAAGATTAAGTATCTGATAAAAAAATAACACAACCCAGCTGGTCTTGTCTGTGCTACAATACTAATTTCCACATTAACTTTGCTTCAATATAAGGAAATGTTGCAAATTTTGCCTGTGAATATTTGTTCATGAGGGATTTTATACCATAGTGACTGCATCCAAGACTGATCCAAAAAATTGCCTTAATTTCAATAAACTTGAAATGAAAGTGCAATAGTTCATTCATACAGCTAATTAGTGGAAAATTTTGTAATACACCATTAGAGGAAGATTTCAATGTTCACATATATTTTAAAGCTTTCAGAGAACATAAAATAGTAAAGCAGAAACTATGCATAGGAAAAATAAGGTCAAGAACTCATATCCCATCCTGAAATGTATTCCTAAAGGAATAGCTTAAGTGCTGTATGAAACTGAACTACATACTTCCCTTTTCTTTTAACCCTCCAAAAACAATGGAATATGAGAAGAGAAAGAATTAGTGGCAAAGTGTGTAGTACAAAGTTAAATAGAAGAAACAAAGTAAAGTGAATAGACAACAGTTGAACTTTTGCAGAACTTGGAGCTCTAATGTAATTTTCCTAATTTAGTTTTCTTGTTCATTTAAATCCTCTTATTTCCAGGAAACCATTGAAAATTATTTGATTTCACATTTTTCCAACCAGTCTTTCACTCACAACAACATATTAATGTCTGTCTCTAAGGCGGCTTAGTTTTTACATGAAAACAAGAGTTTGACCTGTATTGATCAATAGAGAAGGTCTCAATTTGTTCAAAAATTACATACACATATCAAACAAGGTCTTCTACCTGCTTGCTACCTAGACACAGATTATTACTATTACTTGTCAGCGTCATGAAAGAAGCAGCTGAACTGCCTATGCAGTACCCAAGATATGGGAAAAAATGTCTATAAAATGAATATATAGTGTCTCAGAGGTATTAACGGGAGTAGAATCAAAAAGCTATCAGAAGAGGACATTTTGCACAAGTTTTTAGAAGCCACCAGTAGTGAAACAAACTGTTCTGTCATTGGGGTGTGCAGCCTAAAGGCATGCCTCCAGGGTCTTCATTGAATTATGGTGATGGTTGACATAAAGTTAGAAGTGTCACTTGGTCTTTTCTGCTTATAGAAGAACTCGCTCGCCAAAAATGTTAAAGCACCAGAATTGAGTTTGGACAAAAATACAGGAGCTGTGCTGGCTCATTGTGGGAAGAAGCAGTGAGTTATGCTAACTATTAACTTCTAGCAAATCTCTCAGTCTTTGCTTAATGCATCTGTTTGGTTTTAAGGCATGACTTCTTTTGTCTTCTAAGTACAAGAGCTGTCTGCAAACCTTGCAAAATACTTTTCATAATGGTCCCATCACACTGTGTATTATGTAAATATTTTCCCCTTCTCCAATTCTAGAGCCTGTGCTGTTGTTTCAATCAGATGTTTACCTTTACATATGGGGGGAAAAGATTAAGGAAAACTGAAGTCATATCTCAAATGTTTGTTCTCCCACTGCCACTCATAATGTACAAATCAAAGCAAAGTGGATTTTGAGTCTGGAAACTCCCATATATAATTTTCTTATTAAGACTGCAAGTCAGACATTAAGAAATTATCTCCAGTTCAAAGCTCCCTTTATTTTATAATGTTTGCAACATTTCTTCGTTACTTATAGGGAAATCAACCGAAGAACAGCTATGTAAAATTGGAAGCCATAATCTTTTGATGGAAAATCAGAGACTAGTAGTTTGTCTTCCATAAGCAACAGTAATCTCAGACCATTCAGTCTGAGGATTTACAACAGCAAGAGTGGATTAACAGTATTCTAACTCTAGAAATTACCTCTCAATTTCGCTTAATTAAAGTCTGAATTCAATATACAATCTCATGTTGAGCAAGCAAAAATAAGCTAACAAATATGCAGCCTGTCACTTCCAGTGAACCCAGACTGCAGAGAGCTGACAGCATATAGTCTCTCATACAGCTATGAAAATTACAGATTGCAGCATGAAAGAGTACATATTGTTAAGCAGTGTCAAACCACGTTGGCAGCTCTCACATGTCAAATGTGTAATTACATAAGGATTATTGCTAGAAAAGCACAAGATCTGGGTGATTTGAGCTGAGTGCCAACTCAGCCATTCATTTGAAAACACTTAGGGTATATATGTAGTTTGGATTAAAAACCCACTGTTTTTCAATGAATTTGATTTTTCTTTGGCTGATTCTTACAGTGTAACACTGATGCCATATTGTCATCTCTAAAGGAGACTCCTCCAACCTGAAAGCATCATCCTGTGAATATCTGAGTTTGAAGGCATGCACACACAGGAGCTCACAGATTCTGGGGGTTACACCAGCACCCGTACACCAGCATGAAACAAATCAGTCCTTACTTGGGATTTTCTTGCCTTTGTCAGTACAAAGCAGAGTTAAAATTCTATTTTGAATAGGATGCTTATATTTATGATTTTTCCGTGGTGCTAGGAAAGACTACTACCCACATCCAAGTACCACAGGTATGGCAAAATAATACAGGGTGGAGAAATGAAAAAGAACTTTGTAGAGAGATGCAGTTGGACCAGCTGGGGACCAGGAAGAGAAATGAAACCTGTCATAAGGCTAAGTTTCATAAAAATGGCTGAGCTGGCAGACAGACCTCACCGCCACCTGCACTGGTATATTTCTGGTCTTGTGACTAAATGTGAATTTACAGGAGCCTGTGAATAGGTGACCTCTAGCTGAATTTTAAGTGTCACTTGCTATAAGCAGAAGTTATTAACTTTTTATTCCATTTAAATCTTGTATTATCCCAAAAATCTTGTTGTAAGTACATAAATTATAGATTTTGCTTTTAGGGGAAATAAATGGCTATTTCTTCACAGGACAGACATCATTACATAATCAGAACTTAAAACTAATGAAGCAGAACTCAAATCTTCACAGGTGTTATGATAAGAGAAAAAAGGAAAATCAGAACCCAAACAACAAGTAGAATATTTTCTTGGGAAAATCCTCATTTCTCTCCAACCAGGATTTTCAAGGCTATTTAGGCAGGGCTGGAAGCTGAATCTAAGTTAACATCAGAATTTTTAGGCTTCTTCCTTGGAGACTGGTGTCTTGGAAGTGCAGACAATGGACTGCCATCATCTGCCTTCTCCCACTACTGCCTTCGCTCCAGGATGTCTCACCAAGAGCAGTGGCAGGTGCTACACAAGCTAGAGGAATCAGTCTTCATCTCCAAAACAGACTCACTTTGTGGGCATGCCAAGACAGGTCGCTTCTTTCTTTTTTCAAGATATATCTGGCAACAATTCTCGCTTCAAAGACAGTTTTCTGGGAATGTAGGTTACAATTTTCCCTGAACTCCCCTGATGATGTGAATTTGTTGTTTTGCACTGTATTAGTGAGCAGTTCCAGCAAAGCACAGTTTCTGAGCTGCACTCCCTAACAATGGTCTGGGACATGGTCTGAATGAAGATTGCCAAGAGCTTGGCTCAGTCACTCCCAAAGTGTCGAGTACCATCTGTGAGAGCACAGACCCTAGGGGATATATCCCCTCTTTCAACTGCTGTCCCAAATTACAAGGATCTGCCATAGTCTCATATATCCTGTGTAATATCTGTCAACTACATACGGCTCTGAATATATTAGGGAGCCCCATAGTGTGTAGGAAAATTAATTATACCCAAATTGATCATTTGTATCCAGCATTGTCAAGATATCTCACCGAATCATCCTATTTTCCAAAAATCATTGAACCAGATTTCCCCCTCTGTTTGCTTTCATTAGAAGATCTCATTGAAGTGTAAGTGGAACTTATCTCCCTAGTTGAATTTTGTTATTAGAAAGATATTGTCTGTATTGACAGGGCAGCCATGAGCAGCCTTGTCTCAGGCCATTTTTCCTATGATGAGGATCTCCTGGCAGCTTTTACTTGGGGTATTCAGGGCCATATGTCAGAACCAGTGTTTGAACAGCCCTGCACAAAGGTCACATATCTCTTACCAACCTGCTCAAGGCTTTTATTAGTCAGTGAGTATCTCTGGGACTGAAGTTTCATGGACTTTCCAGGCAGTCTGTTAAAGTGTTTACCTACTGCCAGGATAAAAATTTGTACTATGAAGATTTCCCACATTCTACCTTGTGTTGACTTCCTCTTCTATCAATGAAGCCACTGGTAGAAATTTAGTCATGTAGCAGTAAAATTAATTTTTTTTTCCTAAAGCCATGCACATTTAGATATCAATGCTCTTAGGAAAGCTGTTATTTTAGTGATGTTTTTAAGTCATGCATAAAACATAACGAGTACAACTAGATTCCTATTTTTCCATAGTATTGATAAGAATTTTACAAATATTTGGCATTTCATATTGGTTAACTCAAAATCATTTTTTGGTTTGTGCTAGAGTGCATAGAAGTCTACATATTTATGCTTATAGGGTTATTTGACTAAATGAGGTCTAATACTTTCTGCATCTTACTTGAAGTCTGCTTTGCAGTAAAAAGAAGCCTTTTTCTACATTGCAGGTTTGGTCTAAGTTCACAGATGGATAGCATGAGATGCTTCAGAGAGAATTTAGATGTAAACTAATAGGAAACCAAACAGTAAGACTTAACAGAAATTAATCTGGTATTTCTTATCTTTTTTCTCCAGGACTATGATGTACTTCAGTGAGTAGTTATACACAGCCCACAAAAAGGAAAAAAAATTCATTCTAAGGCTTCTTTGGAACTCATACCAGATGGCATTTGTTGTCATTACATTACAAAGGTTCCATATTGCTCGAGCTTCGTACCTCCTTGATGTTTCTCATAGGCAGCTCCTCTAAGCACTGACTCTTCCTCCTTCTCACAGCAGCCAACTGACTCTAGTACCCCCCTCAATCAACCAATCCACTCTTTTATAGCACTTTTCTTCTTATTTGCTACAGCTGTGGCCTGGTAAAGTCAGGCCTGTTCCTATCTCTAGTAATTGGCTCAGCTGCAGCTCCTTAAGGGGTACAATTACTTTCTATACTACCTTTATTTTCTTATATTGTGTCCCTCAACAGCCATTGGTCTTAAATGGAAAGTGGAGAAGGTGTAACCAGTGTGCCTGGCAGATGGGCAGAAGCTCAGGGAGGAAACACCAGATACTGATGTAGCAGACCCAAAACATGTAAGGCCAGTGCTGTGCATGGTCCTCTTGTGCTGCCCCTTATGCCACCAGACCCTTTTGCCTTTCTCTCTGGCTGATCTACTGCTGGGTGCACCAAGCCACAGTGACCTCACGGACACCTGTGTGCCCAGGGCAAGGGACGAGCCTTGGGGCATGGTGTCATTCCAGTGACACCACAGCAGTCCTACCCCCAGTCAGGAGCTTCCCTTCTAGTGCATCCTCAAATTTGTAAATCCTCAGCCTAAAGAATTTATGACAAATTACCTGGCACTTTTACACCCTTGATTTGCCAGAAAGATGCCTTAAATATCAATATTTGATATGATTCTATGTAGAGGCCATTTCCAACAGGCTTGCAAATGGTGACTTGTCTCAGGATCATAGTTTGGGGATCACTACCTTAATATTGAAATTCTTAGGTAAACATAGTTAATAAATAACATGGTTATGTTCCCATGATGTTTGTCAAACTACTGCTCTGTTCAGTCTGCTCATCAGCCACATTCCTCTTTTTTCCACTGCTCTGAGTACAAGCCACTTTTAGCAGAGGATTTCTTACTCAGTATTTATAGCTCATATAAACCCCCTATTGTTCCATTACACATGATAAAAATATTTAAGGATTGGCAATTACATGCAGTTTAATGGGTATCCTCAACAGCCATTGTGATTTGATAGAGAAAACAATTGTCCTGTACTTCTAGCCCAAGCTTGCCTGACTTTTGCAAAGATCAGCTCTCATTACCTCGTGATTCCACAAGCTTCTGTAAGTCCTTGATGGAGCTTGCTTTAATAAAGACCCTTTCCAAACTCCACACTTCTTTTCAAAAGCTTTAGAGTTGACAGACTTCAAGAAGTCAAGAACAAATATAACAAATATAGGAAAATTCCAGCTGCAGGCTGTAATAAAGAATTAAGGAATTACAACAACTACTGACTCCCATAAAATCAGCTCAAGTCTTCACATATTCATGTATTTCCAATCTTGCTATTAAAAAAACAAAGGCTGATTAATAGTTGCTATATCTATGTTTATTTTCTGAATTTTAGAGTTCTGCCAACAAACTCAAGTAACACTTAAATAGAAACAAACAAAAAAAAAATTAACCTTTTAGAAATTATTTGCATAGTTTGTGATTTTCAGATACAGCAAGGTTTCTGGGGATAAGTTTTCATCTTGACCCTCACAAAACAGTTTCTGTAAGTTTATAGGCTCAGGAATTTTCGTGAGTGTCCAGATGTCTCAGAGCATCAGATTTATAAACACTTAAATGGAAACAACATTCATATAAAACTGCTTTGTTCTGTTGGAAAAATAAAAATCTTCTAATGAGTGTCTTATGTGCAACAACCAATACAGCTTAATATTTGCAAATTGGAACTGTTGGAAGTTCATTTAATATTAATGTCATTTTGATATTTGCTTATTAATTTACTAGTTGCTTTCAAATTCTTTGTTATTTGTCCCTCTTACGCTTTGTAGCATACTGAGTTACTTTCTGTTCATAAATAACAAATGTATGTGTGTTCTGCAGGGATGTGGGACCCTCATGGAAGCAACTCTGCTGCGCATCAGAGAGACAGGAGAACTTGCAGGCAGTAGTTCATATCACTGACTTTAAACCTGTGTCCAAGATAGCATGTAGGGACCTTTGGGAATGCTTGTTTTTTCCAGTTACATACAGAGTGTATTTAAATGCATGGTTCAGACTATCTTTATTGACCAAATGTGTAAATGATAGAGGATTCCAGATATTCAGTGTTCCTGACCTTTTTTTGCCTTGAATATTTGTTGTTTTTTCCTACAAGCTTGTTAGCAAACCATCCACAAACAGTATCTTTCTCAGCTAAAGGATTATTCAGTCTTACTGGAGTGTAGATTTCTTCACAAATTATTTTTTCTAACTCTGTTCCAGTACACTAATACCAATTAATACAGTCTTTACTTCCTTTGGTGTTCCCAGTACAGCGCAAGAAACTTTTGAATTACATCTCTATGAAAGCAATGTTACTTTGATAAACGAAGCATTTTCTCATTAGCAAAAAGTACTCATGCATATGATAAAATCTCCAGTAGGGTTACCAGCTGTTTATTAATGGCTGTTGGCTTGTTGATACAGACATTTATGTTTAAACATGAGCCAACACATTACTGCAATGGGTATATCTGCTCCTGTGTTTTCCATTTCACCCAGGCATATCAGATCATATTCCTGTTTCTTTTACCATTTGAGTCATTGCAGACTGGGAGCTACTCCTATTAAACTCAAGCAACCACACCAGTGTAACACTAGATAAAAATGAGAAAACAGACAAAGCCCATATTTTTCATGCACAAGCATTTGCCATACATTATGGGTCTTTATGCTATTTCTGTTCATTTTCTACATATATTTTCTGAGATCTGATACACTAAAGTATTCAAAATTATATTGATGAATTATTCAACAACTCTCTTAACTATGATTTATCTGAAAGCAGAAAGAATTCATCACCAGCAGAGCTAAAATAAACACACTCTTATGACTCTAAGATTAAATTACTGATATAAACAGAATCTGAAATTCCTTCATACAGTGCTCTACATGAACATCAGCAGAGAAAGAAATATTTTCTTGTAGGGGCTGCAAGAGTGCAGAGACCATTTCTTAGCAAAGATAATACCTCTTTCACAAGGATAGCAAAAGAACTATGTATCTAAATATTTCCTCCAGTCGTATTTCTCACAATAAATGGTGACAAAAATGGGAATTTACAGGTAGTGCTAAAGGTTTCATATAAAGCAGTTAATAAAAAGTGCAGTTTACCAAGGTTCTCTTGATGCCAGTTTTCAGCAATGAGTAAAACATGTAGTATACAAGAGTTATATATTTTTTTATTTAACTTTACCTGGTGTGCTTTTAATTGGCCCCTGAGGAACGAGTTACAACCAGTGAATCCAGTCATCCCCTGGGTCCTGTAACCAGGGGTACACAGTTCAGCTTTAGTTCTATGCTTCATAATTAGGCATCCATGATGAATACACACACGAGATTGAAACACAGGATTCCATTGTGCTTTCACTTATTTGCAAACTTGAAAAGTTTATTTTTAAGCTCAGCATTGTATAGAGGGTCTTTTCTTTCCCTCCTGTCACATGAAATGCCAGAGAGGGATAGTTATTCTGGAAGGCCTTTTTTGTTAAATGTGAACAGCAAAGAAATTAAATCCCAGGCCAAACATTTTAGGATTTGAAAAAGGAAAAAAATTATAGAAAGCCAAAAACAAAACAAAATTCTTTTTCTGCATTAGGAGTTTTAAAGAAATTAATGTAATTATACTGACTTGCTTCATACTTATAATAGAATAAGAAAGTGTAGGACTGGTGGATTTACAGTTCATTGCACTGGGTTAGTGCTCTTTATGTTTTTGTACATTTTCCTGTCTGTTTCTAGAAGTTCTCACAGCTCCACATATATCTGTCAGATCTAGGTCTGACTTTCAGGCATGTGAGCTGTTTAAATCCAAGGCCTGAATTAAGTCAAACATCTAGTGACTGGTGAAAGTTATTATCATTAAATATAAACTTGTTGTCTTTTTCAAAAAAGATTTTTTCTCAGTTATCTTTCCAAAGTTTTCATAATATTTGTCAAAGTTTGATTTATCAAAACACAGCTGCTGGTGGAAAAGACAAATATGTATTTTTAGTGTCATTTGAAAATATTAGAACTTTAAAAGCAACTCTCTAGGATGTCATGTTTGGCTACAAGTAGATATTATCACAAAATACTTTTTAAATTACATTTTTAATCTAAAAGGTTTATATCTCAACTACTTCATCTCTGCTATATTCCTCATCTACTCGCTGGAATAACCATATCCACATGACTGTTTTCATCTTGTCTCAACTCTTCTCAAATTCCTTCACCCCATAAATTTGCGCAGCCTTTAACAATGGCACTTCTATCTGGGATATTATTTTAGATATGACTGAGATACTCATCATAATAGCAGTAAGAACTGTAAGCCTTTTAAAATCTTGCACAAAATCCTGCTCTTTCAATTTAACATATTACTCCATTACCTCTTTCACAACCTTCCGCTCCAGAGCTTAGCCTTGGGACATATGAGAAATACTTAGTCACTTGAAGTGTTAGATTGGCACATTTCCTAGAACAGAAAATAAAAAACTTCAGCTTCTGAAATAAACAAAAAAGAGCAAGCAACAAGCTGTGTGTTTTAGATGTTGTGAAATCCTGGATTTTATGTGACCCTTCTCCTCTTCTGGAGTGCACACTGGGGCACAAATTCTCCTTCCTGATGAAGCACAAATTGCTATACAGCAGAGGGTTTCAGAAGCAATGAAAAGCAATTTTTTATTATATTAGCTCCTACAATAGTATGTCTCCCAAGGAAACATTTTCCTTTAAAGTTATTACTGCAAAATATTAAATGCATGCTTAACTTTACATTAATTGGTAATCCCATTGTCTTCAAGAGCAGTTTCTTTAAAATTACAACTTACATTTCTTTTCTCTTGTTACACACAGATGCTTCTCCTCAGTAGCAGAAGAAGATATCAGGAAAGATAAATGAAGTTTCTCTCTAAATGGGTATGTTAAAATATAATGTCTGTATTGACAGGACCTTCTGTGCTTTAGAATTAAGAAATGGAGAAAGTGTACTTATAAAAGATAACTTCAGCAAAATGTATCCCCAAACTTATAATCCTGGTTAGTACAGATGTATGGCAACCTTTTTTCCTAGAAAGATGAGTTTATTTCTGGTTTGAGGTTTTTAAATTATTTTTCATGAACTCTCAAAAGTCAGTTTATGTTAAATAATATTCCAACCTTCAAAAGTTCCCTCTGGTATTGGAAGAACAAAACACAGGAGAAAGTAAATTCTCAATATACAAGCAAAGATAATAAAATCAGACCTTTCTTATGCACATTGACATTTTCAAATACATTTTTATACTAACATATAAAATTTTCATCCTTATAATCTATAAGAAAAAATAATTTCACAGACGGCAAAAGACACCTTCTGACATTGAGTATAATACAGGTTTTCCAGATATTTTGCTGACTTTCAACTCTTAGCATTTTCCAAAAAAAAAAATTAATCCATATTGGGTTTTTCTATTTTGCAAGACCATAATAAGAAAGAAGAAAACAACAATAACCATAAAACCATCAACTTGACCATAAAGTATTTTTGCCTTACTGAATCAAAATTTCTGAAAGCCATAGAAGTCTTAACCTGCTACACTTAATCTTTAGATTTGGACCTACTTCAGAGCTTTACTAATGGACTTCATTGTTCTTTTTAAAATTAAAATTTAAAAGAAGGGGAGAAAGAATTTAAATAAAGCATTTTCCAAAGAGATGTCTAAGGGTATTTTTTAATTTATTACCTTGTGGCAAGAAAATAATTCCAGAGGAAAACAAACCAAAATCTCTAACAGAAAGAAACTGTGTAAAACAAATTAATATTCAGGTATTTTGTCATTCACATTTTCTTGAAACAAATTTATGTCACATTTTCTTAAGTCCTTTGGATTTATTTATTTCAGAGTAAATTAGCAAGCCTTGAAGCCTGTGGCTTGTACTTTATTTTTCTCTCCTAATAGCAGCTACACAAGGTAACATCATTTTAAAATGCCCTCTTCCCAAAGCCTATTTGGGTTAACATTTATCATTTGCATATATAACAAAAATTTAGAACACCAAAGTACTGTATTTTTTTATGAAAAACTGGAAAGTTTGTTTTAGGAGCCTCTGAACAAGCATTCAGAATTCTTGTTGTCTCTGTTAAATCATCTGCTCTGGAGTCACTGTTCAACAGCTGTGATAGGGATTCACAGTGGCTAAACCATTATTTAGGGGAAATGTGAGTCTCACTGTATGTCATACATTAGAGTGAAAAGCATGAAACATCCATTTATAAAAATCTATTTTTCCTGTTACAGAAGGAAATCAAAACTCAAGAGTATATGTAACAGCTGTGATGCCTTTAATGCACTGTTCTATCCTGTTTAAACCTGCTTTGAAATAATGTGTGAGAGTTATTAGTGGAACTGGTATAAAGAGGGTTTTGGCTGAAAAATATTTCCTTTACAGAGTGATGAGGCAAAAAATCTAGAACTACCTTCTTATGTCAAACACTGCTACCTTACTATGTTAGACAAAGTAAGCCATACCATTGGGAAGGCATAATTTACTTTTTTTCTTGTTCCTAAAGGTTATTCCTAATTATATTGAATGAAAGAGAACTATATTTTTGACACAAGCACAACTGCAGAAGTTTGATGGTCTTAATTAACAAGAGATAATTAAAGCACTATGAAAGACTGTAGCAGAATGGCATTTTTGTTCCATTCAGTTCAAATATCTGCTGATTTAGAAGACAGTTTGATTCCTTGCTTGCATTCTTTAGCTAGGATTGTGCAAGCAAATATGAGTAATAGAGGAATACTATTACTGCAGGTTTGGAAGACAGCTGAAAGCCAAAAACACTGCAAATGAAGCAGTGCAGATCAGATTTCTGAAAGAATTGTTTTTCTAAGCATGGCTGAAGAATTAACATGGAAAACAAATGTTAAAATCTTTGAACAGTTGTGTGTCTTTACCTGGGTTAGATTATACCATTGTAAATTGAAAATTAGTCAAATAAATTAATCCTGCGTACCTAATCACCACTGAAAACAGAATTAAAAAAAATTCAGATATATTTCTTTTTTAAATGAAGTATTTACATTTAAGATATTATTGACACTATTTCAAGGTAGTCCTGAAACTTTGCTAAGACTAGTTTGGAGAAATAATATTTGCCCAATTTTGCCCAGACAATCATGTTGCACATTTTCATCACTGAAATGTACAATATTATAGGGGAATGTTTATTTTAGTTTATTTGGGCCTGCTCATATACTCTGGGCTTCTGGAAAGAGAATTTTGAAGGAAGGAAGTCCTAACAGGCCGGGTTAGTCATAAACAGCATCTATCAGGATACTACAGAGTGGCTTCAATAGAAAGTATAACCAAGTAAACTGCTTTTGTGTCTACCAGCTGGTTGCTGCAGAGCTCTAACCTCTCAGGGAATTCATCTCCAGCAAGTCACTGAAAGTCCAAAGCTAGAACACGGGCTGCCCCGGCCTTAAAGAATCCCTGGGATAAAAGGATACCAGAGGCTAAGACAAAAATGGACCATTTTGTGTAACAAGCCACCCATATATACCCAAGCAAATTGATGACCATGAAATATTTCTGTACCAGCCTTGTTGAGGACATAAACTTTATCCTTACAGTCTATGCACAGAGGCCAAGACCATTTTGAATAATAGAGGCCAGATATCAAAGGCAGGAGAGGTGCACAGTTAACCTGTCATAACAGCCTCTTTTCCCTCTTCTGCCTCCGAGAAAATAGTTCTGAGCAAGGTCTGAGTCTCCTACTCCTGAAAGAGTCACCATGGCTGCTCAGCAGCAGAGGCAGTGCTGGCTTTCTGTGCCTGCCCACGACTTCCCATTCAGCCCCAGGTTATCCCCAAGAGAGGATCCGGAGTTTGGATACTGCATTGGCAGAGGCAGGACTCCAGAGCACACAGTCTAACCACTGCCTGAAAGAGGCATTGTCCACCCAGTCAGCATAATGTTCAAAAGTTGGCTACAACTGTAATTTTTGTGCTCCACCCACGTGGCAGCAGCAAGAGATTCTTCTAAAGCACTTGGGAGCCATCAGGTGCCACGCAGTTTAGGATTTTAAGGTTCTGTATTTTAAGCAGGATTAGGTATGAAAGACTTAATGGCATTTCTCGGGGGAAGACAGCAAGAGAAAACGTGCATCATGTTTAGGCTTAAAATAGACTAGCACGTACTGGATGGGGATTTTTCACAGATTATGCTTCAATTGTCCACCAAGATTCATCTCAAACTCTGCTTAGCAAGTGAGAACAAGAGGCAACTGAATTATTGGTTTAATTGAAGCGCCTGAAATGTAAGATAATCCAACAGGAATGGAGAATCTCCGTGCAAGTCAGCATGTGTTGACTCACAGACAGCTAGAAAGGAATAGGAAAACTAGTGGTCTTGTAGACTGCAGTAGTCTCACAGGTCATAGGGACACTGTAAGATGAAGACTTCAGGGTACAAATTTATAGCTTAAATTAGTCAATAGGATGTATGGTTGTAAGGGTGGGATGATGACTTACCACTTTGGGCATGCAGAATCAGATTAATTGTCTGCTGTCCTCTTTAGCTACTTGGGACTTAGCAGAATTATGCTCCCCTGGTGGTCTTCTCATGTTCTATACCATGTAAGCTTAAGTTACACTACACACAATTCTCACTTTTTGATTCCAGCTGAATAGTAAATTTGACAAAATTTTTTCACAAGAAATAAATTCACAGATGTCACAGAGAACTTCTGGTCATTTTAAATCACAGAATCATCCAGGATTTCTCTCACTGTAAAAAGCTATGCACCACAGCAAAAATGGAAAAGAATCTTTCCATGGAAGTATCAAAATAATGTTTTTTATATAATATACACTCCTACTGGAAGCATGTCAGAGTTTATGTATCTCACACCAGAGGAAAGGCAATTAAATTCTCATTCTAGATTCATGCTAGAGTCTGTTCCAAATAATTCAGCTTTAATGGGAACTTACTGATTTGAGTCAAGAGGTCGAGGTCTGTGTGATCTTTGGCATGACATTTCTCTGTAAACCATGCTGTCTTGTAAAGCCACAATCTATTCTGAGCTACAAAAATTGGCACAACTTTTCAACCCTGGCCTAAGAGGCTCAAAAAGTTCAGGTGACTGTTTGATTCCCAGCAAGACAGGACAGGCAGTAGAGCTGTAAGTGCAGTGAATAACTGTGCCCTTTTTGTAATTCCTGCAATAACATTAAGGATACTATCTTCTTCACAGGCAGGGGATTCAGGCCTCTTGGAAAACTTTACAAGAACATTTAATCTGCTGTTTCGATTCAGCCTATTTACATCATAATTTTTATTAAAATGACCAATGTTTTATGAGAGAGCAGACATGAGTTAGACATGCCACATGACTTAGAAGCTAGAAAAGCAGCTTTGGTTTAATTTTATTTCATTTCAAAGTAACATGACATGTAAGAAGCTATGATCTCTTCAGCCACTTAAATATGAAAAACAGTAGGCAATTTGGGGTAATTTGAAGGAACTACTATCTCAGGATTTCTAACAATGCACAAAAAAGATAGAAATGTCAGAGAGTATAATCCACTGCTGCCCATTGATTACCTCATGTCAATGAATTGTATTTGTACATGAGAAATACTTGCTCTCATAGGTGAGGTCTCAGGTTATATCTGATCAGGGAACTTGAGAATGTTTCTCTGCTTTACATTTGTCTCCCTGGCCCAGACTATTTCTTATAGGAACAGAATCCAAATACACAGCATCATCCCCCACTTTCCACAGAAAGGAAACTCAAATACAGGGGTCAGACAAGATGCAAGTGATGCATGGACCAGAACCACAGGGCATGCGTGGTATGCTCCAGCAGAAAAGTTAGACACAGCTTTGAAATATTAGTAGGAAACTAATTGAAGAAAACTCATTTGGTTTGTAATGTCTGAAGTGCCCATCAAAAGTGAGTTTCCCCAATATCAGCTTGTCACAAAACCCAGACTGTCAGAATGGGGCTCTGCAGGAAGAAACCTCACTCAGGCAGAGATTTGGCTATCAACATTTGAAAAATTCTTCTATATCCACTTTCTAGTCAATGAAAAATAAGCTAGAAAAACTTGCAGCACTGGCATCATGATAGGTACATCTTTCAATTCAGTGAGCTAAGCTAATTTAATTTTATCCCTTCTTTAATGTATCAAGAGAAGGAATCCCCTAATCAGTGAAATATAATATTAAACCAAAATAGAAGCTTCAATATTAACCCAGTGTAGCATATACAAAACTTCACAAACCACAGTTCTGGGTCCCCAGGTTTTCCGAATTCAAAACCACATGGGTTTCAACTTTCAAATCATAATATTATTTCATTATGCTGAAATATTTAAGATGTTACTACATTTCCTCTTCAGTCTTGGAGACAGATGGAAGAAAAAAAGGAGAAACTACCAAAGAGATGAGTGGGAATTATTATAGCACTGCACAACAAATAATATAATCACCATTTAAAACTGGCTCTTTTCTGTGCATGCCAAATGAGACAAGGCTTTCAAACTTCAAAATTAGAGTTTCTATTGGCAGTTTCATTTCATTTTTCTTCCTTGCTTTTGTCCCTGTGTCACTGTAACCCTATTACATCTGAAGTTACTAACAGATTCACATCAACATATGAAGGAGAAAAATACTCTTTTCTTTTTGTCTGGCCTCTGAAAGAGTTTTTAATGCCTCCCTTATCTATATGCATTGTTTATAAACATGCATTGTTCAGTACCTAATTTGGATAGTGATGGAACAAAAGAATTTGCATGGATCACATTCATAGCAGCTCAGAGAAAATTACTTTGTCAGAGACACCACTAACACCATCACTGAAGAAGTTATTTGTACTAAGAAATGGGTAAAAAACCTCAAAGACATCTGCTTAAAATACCTATGTGTGTATTAGAATAAAACTAACAGAAATATAGAAATTGTTTCCTTTGAAATTTAAGGAAGATTTAGTGAGCTTTAGTCAAATCAAAATTGTTGCCAGAACAAATATTCTGGATACACTGGTTTAGGGATTTGTTTTGCTGCAAAGTTCCACTGGAAGATTCCCAGCTACGACTACCCCAATTATTTTCAGGACTATGTGCAGGAATATCACTTTTTCCCATGCTAAATTACAACAGAAGAGAGGAAAGGTCTTTACATTCAGAAGAATATTCAGCATAAACTGCTGCAAGAAGTTTTCCTTTGAAACTTTATTTCACTTTTGTTTAATTCGTTCTGGCCAATATGAAATTTGAATAAAGACGTGAAAGCCTTACGGGAAAATCTGTGGTGCTTCTAGTCTGTAAATGACAGTTTTAAGCCTCTTACTTTTCTTTTTTATTCCCTTTGTTACCATTCTATTGTCAAAAGCACTGGGGAATGGATCCATCCCCTAAAACCCTGAAGGAATCTTAGCTATTTGCTGAGCACACACAGCAGTACGCAGTCAGCACTTGTCTTGTGCGGTGCAAGGCTGCCTTTCTTCACAAATACAGAAATATACTTTATGTCTACAAACATCTACACAAACATCTACACTAGAAAGGTCTTTGATAATTTCAACAAAGTGCCCAAGATGTGATGAGACAGATTGCCAATATGTCTCCTAACTCAGTGACCCATTGTAACCAGCAAACATGGCTCTGTGCACATTTTTCCATTAAGGAGCTCACCACCACAGCATCAGCTAAATCAGCTCCATCCTGATGCTTTACTTCACTTCTGACCCAGACTTTCAGTGAATTTTGGTGTGGATCTCTGCTATTTCAGTCCAAGCTCAGGCTCAGCATAGTGACTAAGCATGGTGGTTATCCTGAAAGGATCAGTACCTAAAGGTTGTGCAGTGGGTTATGATGCAGGAACCCCTAGTCCGGGATCAACCCAGCTTGTTTTAAATCAGAAACAATACACTCAGCTGTGAATTTGGCTCCTTTGCTCCTGAAATAGAGACTGGCCATCTTCCAAGGAATCCTGCAGTCCTAAGGAGATCTGCTACTCCGCTGTGAGTCATGGGGACTCGTGATTTTCCCTACAGACACCGGAACTGTAAGAATCCATTACTTCTCCTACATAATGTCCTATGGCTCTGTCTCTGTGTGAGCACAGGGAAATGCCCATAGTTCATTTAGTACTAAATAGTTGACCCAGTTTTTTAGTTTTTAAGTTGACTCTCTGCTTTCCTCCAGGGGCTTCATGAAGTCCAGCATTGTCTTTGTCAGACAGCCGTACAGATGGGGCAGCCAAACAGTGGTCATGGTTTGAGAGAGTGGTGAAAAGGGAAAGCCACCCCCTTCCTGTTAAGATTTCACTTTTTGGTGACAAGGCATAAAGTTGGCTTGAGACTTTGTGGTGTAATGCAAACTGAACAAAATTACTGGATCTTGGAACGGCTGAAAGGTACTTACAACCATCTCTCCCTCCAGTAAAGGTCTCAGCCTTAAACTTCACCAAAATGGACCTAGCTGGCGACAGTGACTCAGGGGAGATGGTGAGAATGCCTTTCACAGGAGGCACAACTCACATGCCTGTGGATAAGACACAAGATGCTGGAGGTGACAGTGCTGGCAGGCATGGTACCACCCTGCCAACACACTGAGAGAAATGGATCTCCAGGAAAGGCTGACAGTGAGCACTGCACACGTTCTCAGGCTCCATCCCAACGCCACAAACTGTGGATGGCTCATCTGCACTCACGGGAGGCAAAATGCTGATTAGCAGCTTCAGCTTTTTCAGTCTGGATCTCAACTGGGATAGTGTTCAAAGGCAGAAATACGACAGACTAAAAATAGCTGTCAAAAGCAGAAGTTGGAATCTGGTATATAGTGTCTGGGGTTATTCAGGCTTGTGAATGTGTGATGAGAGCCTAGGGAATTACAGAGACCTACCTCTCTTAAGGCATTCCTCCTAAGGCAAACAGTAAAACTCCTGTGATAGGAAATTAAAACATCAAATTGGAGCCTAATCATCTCAGTAGTTTGAGAAAAGAGCTTAATACCTTGACTTTCATGTTATAATTTGCTCTTGATTAAAAAGAGGACGAATTACACATCTGTGTGACTAGATTTTGTTCAGACAGTATAGGAAAGGAAGAAAAAGTCAGTTTTGTGGATTTTTTAAAATCTAAATTTATTTCCTTCCTTATTTACAGTGACAAACGGATTACATTACAAAAGCAAAGGCTGATATGCTTAGTTTTAGTACCATAGTGACATATTTTCCTCAGTTCACATATCAGCTTTTCTACAGCAACACTTTATTGAAGAGACTGCAGCACACCAGAAAATATTGCTGGTTGAAGTGCACCCTGCTAACAACCACCTCTCTACTACACACTAGAAGAATTGAGAAATTAAAGGTCTTTGCCTCTTCCCATTAGAGAAGATGTCCAAAGTAAACCACGAGTTGCCAGCAGCTTTCCTTTTAGGGTTTAAGCCACACTCATCCAAAGCCCCCAGTGTTTGCCCTCCTTTTGCTTTATTAACCTATCAAAGTCTCAGTGAACGCATCTGTGCACAAGTTTGAACTGGCCAGGGATGTGCTGACAACTTATCCCGTGGCCAAACATAGCATTAGCTCTTCATTCTGCAGGGCTCCCAGCCTCCCCCACACAGCCATGAATGCAGCTCTCTGCAGGAGCACAAGCCCCAGCTCCCACTGCTGCCCTTCCCATTTGAGATGCTTTTGGTGTAACTCCATCCTGTCTGCTGTCCTAAAACAGTGTCTGTGTTCAGACATTCTGTGTTCAAGCATCAGCAAACTTTGTGGGGAAATTCCAGGATGAGACAGCTGTTTCTGCTTCATTTCAGAGAATTTTAGGAGCCACTGTTGAAGCTGTGGAAACAAACAAGGACCTCTTTAAAAGGTCTGACTTATCATATTGCTATTAAATGTGGACTGACCACTATTAATCCAGAGAAAAATTGTACAAATCTCTTGCAATAAGAAAATAGGTATGGAGGAAATAGCAGCTTTGCAAAATTGAAGCCTGTGTTTAATTTTCTAACAGGCAAGTTTATGAACCTGATTCCTATAATTAATGCCTATACACACAGTTCCCTGTCCTGAGTTCCATCCAATACAAACATTGGGTTTCCAGCAGAGGAGAAAGCTGTGATATGTGCTGCAGCAAGAAGGCCAAGCACAAGGGAAGAGTGCACACTACCCAGATGGTGCAGAATGTACAAGACAACCTTGCTGCTTCTCCCGTAAAAGATGCATTTACTTTTACTAGGTAGGTCTTGATCTAGGAAAAGAACAGTCAAACAATGGTATATTGCCCAGATATAGCCTAGAAATTCATTTCATTTAGCCTCTGATGTCTTTCTCTTCTGACTTAGACTGTGCTTATGAAAAGAGTATGCATAAGATATATAGATAGATAGACAGATAAATATAAATATAAATATAAATAGAAATAGAAATAGAAATAGAAATAGAAATAGAAATAGAAATAGAAATAGAAATAGAAATAGAAATAGAAATAGAAGTATGGAGATATATTTATGGATAGATACCATTTTCCAGTTGATTTAGGTTTGTTCCTTTCTACCCAACAGCTGCTGCTATCATTCCTTCATCTTTCTCCTCAGCTCTCATTACTCCTTTCCATGACATTTGTCCTCTTTCCATTTTCATTCTAAACTGGATGCAAAGCCAAAAACATTTATTCTCAATGTATTAAAAGCATTAAAAATGTTCATGAAAAGTAAATTCTCACCAATACATAGCAGCTTGCTATATATAAGTCTAATCACTGCATACAAAGCCTGTCTTTAAAAAGTTCTAAAAACAGTGGGGTTTTCCCACAACTTTCATTTGTCATTGACATTAGCCCTGCTACAAAAAGCAAAGTAACTATAAATAAACTAGTCAATCTCTTAAAAGGGAAAACTATTAGAGCTAGATATGGAGTGTTTGGGTTTTCACTCCTGAGGCTATAGAGCAGTAAGCCCCCTATTAAAGTTGTGTTTCCTGAGATGCGAGTGAACTGCATGAAATTCCAAAGATGTAACCCATGGCTTGCTTTTCTAATACTTTATGTACTTGTTTGCATGTAAATAGAAAATGCCCCTTTCATCTTTTGCAGTCTGGCTCTCAGAGAGGAAGATCACCAAAAGCTTTCCCATAGAGGCAAACAATTTATAACATCAGTCAATGAGCAACTGGGTCTAGGTGCAAGGGACACCAGATAATGAATCTAAATGTCTGAGATTTGCCAATAGCTTTTTACTTCATGACTTTGGGCAAAATATTTCACTATGTTTTTTACTTTATGACTTTGGGCAGAACATCTCACTATCCTTATATACATATGTAGAGTCATTTGTGACTGCCTGCTACCAGAATTTAACAGATAACATATGAAATATTTAAATCATGTTTAGTATAACAAAGTTGATTCTAAGATTTCAAAAGCTGAGATCAGAGTCAAACTGAATTCACTTTTCAGCTATGAAAAAAAAAGAAATTGTATTGTATGCTGAACAACACACCATCACTTTGCATGTTGAAAGACTGTCTCCTTAGCACTATGATTTAGTTAAAAAGGAAGCAAATCTTCTGGATAAGCAACCCACTCTTCATAAATATGAGCAGTGTTAACTATCAAGCAAGATAAATCCATGGTGCTATAAGTGAACTTTAAGGTCAAAGCCATCCCTCCGGCTATTGCTTGAAAAATGTGCAAGACAGAGAATTGTCCACATTATTTTTTCTACTCTATTTCTCTCTCTCTGTCTTTTTAACTTATTTGACCACCCTGGGCTCAAAGCCTGCATCTGCAGATGAGTGTACTTTCCAGGTGGCTTCCCCCAGCCTTTCTAATGGGAGAAATTTTCTCTTTAAAGTGTATACAAACCATCACTTAAGTCCAAAGAAAAAACATTGGCTGAGTGATGTCAGTTTTACGATGCTGTTTATTACCAACTATATAATCCCAGTTTGGGGCAAGGATTACTCAGCATTTACAGATAATCCACTCAGATCACTGCTATACCAAATGAGGACAGCACAAGGTTATACCAATTTAATCACTTTAGTTTCAATAATCATTTCACAGAAGAAAACTACAAAGTGACACTAACATATGACTTTAATAAAAATAATAAGTTTCTTTTAGCTCTCATGTTGAAAGCCACAAGGTGAAAGGTAGAGAACACAAAGCTCATTCAGAAGTACAAGGAAATTGGCAATACCAAGCATCTCCTGTGTTTCTCCAGCCTCTGCAGAATTAGGGTCACTTCACACATCAGCCTCCCAGCAAATCAGATCAGGGAAACGGAAACTGAGTATTAATGAAAATTCAGAAATAATGTCTTATAGTGAGATTTGCTCAGCCACATCAAGCACATTTTGAGAAGCCATGTCTAATTAGATGTGACAGAAATAGTGTCTTAATTGCTGAATTTACAATCTGAGTTCTCACATGATTTAGGAAGTAAAGGACCTAATATGTTAGGACACAAATATACTGAATGCCTTTCCCTAGTTTTCAGGGTTATATTATTCTAAACAGGTCAGACACCACCCCTGTGGCTCCCCAGGTAGTATCACTGAGCTCATCACAGCTTGTGGGTTGTGAACATCTGCCTAATTCATGACCTGAGCAATGGAAAAGAGTCAAAAGCCAAGCGAAAGGTTTTACAAATATTCCCACAAAAGCTGCAATACATGAATCACCAGAAGACTGAACTTGCAAGTGACAAAGAAAGAGCAATTTGGCATATGCAAAATAGGGCATGTTGACAGAGATAAAGAGAAACCTCCAAATGGGACTGGGGAGACAGGCATGAACTGCTGATAAAATCCTTCTCCTACCCAACTTCATATAAGAAGTACAATATAACAAGTTATTCCTACCTCTACAATATCTCTTTTACAAAAAAGTTTGTTTTCTTTAATAGCTGGGATAAATTCATTGCTCACAAGAGTGACTAGCATGCTCTCCTAGCCCTGGCTCTGCTGTGCAAGCAGACAGCTAGCACTGAATAATTTAGGGGGTTGCTTGGAGAAGCAGGGTGGGGGGAAGGTAAAGAAAACTAATAACTCCAGCAGTCCCCCTCAATCATCTCCTAAAAAGGGTCAAAGTGCATCTGCCCTGAAAAATCCAGGCCATGTCTTGCCTGAATTCCAGACATTTGCAGAATTCCAGACACGATTAAGAGAGCATTAATGACAGGGAAAAGTATGGACCATGTGCAATACAAACAGCAATTATCAAAACCATTGCCAAGTTTATGTCCCAGGGATGCACACTTTGTTAAGTGAAATGTTCTGATAAGCAAAGTATGGCGGCTAAAGAAAGCAAAGCATGGCAAAAGAGTTCTTTGGTGAGCTCTCTCCCTTGGGCTGCCAGGAGGTGCAGGAGATTCCACAAGGCTGAAGTCATCAGAGAAGGTCCTCAGCATGGGAATGACACACCTTCATTATCACCAGTCTCCAGCTTGAGAGGAAACCACCCTACTAGCCAGGGAGTTATCTGTACCTTCTCCTAAGCTTTTCTCCTCTTCTCTCACTCCTTCAGTGAATCATGTTATCAATGAAAACACAAACAAAACCCAATTTAGACCAGAAGAATTTTTCTTTTATCTTTTTTTTTTCTTTATTCTTCAAAAGAGAGCCAGCAGAATTTCAAACATCTTATGACTGGTGATGAGAAAATGAAGAGAACATTTCACAGTATGTGGCAAATATAATTTTTTAATTTAAAGCATGTAGCTGCATCATGAAAAAAAATTCCTTCTGGCATAGGCTAAAATGGTTACAGAATCCTGAAAACCAGTACCAGCCACACACATACTGACGTGACAGGAGGCAAACTGTCACCAGCTTGAAGGCAGTGATTGGATCCATAATCTTAAATTAATGTACATGGGGATAATTCACTTAATGCATTCAACTTTTATATGTTATATCAAAGAACATATTTTCTTAATTGCCATAACTGCCAGGAGGCACACAGTAACACATTAAGATGCCAGCTACAATCCACAGTTTGCACCTCTGGAAGACTATTGAAAACACTGTGAAAGGTACAAAAGAAAGGCTTTGAGGCACAGAGAATATCTTCAAGAGGCAGACATAGAGACTGAGCTTAACAGGGAGAAGATTGACAGATGACATGGCTGCATGCAGTTATGTCATAGAGAAAAACAGCAGGCTCATTAATTGAAGAGCATAATCCTCACTGGTCAGAAGCTGATGCCAGATAAAGTTAAATTAAAAGTAATCATTTGTTTGGACTTTGTCAATCACCAACAAAAAGCTATCAAAGCAAACCTTCCCTAATTTCAGATCAAAACCGGATGCCTTTGGGAAGGCATGTTTAAGTTAAACAGGAAGCAATGTGTTCAACATGGATAACAGGATAAAGTGTAGCAGCCTGTGAGATACAGAGAGCAGACCACACTATTGCCTTCCAGCTTAGGCTTCGTGAATCCCTGAGTTGTTTGGGTGGACTTGGTCAGACACTGCCATGAACCATTTCTGTGCATTTCACAAGGCTGGCTTGACCTCCACGTACCCACTGGGCTGCACTGTGCATTCTCTGCATGAACCTTTCCTCAGCCTGTGTCAGAGGCAACTTGTTAGCTCACTAAAAATTCATTTGAACAAATTTAGCAAAAATAAAGACAGATAAATCATCTCTGAAACTTGTGGCTGAGAAGCTAATTTTCAAAATATGTGTAAATTGGTGACATGAGAATCAATTTCCTCTGGAATGTACTTCTCCTCAGCAAGGGCTATTTCAATGCCAGTGTGCTCTCTCACATCATCTGGTTTGGCTGTGATGCTATTAAATGGAAGTGGCAATGGCTAAAAATGCTAATTTTCTGATTGACTGAGCAGGGTTTAAGGTCTAGGAGTGTTTAAGAGCCTTAATATGCATATTTGAAAGAAACAAGGCCTGAAATTTTCAGTGTAAGAACCAGGGAATATTAGATTACAATGATTGAGAAAAGCAGTTGGGAGACGATTCAGAGACTTGAAAACACAACTATGCTAAAACTGTAAGTGCAATTCTGAGAAGTGATAAACCAACCAAACAAAATAACCAAAACAACCAAATATCAATGGAGTTGCAAGGAATGGGGCAGGGAGAAATCAAGCCTCATCCCTGCCATGGGCTTCCTGCAGGGCAGCACAACGCAAAACATCCCTTTCCCTCAGGGCAGGCAGAGGGAGCACATGGGGAAAAGCAGCAGCAAAAGCCCAGCAAGGCTGGGAGCCCCTGGAGCTGACACTGTCTGCTCCAAGCACCAGCCCAAGAAATTCCTGCCAACAGTGTGTTCTCTGGAGGGGCTGGGGCTGCACGTGTTGCCCTTTAAGGATACAGGACATATTTGTTTCCAAACATTAGAGATGCCACTCTTTGGACCCAAGCACAACAGGAGAGAGAGTGGAAATTTGTGAAAGAAAAGAAAAAAAGAAAAGAAAAGAAAAGAAAAGAAAAGAAAAGAAAAGAAAAGAAAAGAAAAGAAAAGAAAAGAAAAGAAAAGAAAAGAAAAGAAAAGAAAAGAAAAGAAAAGAAAAGAAAAGAAAAGAAAAGAAAAGAAAAGAAAAGAAAAGAAAAGAAAAGAAAAGAAAAGAAAAGAAAAGAAAAGAAAAGAAAAGAAAAGAAAAGAAAAGAAAAGAAAAGAAAAGAAAAGAAAAGAAAAGAAAAGAAAAGAAAAGAAAAGAAAAGAAAAGAAAAATAATTATATATATATGTATGTATAAGAACAAACAAAGAAAGAAGAGGGAAACAGGAGGGAAAGGAATATATGATGAGAAATCTGTCCTGTTCTCTCTGAGCTCACAAATCCCCAGGACCACCCTGGATATAAGTGAAAACATGCCAAAAAGAAAAGAGGAAATGCTTTTCACAGAGCTGTTACATTTCACCTCTCAGCTTTAGAAATGCCAGCCTGCCATTTTCAGAACTTATATAAGTATTTTTTTTACCCTCAATTTTCTTTAGTCATGAATCATTTTACAATAGCAATCTATTTTTAAAAATTATGGTGAGAATCAGCTCTCAGAAAGCAGCATCTGTCATATCCATTCCTAAATGCAAACTTGTTTCATCCCATTCTAAATCCTGGTTAGTAAACAAATCTATAAATCCGTTTTGACAATGTCCTCAGATCAAGCACTGTTTTATTCAGGGGTGCAGGAGGGCATGGCAGGACAAGTAAAACTTCAGAAGAATAACAGAAGACTATAGTTTTTTCAGTGAAGTAAGAGAAAATATGAACAGTTCAGTGAAAAATAATTATTAAAAACCACACCAGCCTCATTTCTTCATATCCAGCAGCATTGAACTGGGCCTGTTTCCACCTGGAATTAAGGTTTTCCATATTCCATATGGGGAAAAATATCCCTTCCCATTACACAGCTATGATGGATTTTGGTGGGGTTTTTTTTTTGGTTTGGGTTTTTTGGGATTTTGTTTTGTGGGTTTTTGTTTTGGGGTTTTTTTTGTGCCAAATCCAATACAGGAAATTAGTCACCATCCTTCATTCATTTTAGGGGAAAAACTCAAAGGATAATAATTTCCTTTGGTTGAGGACAAGGAGAGAGCCTGCAATACAAAACAGTAAGTTCAGAGTACCCATGGTCTGAATGCATATGCTTCATGAGATATGAGATATTCATATGGGGCTAGAACACACACATGTCCTGCATATTTTTATCTGGCAAGGGGCTACATGACATTTTCCATTCTAAAAATATTTGTGGAAGATTTTATAAATATTAACTTCATTTAAAATGGAAAAAAAATAGCAGCAACAACAAAACCAGAAGTGTTACAATTTAAAAAAATCCTGGATTGGGGAAATGGCCTTTTTTATGCTATGAAGTGTAGCTAAACTAGGAATTTTCACAACTCTGTATGTATCCTCATAGGCTTTTCTAGGGAAACTCCACGTCAAGAGCAATAAATTACACAGGGACATTTGGAGTATGCCTATACCAGTAAGTGACACAAGGAGATGCTCCCAGGCACTACAATTTGGCCACTTGTATCATTTCCTTCTGGTTGGTTTTGACTTACACTGTGGGGAGCACTCACAAACTGTTTCCAGGGGTGATTTGGAAGTCAGCTTGGGTCCTTTGCTAACAGGTGGTCTGCATGGCTGCTTCGGAGGGTGGGAGTTTACCAGCACAGCTGAGAGCTGCTGCCCAGGCAATGTTGAGTGCACCAGTCTAGACCAGTGCCGGGCTGATGCTGCTCCTAAGCTAGCACACTCTGTGAGCAGCACAACTAGAGCTGCTCTTTTTGTCATCAGAGAATGAGAGTATCCATGTGAGCTGTGTCAAGCTTTTCCCACAATCTCTCATGCAGTCCCAGGGCTTCCCACATCCTCTAGGATGAGGAAAGAGGAGAAAGTTCAGCTCCCTGTTCCCTGCCCACAGACCCCACACAGAGCCCAAAGCACCCCTTGGCCAACAGTTGGACAACCTCACTCATCCCCTCATTCCTAGCAGCAGAAAGCACAGCAGGAGTAACTTGCTCAGTGCTTAAATAAAAAGTTACATATGCTACGGGAGTGATTCTAGTTTGACAACGCACATTTCCTTTTACTTTTTAGACTAATGTTGGAAATTTTGCACCAATTCTTTATTAAATTTATGATATTTTGGTTGACGAAGCAAATGTTTGTGAAAGTTACGAAATGCCACATTGAGATTTCTGTGCAAACATTATATACCTACGTCTCTGATGACAGTTTCCTCCTAAACCAGTTTCACCCCCCCCCCACCCCTTGCAAATTCCTCACTGCCAAATAAATGTATTTCCAGCTGTATCTGTGGGAAACAAATAGTGTCATACAATGAATGACCAGCTAGGAAATGCACACCTGTCATAAACTAAAGCGCATCTCGTGGGATATATTGTATTCCATTCCCAGCTTACCAAGAGAGGATACAATGAAAAAATGGATTGGTGTCAAATGCCAGATGTTTTCAAGCCTCTCTAATTAGGTAAAAATTAAACAACTGCTATGTCCTATATTATAGATATTTTGCAGATGTGTAATTCACATAAACATAAAGTCTGATTTTCATTTACACAGAGGCCTCTTTACACTGCTTTGGCATCACAACATTGCTTAATATTGGCCTTAGTTACTCATGTTTGCATTTCAAGTTCTTTTTTTTTTTTACTGAGAGAGTAAAATAATCAATTTCACATAAGCATCCCAGAATAAAGCCCACAATAAGATGGGGATGACTTTAGCAAGGAGTCTTGATGCATACCAGAAGGAAAAAGAAGTCATATTCTCTTTTAGTTCTTATATTCCATGTAGAACAAGTCTGCTGAGAATGACTTAGGTTCAATTAATCTGTACTGTACAACTTTACAAATGTCATTGCATATTTAATTGCAACTGTGATTAATTTGCTCATAAGAAACACAAAATATTAAGCTGTTTCCATTACCTGCTTAGCCCCTCTCCTCAGGCTCTGCACAAAACCCAAAGCTGAAGAACATCTAGGGAAAGAAATAAACAAGTAAATCCTATTTGTACCAAAAGAATGGCAGTTCCTCATCTTCCAGATTAAAATAAGAGGAAAATTATCATTAGTTAAGGCAAAGGGAATAAAACTTTAGTGTAAAAAAAAATCGACATTGAACTTAATTAACTACTTAATTCTGTTCCTAACAATCTGGGGGGGAGGGGGGTGGGGGGAGAGTTCCTGTGTTTTTCCTTAATAAGAGGGCTGGTTATCTATCACACACAGTTATCATACATGTAGAGGTATAAGATGAAGGATACTTTGCTGCAAATAGTTCTGTTCACAGGAACTCAATACAATTTCTTTGTACCCTCATCCGAAGTAACAATTGCCAGAACGTGCTATAGTCAGATACAAATTTGTAATCATAACAACTAAGTAGTTTTTTAAAAGAAAGAATACCTGTTTTACAAAGAACTAAAGATGGGAACATGATTGACAATGCTTATCAGCATCTGACTCCAACTATTTCAAATACAGTTTTCTCATTCTCCTCAGACATGGATATTTGTATTAGCACTGCAACTGCAACACAGTTCCTTCACTGGGGACTGCTGCTGGGAGGAAAAGCCTGATAAACCATATGGTTAATAGAAAGAATGCCTGGACTGAAAATTATTATTACTACAGAAGATTAGACAAACACATTCACAGTGTATCATTTTGCCCTTGGAGAAGATTCAAGCATGGTTATTAATGTATTTGATTTCTTTCTCATCATTCCTGACTTATTATTTGTCTTTTAGCCATCTGGTCCAATTGTTAATTTTCCTTAGAGATGGGCAGTCACACCATGTGCTTATGGTAACCATCATTTTGGTAACTATTTTTTTTGCTATTATAGACAGTATCTGTCCAAATGATATTGCACTAGTTGAAAACATTTGTCCTAAAATCTAACAAGACATCATGAGATAATCCTGATTAAAATGCTGTAAGTTTTCTTGCTATGTTACAAATTGCTCAGAGAAAGAGAGTTAGTCTAACCCCCATGTTCAGCTCTATTTGGAAGAGAGTTTTGTGAACTGCAGAGAGGTCTGGTTTCTTGCTTAATTTCTTGTTCATTTTGTGAATAAATTCAAAATTACAAAGGGGGAATTGTTTTTCACATGCATGGAGCATAAGGATGAAGGCTGCCACCTGTTCATGGACAGCATATGCAGAACTAACCTCAAATATGGGCTGACAAGGCAAGGAGAGCCCAGGAGACATCAACAGTTGGGCTACAAACACCATCCCAGTAATCCAAGATACTGTGCAATATGCATGTGGGATACGTGCGTCCGATACTGTGTAACATGCCCTAAAAATCACACGTAAGTCCTATTCCTCCTGATGTAGTCCAACCTGCAGGGCATGTCCATGTCTATGATGTTGTCTTGATTTGGAAAGACAGGTGTCTGCTAAGGAAGAAAGGAGCCTCCCCTGAAATGGAAAATGTAAACCCTTCCCTCCGAATCGTTATAAGTTTGAAATTAAGGGGAACTCTTAGGCAAAAAATATGGGAGCAGGAATAACAGTTCTTTAATAGGGAAGAAAGTAAAAAAAATACAATAAACAACGCAGTAAACTAAAACAACACTGACAGAGTCAGAATACAACCCGACACCCTGTTGGTCAGGGTGTTGGTAGCAGTCCAATTGGAATTGTGGCTGCAGTCCTCCTGTAATGTCAGGTGTGGTTCTGTTGGAGCAGTGATCCTGTAGAAAGGTGTAGTCTTCCTCTGAAGATCCAGTGGAAGAGGCAGCTGTTCCTCTGGGAAATCCAGTGGAGAAGCTGTGCTGCTGTTCCAGAACCTCCAGATTATATCCAGGTAGGAATGCTTGGCTCCTCCCTCTGGGCAGAGCATCTCCCAGTGGGATGCTGTAGTTCTTATCAGTCATGCAGTGACATTCAATAGCCTGTTATCAGCAGATGTCTCCCTGGAGGGAGAACTGGTTGTGGAAGAGATAAGGAAAAGTGCCCACTTAACAGAAGACAGCTGCCATACAGATGGCAAATAGAATACTATTTGCTTGGCAATCCAAGACAGATGTCAGTACTTTCATATATTTTCTGTAACTTTTCTCTCATTTGCTTACCTGTTATGTCTCCATCTCTCTCTTCTTTTCCAAACTTTCATTTAATACTTGCTCTGCCACTTGTTAACCTTCACTTCAGTCATCTTTCTTCCCTGTTGAAGAATGCGGATAATTTCATGGCATGACGCAGCATTATCCAAATGCACTTGTGCAGGCTCGGGACTGGACAGGCAGCGTCTGGATTCATTAGCATGCACTCCCAGACTAAAGTTCATTTGCTAGACACACCTCAGAGAAGTGTTAGTTCAGCTGCTTGTGGTGGCCAGGCCTTGGTGCTCCATGCTTGGTGTTTCAGTGGAACATTGCTGCACCTCACTGTGTCAGCAGACACAGCTGCCTCAGATGCTCAGACTAAGGATCACCATGCTTTTCATTGACACAATAGGCACTCTCAATTCACTCAAGCATGGAAGAAAAAAGCTGTAAAAGTATAATGCTTGTTGAGATATAGGTCACAGGATCAAAACAAATTACACAGGCACTGTCTCTTCTATATCCTTCTCTCAACAACATCAGCACAGAACAATTAAATACCAGTAACAGACGGGCAGTATCCATCTCAACAACACTTTACTCAGTGGAGGCATTGAAGAGGGCAAAAGACTGACAGCTGCATGTATTGCCATCTTTCAGAAGAGCTTAGCACTTAGGTAGGATGTATTAGAGAGAACTTGCCCTAGGAGTTGTGGTCAAGGGGATCACAGAGGAAGGAGGAAGGGGCTGCTCCACCCCATTCACAGCAGGTAGCCCAGTGAGCTGTCCCACCTCCAGGTTCCAAAAGGATGCTCCCAGCCTGGCCCCATGCCTGCCCAGCTATGGCTCCCAAGGCCTGTCTGACGACAGCAAGCTGCTCCAAGAGGAGTCCCACAGTATGGGGACCAAGCTGAAATACACACCTACTTCATATTGGAGCAGGAGAATTTCTTTCCTTTCCCACTTGTCCAGCAAAACTACATGTGTGTGAACATGAAAGACAGATGCAAGGCTGAGCTGGAGCTGCTGGGAACTCCTCACAAACATCTAAATCACTCAGTGGCTTTGGGAAATATCAGTAAGGCTTTATAGGATAGTAGGTATTCAGGCAGGGGAAAGGAAGTTTACCAGCAGTGTTGAACAGTGGGGACAGAGACCTCCATCTCTCCCCACCAAAAGCCAACCTAACCACCCATTAAAATATTCCTCTCTATGCCAGCACAGGAACAGCTCTCACCTCCCCTATAGCCAGAAGGGACTTTGTGCTCTAACCAGAGTGCCCTTACCCCCACACAGACCAGACACCCTGATTCCCTGTCTGCTCCTCACCATCCCACCCATTCTCACCAAGGAAAGCATTTCCTTCCTCCAGTAAGTCCCCTTCCTTCCCTTGGTCACCCCTCACGCCACTCCTTCCTGTACCCCTGTGCTTCCAGCAGCACTGACACAACTGGGAAAGAAGCTGTGGGAAATGTTCTCCTTGTACCATGGGGAGAAGGAAGCCAGAGTCAGGAGGGTCCCATAGCTTGGACCTGAGGATCCTGCTACCCCACCAAAGATGGGAACCAACCACCACTCATCCTGCAGTGCCCAGCTCCCCTGGGGCTTCCTCCTGCAGCTGCAACAGCATCACGAGGTGTTTGGTAACAGATACTCCTCCAAAAGTTGTTCTTCAGCAAGAACACCACAGGCGGCCAAAAGTTACCATCTCCTCATTCCTCTTCATCTCTGCAGACAACTGCCTTAGGCAATCACATCATTAAAAAGCCCGTTTACTTCCACCTACTCCTTTTCCCAGCAATTCACTGAGACCCTGGCCACCCAGACACCTCTCCCCTGAGCCTTCCCAGCCAGGAAAAACTGCTGCTTGAGGGCCTCAGAACAGACCCAGCTTTTAAGATACAGCAGCAACAACAAAATTATTTGGAAAGGGTTTTAAGTACATCTGGTCCTCTAACGAGCTTGTAGCATGGCCTGTTCAATGCAACTGAGGGGATAGAAGTGGGCAGGAATCAAAGGATCCCTTTGTCCCATGGGAGCACAGAATACCATATATCACCAAACCTCATCCATTTTAATAGCTTCCCTTCCCAAACACACCCTGGGCCTTGTAAAGCAAGAAGAGTCATTAGACCATTGGCCTCACCTTAAGGAAGTTTACTGTTGATCTGTAATCCCTTGGGTTTTATCTCTGAGAAAAGAGCAGTGGCACGTCTGGAAGAACCTCTGTCTACGTCAGTCCCTATGGCCCTGTTTGCTTGCCCCCACTGTGGGCCTCCTCAAGAGCTAAACTGCAAACAAACCAGCTCCTACTTTCAATAAAATTCAAAGAAAGTCTTCGTTGAGATGTACTGGGAATCTTAAGTGCCAAAACAAAACCTTTGTGTTCCAGTCCTTATCTTGGGGATTTAAATGGGACGCCCATTTCTTTAACTTTCTATTTTTAAAGAGCATTCCAGCTCTTACTACATCAGTATTTTAATTCTGAATATGATCATTCCTATCACAAAGGAGGAACAGATGGACTTTCTGCCCATTATTGTAAAGCAATTTAGCTCACTCATATTGACTGTGTCAATATTGAACTCCTGAGCTTGAATGCTATCAGAGAGTGGGGCCCTCTCAGAAATCCTTTCCTCAAAACCACAATATTTCTTGGTGTGTGTAACTCTGAATGTCTTAAATGAAGCATTCAAGTGTAAAGAAGATAGGGACCTTGGAATTTGGTCTGTGCCTATGAACACCGTTCTATTGGATTGGTCAATTATCACACATCACCTCCCAAGTAAAATAGATCACTAATCTTTTTGCATGAACATGTATCTGCATTCTAGCAATACAAAGATTAATCAGAAAAAAAACCTTTCTGAAACCTGTCTACTAAATCATACAGAGGAAACAAAATAGAAAGTTTAGATTGTTTTACCTAAGCTTGCTCAAATAGGAAAAAAACCAAAACAGGTGGATATTAGACAGCTATAATTGATATAAACAATGTTTTTAATTTCGACTCAACATATAAGTATCTTCTTTGTAAGTCTGATGAAATTAAAAAAACCATAAATCTGTTTATGAAGATCATCATGCACAGAACCAGAAATAAATTATTTTAAACGGAAGCGAATGAGGTTCATGTTAGATGGGAGGTTCTATAAAGCATTTGAGAAAGACGATTGCCTAAGGAAACTCAGAGATTTCTATAATTCAAATTTGTTAGACAAATTTGACAAGACATATATATCATATATTCACCCAGGACTTCTTGGCTCAGGAAGGAACAAAAAATTATTCAGTGCAGATCATTGTTCTGTGTTATCACCTAAGTGATATTAATTTTTAATTACACAGTATTTACTACCTAACATTTAAGAAACATGTAACATGTATTTGTATTTTTGCAGCTTCCTTTCTTATTTGACAAATAAGAAAACAGCAGAAAAATTGTTTCATTACAGCCTTTAACAAATCTATAGCAAAGTCAACAATTCAGGAGTTTCAGCACCCATTCTAATGTCCATTAGTGGGATTTAATAGCTCTTCATAAAGAGCTAGCAAACACAGATTGGTTTCTAGAGACACTACCCAGAAATTCTTTGCTATTGGTGCGTTGCTTCTAATGAAATATCATTTAAAGCAAGTTTTATTAGTTTTAACTGTGGCAGCTGAATTTGCAAAAATATTCCCTCTGCCATCATCTTGAGATCACAAAAGAAGTCCCAGGAGACTTCAACCAAAAACTGCATGAGATGACTGTGGTGATGCCAAATGTCATGTGTGGTGGAATAGGGAAATGCAGAACTAGGATTTTACAAGCAGACTTGAAAGGGAAAAAGAATTTAAAATCTCTTTTAGGGCTTTGTGCAACATTAGCATCTTATCTGATTCAAAATACATTTTTCAGATTTTATCAAAGTACCTAACATCGACTCATTAAGAAAAAAATTTTTTTTATCCTATGCTTCCCCTTACTTTTTCTTCAAAAGCAACATGGTCAATAAGTATTAGGCTTTGATTTTCACACAGACTTGACTTAGAGCTCAACTCTGCACTTGTTTTTCAGAAAATAAACATACTTTCAAATCTTTAGAAATGGTTTATTATTTAAAGACTCATATTTGATACATGAATTGTGATAAAGTGTACTAAAAACAAAGCACAGATAATGATGAATTGTGCACAGGTAATAAAGAACTTGCAGACAAAAAGCTTCAAAAACAAAAATAAAATAGCCAGGATTAAAAAACTATTAATAGCACATATGGAAAGTTCTGAGATAAGGTAAACCTGAAATACTTCGAAGTGTGCATTGAAGTGCATGAAACAACCTTCCCTTTACTCTGCTTCATCAGCAACATTGGTTTAGAGTCCTTCCTGGCTATGTGCACCTAGGAATATATGCTCCTGAAAAGTAGTTTGCTGAATTGAACACAGGGAGGGTGGAAAAACTCATTATTTTATTAGGAACCTGAACTTCTTGGATCTGTCTCTCTGGCTACATTTGCCAAGGAGCAAAATGCACTGGAAGAATAATCTAAAAATCAAGAAACATTTTTCCAGCAGTGACATAATTTTCCATTTTGGTTATAAATGTTTTAAGGTATTTCTAAGTTTGCTGTTATAGCCCTTTGTTTTAGTACCATCATTGTATCCCATCACATAATAAATATTAGCATGCACAATGTATCAGTTTGTATAAACTGCTGTACATATTTCAACACCTACCTTCAGTAACCTTGTCCAAGTACTGAGTTAATCATAACTGTACCAAAGCCTGTACATTTGAGCTTTTGCATTTTTTTTATTGTCTCTAAGTTGTAGTGTACCTAGCCCCTCCATAAGACAGCCCTCATTAAGAGTGCTGGTAAAGACTCTTCCCAGGAGTACAGAGTGTGTGGAAGCTGATGTTCACATTTGTGCAAGGACACCTCAGGCCATCCCTTATCAGTAGTTTTGGTTCCTGGGCTACAGCTGACAAAGTTGATTTAGGTACTTAGGGCTCAAAGGAAGGAGGAAGAAATTGATTCTTAGGAGCATTATTTACAAACCAACATGTTATGGAGGTTGAGGTTTCATTTTCTCATGCACACGTAAGACCACAGCCTGAAATCCCAGCAAGAACTGAGCTCATGTGTTTGGGCATGAGAGCATTGACCCTTTAATAGTACTTACATTATTGCAACAAAGTCAGCAGTAGTTGTGTCTACCTCATTGAAGACATGGTTAGAGCATTTCTCCATTTGAGCTTTTTTAAGCCACAACTCAAATTTTGCCAGAGACTGCCATAACCTCGGTTGGGGAAAGAGACACACAGACTGACCACTTTCCATCTTTCACATGGATCAGAATAAAAGGCATGTATTGGGACAGCAAAATGTGCTGCATTTAAGGAAGGAAAACAGAATTAAGACCAAGACCTGCTAACACACATTCTGTGAAACTGACAGGCTCCAAGACTAATTATGCCACAGAACACAGTGGACAATTTCATAGCTTGTGTCAAGATGTCATTTTCCAACCTGTAAAACTGAGATAGTTCAATCAAGCTAATCTGTATTTTGATATCTAGGGAAGTGCATACTATGGAGAAGCTCACATTATCTTGCACCTGCTTTGAATGGGAACTGGATCTAGCTCATGTTGCAATTCATTTGGGTTGGCTGGTTAGGAGGTGCCCATGACTATAATTCATGGCAGGCCTGGGCTGTTTGGGACCCAACCTGGTAGGAGCAGACTTATCAGACTTATCTCTCTTATCTGCTTAAGTGAGATTTTAGGTGATGAGATCCGGTGTGGCGCACGTGCGTGGGAAGCTGCCCTCCCATGGAAAGCATCAGCCTCCCTGATTTGGAGGGATGAGAGGTGCAGAAGGTCTCACTCAGCACGACAGAGGTGCAAGCAGGGGTCAGTTGTGGCTTCACAACTCCTGAGACCAGGACTGCTAAGTTTTGTTTCCCACAAATATCCCAGCAGCAGCAGCATTTCACTCTTCCCCTTCAGTCAGTCTCTGACTGCGGCCCAACGCTGCTGAGGGAAGGGAGAATAAGGAGGGGAGGGAATGGATGCTGTTACATAAATGCTTCCATAGGCCTGACTACTGTTTCCTGGGAAAGGAAACTCCATTCATCAAGTCTGTAATGAACTGACATCTCATCAGCAGGGGAAACAAGAGGAAGGTACTGGTGAAGGGAGAAATCTGTCCCTCTACATACAAGAACTGTTTTCCTTTGCATGCCTAATCTGTGAGGTGACTAAAGTTTCACCCACTAGTGCTATAATACTCACATGGGAAACATTAAGTTAAATATTACAAAATTAAAGTGTAAGAGTTATTGGAAACTAGAGCCGAACAAAATATTAGAATTTTCATCCTGGGGGAAATTCTAACATTTCAACATTTGTTTTCATCCAAAATTAGAATGGAAATGTTGAAATACCTCTTATTTCAGAGAATGAACATGTTCTCAGCTACTTTAACATCAAAATGAATTTGACAAAGGTGTTACAACATCTCCTGGGAATTGTTGTTAAGGTATTTTGTACTTAGAACCGTGTTAACAAGGGATATTTCATTTGGGTTATTGAACCAGAACTGTAAAAAAATGCCTGGGGTCAGGCAGAACTTTCATTTGATTTTTGTTTCCTTTGAGGTTATTTAACTCTTGTATTACCTTTAGCAAATGAAAAAAACAAAAACCAACAAACACCAAACAAACAAAAAAGACAGAGAGAAAAAAAATCTTGTTCTGTTCTGAAAAGGAAACAAGTTTTGCAACAATTCAGTTTGAAGATATTCAACAGTGTTCTGGATTTTCTATCTGATCCTCATATATGGTTCTTTTTATGCTTAAACTTCAAAATGAAAAAACTAATTTTGTTTCACATGTTCTTGCCAAGAGTAATTATTAATACAGACTCAACAAGTTGCTTCAGTTTATCCACAACTGAATTCATCAAGACAATAAATCACTGAAAAAAAAATCTATCTCATTTTTTAAAATATCTT
Organism: Geospiza fortis; assembly: GCF_000277835.1. NCBI lineage: Eukaryota > Metazoa > Chordata > Aves > Passeriformes > Thraupidae > Geospiza > Geospiza fortis. Next base: position 621,049 of record NW_005054382.1, on the reverse strand, counting down.
CATAGGCTTCCATCTTTGGTTGTGTGCCATATAGTTGATCTTCAATGCATGAAGCTGAAATCCTCTCGTGATATTCTTCCACACTGACACCTTAGCAAGTAGCATCCTGGAAACTTACTGGTTTTTTCTCTTCAGGAGGAATAATTCTTTTGTCCTGATATTGTGTTGCTGGGTGCTGCTTGCTGGGTAGGTCACTTCTTTTATTGGAGTATTGCTGGCATGCTGGCTGAAGTCTGCAGACTTAGTAAGTGATGGAAGTACGAGCAGAATGGAAAAATCTCACGGAAAAATGCCCTTATGGAGGTGAAAAGGTATCTTGCTGCAATTAAATGCACTCTAAAACACTTGAGAAGCAAAAAGGGGGGACCCCACTGCTCAGATTCATTTTGCAGATTTAATCAGAATAGAAATTTTCCACTTACTCACAGATCATTCATTGATCTTCTGATGTTAGTTTAGTTGGCTGGTATTTTCTAAGGACTCAGGCCATTTTTTTTCTATTAAATAAATAGGACCTAAGACCTCAGATGTCTATATACCCACTTTTTTTTTTAAATTCCTGTCCATATTTTTTTTTCTGTTCTCATACAAAGGCTAAAGGTTAGGGTTTTAGTTTAAACATAATATTTTCATGGTTCATAAGAAAATCTGTATTGGTTTACATTTTTGGCAACTTTCATAATACCCTAGTGATTCCTAGAAGTCCTTGTACTTTCCTGCTGGTGAGAGACACTTTCCATAAAATAACACAGTATAAAAATAGTAATTATTAACTCACTGTGATGTATTTTCTTAAGGTGCAGAGAGTGTGTCCAAAGGAATAAATATATTCAGTGTCCAGTTTTGTGGCCATGTCTTCCGGTTAAAAATTATTATGTTGTAAAAATGTACTTTAAAATCAGCATTAGAAGTTTCACTAATGGGAAAGACAGGAAATAATCCTAGTTACTTGTAACATCCCCATAATCCCTACATCTGACAGACAACAACAGTTCAGTGTTTAAAAAGGATTTAAAGAGGATTTTAAAGGGTCTTTTCACTGCAGAAAAGTCCCACTTTGAAAGCAGCTCTAAAAATAATTCCAGAAATTCCAGCTCTCTGCTCTGACACATTATCTAGGTTGATACCTGCATAAAGTATATTTAAAGGCTGCAGATATTTTATATTCAGTATACTGATGCAAAAGAATTTTTCATCTTGGTTTTTTTTTTCCTAAAGGATGTTTGAGTTGTCAGAAAAGTGTGGATTCAGCAAATTCTAAATAATGCACATAAAAGCCAAGCCCATACACCACTCCTATGCACAGTGCTGCTCAGCTGAGCTCAGATCTAGAAGGTGCCCTAATTTAGGTAAAAGCCTCTGTGACTGGGAAAGGTTGGTGACTGGTGGGAAATGGGTTGGCCTTCACACACACTGCCTGAGCTGAAGATGGACATTGGGATGAAAGGTCATCCTGGCCAAATTACAGGAATTCCTCTAAGCTAAATTTGTGTCCTGCATCCCGTTGCTGACTGTGCAAATACAGAAGAGTGGCACTTGTTCCCAACAAATTTAACTTCACACCCCTGAAATAAACTGTGCTTGCTGCCATGAGCCTTCCTAGGCCACAGAGGCTGAGCCTAGCTCAGCTAGGTTAGACTGAGGAAGGCTCAGCTAGGTTAGAATGAGGAAGGCTCAAGTCTTTGCAAATGATCCTCGTCTTGCTGCATTTAGGATGGTGTTTCTGCAGGACCATACAAGCCCAAGTTGTGTGTGAATCTCTGAGAAAGGTAAATTAATAGTAGTATTGCAGGGGGTTTTCTTGTGGCTATTCAATATTGATAAATGTATTGTTGTCTTTTTATGGAATTCACCTCAAGAAAGAAATATAATTTTATTTCATTAAAGCTTTTAGAATTTCTCAGAATTATTTTTCTCCACCAAATCCCTTTGATTGTTCCCATCAAATTGATTCACTCTAAGATTGGAATACATTAACGGGCTGAAAATATTTAAAATTTTATATGCCTGTCTTTACCAAACACTGTCAAGAAGAAGTCTAGATTCAACTACAGAACAAAAACAGATAGCAAAAAGAAATATTTCTAATAGTGTGAGACATGTAGACTTTACAGAAAGACACCCTATAACATATTATATATGTCAACAAGAAAAAAAAGTTGATCGATTTTCTGTACATATTTAGTACAGACAAATTTCTAATGGTTTCTTAAGTTGCTTGAAAAGATGTCTACCAAAAATTACATCCAGAGGCATCTCATGTTACTTTGAAGTAGAAAGCAGAGCTGCAAGAAAATATATGGAGCAAAAGACAATACTGGTAATCTTTCACACAAAAAATTCACCCATAGATCCCAAGCAAGTAGTAATATATACATTTTAAATATGGAGAAATGCATAAGCAAGGAAAAGGAGCATTAGCCTGTTTGCTTAGGTTTTTCAATTCCTTTCTGCTGGATTTCCACTTGGATGTGTACTCCAGTAGCTGTAGGGTCCACAGAACAGCAAGTAAAACAGAAAAGTCAAATACCAAAGCAGATTAAATAGAGTGAAACAGTGAAGATTATGAATGGAAACTCTACATTAAGGTGTACAAGGGAACACGGTGGGTGACAAGCTGTAAAGGAAATTATTATTAGCAGGATAATATTAAAAAATCTAAGGCAAATGCTGTGATTTCATGAAGTGTATTAAACTACTTTAATATTTTTATCAGTAAGTGAAATGAAAAAGAATCAAAATCCTACTTAGCAGAAAATAAACTCCTACCTCCTAACAACAGAACCTTACATGCTTCTCTGGGAATAGCAATGGCACGAGTTCATCAGAGACTGTGAAATTCTCACAAGTAAAAGCCCAAAGCCAATAGCTTTGTCACACTGAAAAGAAAAAAACATCACTGTTCCTCGGCTGGACATGTGTACTAGAGGTTCTACAGTTACAGCCTATTGACAAAAACAGAGACCTTGCCACAGATTTTGAGAGAGTCAGGAGCAGACCAGAGCTGTTTTAGCTAAAAAGAATGAATACCAAACTATCCCTTATATTCATATATTCTGATTTACTTCTTGTATTCCAAATTCCTGTCCCTTTATTTAAAATATTTCCACTGCTCAATTTTTTCTAATCTTTCTTTCTTTTATAACTACTTTGTCTGGACATGCTGAACAAGTTATTCCTATTTATTGACTTCAGTCTGTAAGGCAAATTCTGAACATGCCAAAACAACTCATACAGATTGAGTCAGACAATGTGTCTGGTATCATATTTTGCAGAATACTTAAGTTACACATGTAAACACACATACACACTGTAAGCTAATTTTTTGAGATATGTTCATTTTAATATGGTTTCCAAGTTCAAGTATTTCCAAAAACAAAAATCGTGTGTCCTTTAATCTACTGATCAAGCAACTATGAGTACAAAGTGAGTATTGTATATAGTCTGCGTCATATCAGAACCAGCTGGCTTGAAAATTTCTCTAGGGATGAATGAAGGAAAAACATCCTTTGAAATAAAATAATTCTAAGAATCCAGTATGACTCTTAATGAAAATATTTCATAATGATTTCACAACCTAAGTCATATTATATCTGAAATGATAAGCCATGTTATATTTGAAATGATATGGGGAAAGCAGTAAAAATCGAAGCCAAGTGTAGTAAATCATCAGTTCTAAAAGATTAAATACTTAAGGAACCATCGCCATAAAAGGAAACTTGCTGGAATGAGGAAAGAATATCGGATATGTTTCATCTTCCAATATTCCATGTATGAAAGAAAAATTGTTCTTTTCATAATGCAACTTCAATTGCACAATTTAAAACAGTTCCAGAGCAAACAGCATGCAGTCAAGAGTCCCAACAGGTAGTTACTGCTATGCATTTAACACATAAGCTCAGATACTTGAATATTCTGCTTTTAAGGGAAGAAAAAATACTGCTGCTTTTTACATGTAGAATTTCCATGTAACTAAGTGTTAAAGATTTTTTTTATCCCTTTATTTCTGTAAAATGCTGCACATTTCTATCTTATATAATGTGGAAGCACAAATCTACCCATACAATATGTTGCCTGAATGATTCCAAACAGCTATTCCTTCCTGTCCCAGCCAAGGTAAAGTTGCCTTGGGAAGCAACAGCAGCTTTGGCAGCACCCAGAAAAAAAAATATATCCACAGACACAGAAAGCAGCTTTGCCCCCCAAGCCAGATTTAGCTCAGACAAAGCAAAAATCCAAAGCATCAATGAAAAGAAGGTAAATATCTTGTCTCTGCAATCAAGTTTGGAAATTCTAGATCATCTAAGTATTGAGAGAGGAGACCCTGTCTAATCCCCAAACTATCAATTCTTCCTCACTGCTGAACTAAAAAGTATTTTAACCTTTGCAAAATCCATTTCCTATACTTTTCACTTCAAATACCCCATCCATTTTGCAATTTGGATTCTTCCTATCATTTGCAGCCTTTTGAACTTTGTGGATACTGCTCAGACTTCCTTTCCTCTTATTCCTACCCTTTCTTCCATCATCTCTCCTATTATTTCTCACAAAGGCAAGACCACAAAGGCACAAAGGCTGAGATTTTAAATCTGAAACACTTCTGCAGAACTACACCTTCCAGAGAGGCATTTGGGCAGCTTGATAGCATGTCCTTAACAATAACAGTTATTAGGGGCTACGTTGAAGGAGCTCATTTTCAGTTAACAGTCTGTCTAAGCTCCTGTAAAACTGCTATGTTATAAATCACTTCACTCTGTTATTATAAAAAGGGGGTAGCACAATTAGCAATACAATTATAGAATTATTATGCTCCACAAATTATACACCCAGGCCCCCAACACATGTAGCTGCAGGGCCCCAGTACAGCCAGGCAATTTTTTCTTCTAAAGAAACAGATGTGTCAAGACAGATTAGAAAGTTTTTGCAGATGCATATGATTTTAGGGGGGTTCTTTTATTTCTTTTCTTTTGATGCCAAATCTGTTTTATCTTTTGAGATGTCTCCTCTAAGAAAATGTACAAATCAAGATATGGTAAAGATGTAAATGAAGGCTGTGAAGTTCAGCTTAAGATTCCAAAATTAGCAAGCCTAGCTTGCATCTTGAAGTGAGGATGCTTGTGGGACACAAAGATGAGCCCAACATTACAGAGGGAGCTGAAGGCCAGCTGGCTTCTTGTCTCAGAAATCCCTCAGAATGCTGAGCATATCCAAGCTGCTCTGAAGACTGGAGTCACTTGCTGAGGGCAGGGCAGCAGCTAAGGACCCTCTTCTGCAGAGCTGAGGACACCAGGCCTGCCTGCTACTCACTGGCTGCCCCAGGACAATAAAATACAGCACTTTTCCCAAGAACTTAGCTAAGCCCATTAATCAAAAAGGGTTGTGAGACAAAACTGTTGGCTATTTTGTACACGTGCCTAGTTAAAATGAGCAGTAGTACCTGACTTCAGTTTACAAGAACACAAACATGAACACAGGTAGCCAGAGAAATTAACCCACTGACATGCAAGAAAAGTCAGAAGCTGGTCACCTTCTACATAACCTGACATTTCCACAAGGCATTAGGAATCACCTGAGTTATCTATTCACCTAAAACCAATTTGGCACACTACCCTAGCTCTAATCACAAACATAACACAGAAACAGATATGTGGAATTGGATCCAGCCTTTCCTTTTATGAGAGGGGATGAGGGAGAAAATAACAATTCTTTTTTTGCCCTCATGGTAAGGCAGCTGCTGAAGTCTGTTCTAATAAAAAAAAAAGCAGGAGTCACCAGGATGGGTTTACATTCTCAAAGAGCGAGAAAAAAAAACATCAATTGCTGCATCCCACACACCTTTGGTGACTCCCCTTCTGAGACTCAATGGTATCTTTGAGGAACTTGAGGCACAAAGGAACATGTACAAGGTAATCAGCATTCAAACATGTCCAGGGAGACAGCACTTTAAAATGCAGCAGGATTTCCAGGCTGCAGGGGGGCTGTGGAGTACTTCTGTCAGAAGATCTCCTGTCTCACTGTCTGGGTTCAGTTTCCTACATAGCTCCATGCTATAATTAGTCTGATAGCTGTGCACTTATTTTAATGAGTAGCAAAGCAGCTGCTGGAATTGCCTATAGCTGAATTGGTATGTCAGCTTATAAATTACAGTTCTATTGCGTACACATTGGAGCTTTAAGTCCTAAAGACATTTCTCTGCAATTTGCTAATTATTGTAATTTTGATAATTTTCCATGACCACCTCTTTAGCAAACAAACAATATATTGAAGAGTTTTAATAGTTTAAACTGTCTCAGGAGTCAAAAAGAAAAGCATTTAGCACTTCCACCATGGTTTTCAGTGTGTGAGTGCTGAGGGAACAAGTGGATACTCAACTGTTCATTTAGCTCTCTGGTCTGTAAAGAATGACAGTCTAGCAGAAATGCCTACACAGATGAAGAGATAATTTTATTATAAGGAAGTGAATTCTCAGTCTGCTCTTCTTCCAGAAATTTGCTATTTTTTTCTCATTATTTTTTAATGCCCAAAGAAAAGCATCTTCTTCGAGCATCTCCTACTGGCAGCCACTGAGTGGCACAGCCCTGCTCCAGCAGGAAACCCCTGACTGGGGAGCTCAGGAATCTGCTCTTATCCATCAAACCCTCAATGACTTTCACCCACCCTCACTTTCTGCAGTTCAGGCCCTCATCACTCTGGCACCCCTGCTATATATTCAGTAGAATTCATGTCAGGGGTATGACTGCACCCCAAAGATGGATTTCAGAGAGGTTAGCACTGTGCTTCAGCCCTGGACATCTATTTTAAAAAGCCAACACCAGCATGCCCCAGACACTTGTAGTGACTTCCTATTTAAACCTTATCAGCTTCACCATGATCCAAAATAGCAGACAGCACCTCAGTAACACGGGACCCTGGCACTCAGTGGTGTTGAGCTGTTATTCTGTCACTGCCCAGGGTCAGGCCACCAGAGAGAGTTTTCCAATGAGCAAATCGAGATGGACTGCCTGCTCCACTGCCACTGACACCCTGCTTCCCTCCCCTGACCTCCTCAGGCTCAGGAATCTTTATAAATAAAGGTCAGTAGGATTCTAGCACGGTGTTCTCTGCCTAGGAAAAAGAGAGGAAAGCACATCATTGAGCATGTATATCCAGAGTGAACCAGAGTTAATTCCCTCTCAATTAACACCTCACCACTCTCTCCCCTCATTAAAAAAAACAATCAAGGAACTAATAGCCTGCTCTTGCCAATTCTTATTAAATTATCTGGAAGCTCACACCAGATTATCACAGTGGCTCCATCTGGTCATATAAACCACTCTCTCCAAGTTCTTGCCCTCTGGAAAAGTCATCTGTTCTTACTGTGAGAAGAGTGGCAGCTCACCTCACACAGCAGTGATGTGGCACCTGATGGAATGGTATCCACCATCAGTGTAACCTAATAAACACCCACAGTCCCAACCCCCTGGCATCTGGCACTGGGCGCCAGGGTGAGCTGTCAAACCCTGCCCAGCTTTGCAAAACACAAGCAGAGCCACATGGGACTTACAGCTCTTCAAGTCCTTTTCAGTGCATGCCTAAGAATCGTGACTCTCTTTGAGAAAACAGCCTTCTTAATTGTAATTATTTTCCTTTTACAATATTATAGCGTGTAAGTGTGGATGCATAGTAGTTATAAAGCCAGCAAAAAACAAAGGATGGATATTCTGTACCAGCAGGAAGAACACTACTTTGCTCAGTCATGAAGACTGTCTCTAAGGCGACAGGAGAAAGGGCATGATCAGGATGATCTAAGTCCAAGCATCTTCCTCGACCTTGGACTGCACCTGGTACTTAAACCATGATCTCATCCAGCTGAGGGGGAGCCACAGTGGCAGCAGGAAGCATAGTGACAGGGAAGGTTTGCTATACACTTTTATAGTTCCCACTAGACTTGTTTTTCTAGGCTTTTCTAACAAAGCAGATTAAAAGATGTATACCAAACCACACAACAGGTATATGAAGAAATCCCAGCTGTTCCTGGCGCCCTCTGGAAGTATTTTAACTCTTCTAGCAGTAATGGTAAAATAGAAAACAAGCTAAAGAATCACAGATTGTTGTTTGCTTTTCACACTGCACTTCAGTAAAGATTATTCATTGTCAAGACAATTATTAATTGTCCAGACTATTAAGTTGTAAATTAGAAAAAAGGGTCACTATCTGCAAAGGGCTTTGTAACAACTTCTTATGTGTCCTTTCTCACACACAGACTGAGCTGCTGCGTGCCTGTCTCTGTAAGCCTGGGGATAGGCAGCAAAATCCCCACGGCTGGCTGCTCCACAGGCACGGGAATGCAGAACTCTCTACATTCTGATGGGGTAGTTAAAAAAACCCTAGGCAAACTGTGATTTTGGGGTTTGCCATGCATTATATTATTCCTGGCTAAAACCCTTTTTTGCAGACAAATTACCCCAAAAATTATTACTTTGAGATTTTATTCCAAAATAATGAATCTGAGAAACATTTTGCTATTAGTTTTCTAAATAACTAATTTTGGTAGAAATCCTCCTTATAATGGAAAATTTGACCAATAAATTAAATAGAAAAAGCCACCAAAATTATATTTACCTTTAAAAAGAATTAATTATTCATACACACTGAAAAAAATATGCTGGGAGCTTTAATTATTTCTTTATAGCTTGTATCTTAAGTCTGCAATATCAGGTAGATAGAGAACAACAAACCAATCCCCCTGCACTTTGTCTCCTCCCAGCTTTCATTGTCATTTATTTAAACAGAGAATAAGCAAAACCACAATGAATGCTCATGCACTTAGATTTTATTGAAAGATTTTGGAAGACAAAATTGATTCAAAGCACTAAAGTAAATCGACACAGAAATCTGTCCACATCAAACCCAGAAACATGCATGCATTCATTTTTTCATTAGTTTTGGATAACCAAATTAAAATTGCATTTCATGGTCTCTCATTTCCATCTTTGCTGGATATGGACCAAAGTCCTCGCTTGTAGTGAGAAGTCCAGATTTCCACATTGGGCCTTGCTCTTAGCTCCTTTGAAAACACCAGTGGCCTAACCTTTGGAAACTATCAGTTTTCATCTAAAAGTGTACTTTGAACTTGTATTTTGCATCAGTAACCTACAAGGTTAGCATCAGACCATGCAGGATGATAGTTTGAATGTTTTTCAGTCAAGCTGGCTATCTTTCACAACTGGACATTACTGCCTATGAAAATGACATTAACACACATTGACATTGATGGCTGGCATCAAATCATCAGCCTCATTAAATCTCTTCCATACAGAAGCTAAGGAGGTCTCAAAAGCATAAATGCAAGCTAATTTTGAGTAAGAGGGAAAAATCAGATAAAAGTGCATAATTATATGAAGGAAAATATTTCAACATGGTTGGTTATTTCCAATGACTTTGCCAATTCCTCTTTTTATCATGCTCTTCCTCTCCTATTTTAAGAGTAATCTAGAAATCTCAGTGAGAACTTTCAGAAATTTGTAGAAATCTCACTTCTCAACTTGATTCTTGAGGGAGATGGGTTTTCATTCAGTATTATTATGATTTCTTTCTTTCTATCAAAAGTTGCTGGCATTTAAAGTTCATCTGTAAATTGGTGTCCAGTAATGCATGAAGGGGGAAATATGCCCTAAAGAAGTACAAATGAAGTGTGCAAAAACCAATTTAAACCTCTGAAATGAATATTTCAGAAACTATATGTTTTGATATGAAAATGAGATTTAAATGACACAAAATATGATAAATTTATTTGTTTGCTCTGTGATATCTCTTCCAAATTTTTCAAAGCTCTGTGGCCAAATCATCTTATTCCAGTTACATCAGAAGAGCACAACTGTGAGGCCTGTGCTTGCAAAATACATTCCATTAAAATAGCAAATAAAAGTGCCTGACTGAAATTCTCAGACTGAAGGGGAAAACAAGAAAAAGGAAGTTGTAAGGAGGGAATGATATCTGCAGCAACACTTAGCAAGGATGAACAAATTGCAGTGGGAAAATAAACGACCATTTCCTTTTCTAAAGAGAACCTAAATCAGAATAATTTGCTTTGATGTTGATGGGAAATCACTGTATACTTTGAAACACTGGGACCTAACAGGCTGCCATTCGACTGGAACCACAATGTCTGAATGTGAGGAGAGAGGTGTGTGGGCAGAGGAGTTCATATGGACAAAGCACAGACAGGGTTGCCCCCAGTGATGTAAAAAGGGAACAGGACAGCTGTGCTTCAAACCAGTTACCCACTGGATTTCATGGCTATTGTTAATAACACTTTGTAAAGAATATTTATTTAGTGTTAATTAAAAAATTCAGCTCTAAGGGGGAAAAAAAAGCAGATGTAAAATTAATGTCTCTATAGAGATTGAAGTGGTCCATTTGGAATTTCAAAGGCAGGAAATTCATGAAAACGATCATACAGTGGAACTGTCAAGCACTCAGTGATATCAGTTACTTAGGGAAAGGGCTCAGTATCTCAGAGGCAGAATCTGTCCCTGATTACTAAGTATATCTAATGGTAACTTATTCAACAATTCATGTCCATGAACACAACAGGACTACCCAGTATGTGAGCTGCTATTATTGAAAATGTTCCCTTTATTACCACAGCATATTGGGAAGTGCTATAGCTAAGCACACACTCTAGAGTGGCGTGCACACTATATACTCTAAAGAAAAACTATTGCCAAGGTTAATATCTGTGCAGGGCTTTTAATTTATGAAAGTAGTGCAAACAGGCAATAATGAATGGACTACAACACCAATTAGTTGTTCTTATTAATAAACTATCAATTTTATCCATTCTGACAGCCATGAATTGCTGCTGTTTGATCAGTGAGTTCTACAGCTCCTCAGATGACAAAAGCAAGGCAAGACTGAATTTTGTCACAAAGCCAAATTGCAGGGTAAAACCTTATGTAAGTTTTTCTTTCTCCTCTATAATTAGCTAAAATAACTCTATTGCTGTTGTCATTCTTCTCTGACCAGCTCACCTTATTGCAATATATGTCTCTTTCTAGCTTGCCTGTGCATAGGGATATCATTCTGCCCATATTACACATAGGGATGGGCCAAGAAAAAATAATTTTCCCCATATGTTCCTTGTGATGTATCTCGAACTACAGCATAATCCACAATATATAAAAAGCCCTGTTGGATGCCACATGCTAATGGCAACTCTTCTCAATACTTTGGAAGAGTCTCGGTGTCCCCCCACTACTTCCCTTCCTGAAGGAAGGAGGAGCATCTGTCAGAACTAAGCCCATATTTTTGTGATTTAGTGCAAGCAGAATATGATTCCTAAATTTCTTTGAGCAAATTACATTACCTGTACCCATCTACCAGCACCATGGGAACAACATACCCTAGGTTTACCAGCATCACCTCTACTACTTTAACCTAAGTTTAATGACAAATGCAGAGACATTTTTAGCAGGACTCTCCACTTTGCAAGATTTAAAGAAGGGGTTTTAGAAACAAGCACAGAAAGAAAAGATAAATTACTAAATCATAACTCAAATAAAATCCTCAGCCATACTTATGCTCCTGCATAGCTCTTTCAGCTCCACTCTGCCAGAACCTCTGTCTTGCCTCTCCTTGCTGTGGGTCCTGGGACTCTGAACTCAGATACTTTCCTACCTCCCCAGCTGCTTCCTTTCTTCTGGACTCAAGTTTTCCCTCTAATTCAAGTGCCCCATGACAATCCATGTTGCTCAGGTTTTCAGACTAGTCAGCAGGATTTCTTCAGCCCCACTTTGCTTGTAGCCATCCAGGAACACATGATCCAAAAATGAACACTGATGGGACTGCTAAAATTGCATGTTTAAGACTACTGTCCTTAGTCAGGCCTGATGTCTGCCCCCCACTCAGCGCAGATCATTCCTTTGGTCCACTAGAGATTACTAAAACATTCATATTAAATGTCATACAATGCATACATTTTGTCCAGATCGTGATCTGGGTCCCTTGACAGCTTTCTGTGGAGACCACACAGTGCTTTCAAATAGCTGAGAAACACTCTAAGATGTTAGGAAGAGAAATCCATCTCTGCAGGACCACACTGAAGATCCTTTTAATTCAGAAGATGATGTGAGAGTAGTGAATGTTTTGGAACAGAGTAAGAGACAAGGGAAAGCAGACAGAGATCTTTCCCTTGTATATTCTATTAGTTCCTGGCCCTGCACAATCTAAAACTTTCTGAGTCAATAGTCACATCTGCATCTTAATGTTTAATAGGCCTGGGTGGAGAGTTCTTCCATGAACTTGTCTTATTGCTGTGCCTGGAAATGCTAGAAAGGCAAGCTCTTCTCCAGTCATTTGCTTTTACTGGGGTTCCCATGACACAAGAGGCCGTGAAATGCGTAAGATGTTTCATCACTTCAGAAGATAAGTACCTGGAAAACAGACAGCTGACTCAGCTCCGGTCTGGATGAGAGCTCAGTGCTGCTGTTAGATGGAAGGAAGCCTCTCAAGGGTAAACTACAAACCTGGAATTAAATTTTAACTGAATATATCTTCCAGGCTCTGATTACAAACCACTGCACATTCAAGGCAGCTTTTTCAGCTGCCAGATGCCCAAGCAACAACACCCCAAAAATCTACATAACAAGCAGATGCATCATTTCAGAGCATGAGCAGTAGTAGTCAACCTCACCCAGGCTCTCATCACACCAGAGCAGAGCTCAGCAGAGGGACCAGCCACTTTCAGCTAACCTGTAAGGTTAAGGGTGTTGGGTTAAACAGTTTATGGCGGCATAATGTACGGGATTAACTACCAGAGGTGTTTCAAGCAGTGGGCAGCAGGAGCCTGTAGCTCAAGATCCAGCTGATCCAGCTAGTGGAGACAGTGCTGACTGTTCCAAACCTGGCACTCTGCAGAGCCCAAGGAAGAGCCCTGCAGATGGCAGTGGTTCCCTCCACCCATAACAAGGAGACAGAGCCCTTCCATCCCCACAGCAAGACTCAGGTTTGCAAACAAACACACAGCACTGACAATATATGAGACAGCCTGAAGGGGAGAGAGCTTACAAATGTCCCCAAAGAAGTAAAGTCTATGTGAGGCTCCATTCCAAGACAAAGGATGCATATTTCCCAAAAACATTTATGGCCATACAACAAGCCTGTAGGTGGACTTAGCAGGTCATGAAAAAGTACTGAAAATATATTTTATTTCTGATGAATTTTTTTTCCTAAAGCAAACAGTTTTTGGGAGCCATGGTGACATCTAGACATCCACAGATTTCTCAAGTCACCATGTGGGTGCAAAGTCTGAGTCCCTGAAGAGCTTGGTCTCAGGTTCTAACTAGACAGAAATGCAGGAAGAGCCAGAGGCACAAAGGGCTTGCCTGGAGTCAAAAAGGCCCAATATCACAGAAAAGAAAAAAACCCTGCTTCTCCTGAATTCCAGCCTAGTTCCCAGTGTATGCAGCCCCAGGGTCTGCACAAAATTCAAGCCATATGAAGGACAAAGAATTATAAAACCTGAGACTAATGAAGATAAACCACGGACAATACTGTAAAGTGGATGTATGTGGTATAAACTCAACAGAACCAAGAAAATCACAGAGAATCCTTTCTATTAGCACAAATAGATGAAATTTATGTATATTTGTACAAGTCTTCTCCAAGAGCAATGGCATTAGCCCATGCTGTAATGCAAACCAAATGCAAAGGGAAATTGTGTGACAAAGGCTTATTGAAAACAATAGATAAACATACACACATTTACACATACACATACATATATATGTATATATGATATTATATGAATTACATATATTAAATGAATACTCTAGAGACATCTCATGGAAATCACTCTTGAACTCTTCTTTCCAGGATAAGTTTTGAAGTTAAGACTTCTGAAAAACTGTGCTGTGAAAAAAACCCAAAGAACTCACCTATAATATTTGACATTATGGGTAT
>NW_005054382.1:591932-607072 GCF_000277835.1 Geospiza fortis | reverse complement strand
AGGTACATTCTCATCCTCTCTTTTTTTTAACATCAAAATACCTTAAAATATCCTTTAGCTGGATATCAGCAATTGGGTTGAGTGTTCATCACACCTTTCTGGTTAGTTTCCAATATTTGCATCAGGAACCACTTGGTTGTACAGAAAATAAAATCCTATTATACAGTCTCCTATATATAGGAGACTGTACAATATACTCAGCTGCTCAGCCATAGCAAAGCAGCCTTTGTAGCACAATTCAAGGTTTGCCATTGCTGCTGTAACGGCAAAATAAACCATTCAGGATTATATTTGGAACACCACATTTCTGTCCTAAAGAATAAAATTGCTGATGAAGATGGTCACAAAAGGGCTGACCCAGCATTCCTCCAAGCCCTTCTTTGCAGGGTGGCTACATGAGAATGGATCCCAAGTATAACTAGTATTTCTATTAATATATAATTATTTTCCAGTGATGGAAATGTTAAGCCTAATCCAAAAAAAGCACAGATCTGGTTTGGAACAAATTCCTTTACTGCATCATGTCCAACATATGAATTACTGCAGTGCCTTCATGGATATTTTTAATTGTCTTGTTATATAAAACATAAACACTCAGGAAAAATGGGAGGAAGATCCTCATTTTATAGAAAGCCTGCTGATTCCCTAACGACTGGAAATGCATTTCAAGAGTTATTTGTCTTAATGCAAATCTAAGCCATGGCTATTTTTGATGCAGTGACTGAACTCATAACTTATAAAATGAAATAAAAACATTTGTCAGGAGTTGCAAACCAATTGTTGAAAGGCGTGCATTTATCATGGGATGTTAAATATAAATTTACACAAGTCCAGAAGGCTTTCCTGTGATGAGCTCTTTACAGAAATATTTAATGTTCAATTCAATTCATTCATGGCAATTAGCAAAGGCGATCATAGTAAAGTGTATTTAGCAGCCAATATTTGTCATCTGGAGACTTGAACAAATCTCAAAAACCCAGTTATGAATATGGGAGTGATTTAAGGTTTATTAATAACACAACAAACAAACCTGATTCCTGTCTCTTCAAGGAATCATTGTAATTTGCAGATTGCAGTGCAAAATGAGATGGAGCACAATGATTAACCTTGTGAGCTACAGAATAACTACTCTACATATAACAGATGTCTGCTGTGACAAGGGGCACATTACCTTCATGTTTATATTAAGAAAGAAGAGGGATTCAACTGTTTCATATGGGAGAGTTGTGGGAAAGATCTCAGAAAGCTCCCTATGAGAAGGTGGGGAATTATAAATATTTGCAAGTGTTTATTCAGGTGCCACTACAGTACACTGGTGAAACATGGACTGAATGCAAAGGGGAGTGAGGGGGAAAACATCTGATCTAAATGTTAATGGATTCATTTCACTGGTACAGATATTGACTCAGTTCATCCCATTTGGTCAACACCAGCCCTGAGCCAAAACTTGCATGTTCATTAACATCAGCTGCACAAGCAACAGGACATTTTTCAAAGTAAAATCTTGCTAGAGAAATAATACCACTGAAAGTAATTACTCCTGAATAATTAGAAACACAGGAAGCAGCTTACCTTCATAAAGGTGGGTGGATCTCAAGATATTTGGAGACAAGGCCTCAATACCCTTTTGTTTTCCTTGCACTGGGCTTTAGTATTGAAAGCAGCTGATGCCTTTGCTCTTCCATGACCATCACCCCCACCAGTTTGCACCACAAAGCCAGGTTCTTCAAGAAATGTGTAAAGTCCATCTTTGCATGAGCTGGTACAAGGATTTAGTGATTTTATTTGGAGTCCTCTTCAGCTTCTGATGGGAGAATGTAATTATTTCTGCCCCATATGAAAAACAAAAAACAAAACAGCAAAGCAGACAATAGACATAAAGGGTTGGATTCAGCTAAAACCACTGACATATTGTCATATGTATGTGACCCCATCTCAGCTTGGGGCTTCAGGTCCCACCGCATTCAAACTGCCTCATCTGAAAATGGAGCTGTAAGTGATCTCCTGGGCAGCTGTCTGATTTCTGCTGAGCTCACTTTGCCCACATGGTGACACCTACACATAGACATCTAAATGTAGGTGTCCTAATTTGGAAACTGAATATACCTGAACTTTGTCTTTATGAAAGAGAGACTATGAAAACCAGGACACAGTGAGCCTGTTTGTTGAGATGGGCCTTCCCTCCTCACCTGTAACTCTGAGCATCCAGAGAGGCTGAAGTTTTGGAGGTCTTGACAGCAATTACGCTGTAAGGCACCCATAATCATTCTCCTCTCTAAAAACTGATCCCATCATATAAAAAATTGAAGAGTCACAACTGGCTGTTTCTCTCTCCTGTTTAATAACCTTGAGCAGTCCAAATAACACACGTTTCATTCCAAAATCTTGCTGTTTAAGTTTGTCCCCTAATGGGAAATAGCTCCAGCGTTCACCAAATTCCCTTCCTCCCAAACATTGCCTGCAGGGAGTGGGTCTGGGAAGAGAATTGTTTCAGAGCACACCCAGCTCCATTTGCCCCCATGGACAGTGGCAGGAAATGATCCCAATTAATGCAGCTTTAGGAATGCTGCCATCTGTACTGACAAAGGAAAATCATGAGGCCATTGTCAGCTGCTGCTTCCTTTGCCCAGTGCTCTAGGTGGCTGATAAGAATTACTATGCTAAATGATGATAAACTGGGGGGGGGGAAAGAAGTTAGGCTCCAATCCAATACACCCCAAGGCTTCCCCAAATGTGGCAAGGATATAAGCTCAGTAGCTGGGTATGCACAGCGTTTATTAGCTCTGCTTTTCTTATCATCAATTTCTGATTTAATTTTAAAGATCTCCCAGAGGAACTCAAATGAAAAAGAATCAATTTGTGTTCCAAAGCCAGACAAAACTGGAATAGATAATGTCCAACCAAGGGAAAAATTAAATCCAACCTGCATCTTAGTTGAGCAGAGCAACTTCATTGACTGGCTAGGCAAGCATGCTGTATGTTTGGGGCACAAAAGGTGTGAAATTCCGACTTCAAGAGAAACAGAATCAGGTCCTCCAGAAAACAATCTATAAAATATATATTCACTAAAACCTACAGGCATAAGCCTAACTGTATTTATTTCACAGAGGTTATTGGTATAAAACTGCAGTATCATCAGGCAGTAAAGCAGCATTTGGCTCAGTCTCCAATGAAAAAACTGAGAAATACTGTACATGTAAGATTTGTGGCACCTCCTGCCTGCCAGTTCTCTCCATGCCTCCAAAATACCAATTTCAATTGAGACCTGGCAATCTTGTGTATATGTAAACAGACCCAAATTGCATGCAGTGCAAAATGTGCCAGGATCAGAAAGCAAAGTATTACTAAAAATGGCTTTTTCCTACAAACCAGAAACTGGAAGTGCAACTATAAACTCTGAATCAACTCTCATCTCTAATACAAAACCATTGGCCCTGCAGGGTCTCAGTGGCACCAATTAAAATTGTCTTTGTTGAAGATGATAATCACAGGAGGCAGGAAAAGGGACACACAACATTTCTGTTTTACCTTGGAACTTCCCATATGTATCAGAAGTCAGAGCATGAAGCAAAGTGAGAAAACATAATCATGTACAGTAGATGCAAAATAAGATCCAAATTCCTTTGGAGAGGAAAGAAGCACCTCAGGCTGACCCACATGAGCAAACAGCCAACAGGAAAGGGAGCCATGGCACTGCAGAACATGCTGGAGCCCTGACAGATGATCAGCCTGGGGATTGTAAAGGATTTCAAGACTGCCCAGGGTTTCTCTTCATTTCATATGAAATGTTTAACAGAATGACTTGCAGCAAAAACAAGATGGTATTTGCTAAAAGAACCACTCAGTGTAATTAAAATATTAGGAGGGTCAGAGGAATGCAGTAACCATCCTTATTCCCTCATCTACCTCCTCTGCCTGAGAGTGTGGAGAGGTGAGAGGAAGGAGGACAAGATTTCCAGTTTGCACAGCAGGATATAAACAATCTTGTGGGCTCCTGCTGTAGTACTCTACTTGTGTATTATCATCTTTGCTGAGGCTGCAAACACAAAGGTCTACACCTACTTTTCAAAATTCAAACCAAACACAACAGATGAGCAAAAGAAAAACTAAAAATAAACTTGGGATCAATAACTTGCAAATAAGAAACATCATGCAGAACAAACCCAAATCCTTCTACAGGAATATCATCCTGACAAACTTAAGCTCTAACTCTAATTTTTTATAGGAAGAACATAGTGGCAGTCTGGAAAATGGCAAAAGAAGGAAGAAAAGAAAATCTAAATGCCGTTTTGCAGCTGCAGGTGTTTGTACCCAGCATTTATACCTAACATAAAGAGTATAAAGAGGTTTCAGATCAGAAAAATAGCCTCTTCTGCCCAGGGGGAAGAACCTACAGAGGCAGAAACCAGCTGCAAGGACAATTCTGACTGAGGACATTCTCATGTAATTGGGAAAAGGCCTCTAATCATCTACAGAGCTAAGCTGTGGAGCAGCCTTTCAAAAAGAGTAGTGGGATTAGAACTTAAGCCTATAAAGATTAATTTCTCAGGTGTTGGTACCATATGGCTGTCTAAGTTAGCAGTGGGCTGGACAAGGTGATTGAGGCACTTTCCTATCTGTATCTGTATGTCTCCACATAATGAACACAATGAAAGTAGATCCAATATAAAGTAAGATAGCTCCTAAAAAACAACAACAAGAAAATGATGAAGAGTTGAAAGTTCAAAATTTTGATCAAAAATAGTTATGTGGTTAGCGAGGTTTAATTTTCACCTATGACCCTCGTTTCCAGAATGCCAAAATTCATTAAGTCCCAAAGGCAAAATCTGTCTTCAAAAGTGCTTACCAAGGAACAAGCACAGCCCCGTGAGCTGCTGTACATTCTGGGTACCCAGCACGGCACCCTTGAGCCAGAAGCCGGAGTTTGAATTTTGGTGTTCAGCTTGGTCCCTCAACCACTGTCCCTGTGTGAGAAAGGCACTCCAACTCTCCTGCCTTTACCAGCACAGCCACATGTCTGTCCTTCCCACAGGCACATTCCTCCCTCTGACAAATGGGAGGGAGAGGAGGGGCAATGGCAATATTTGGATTAAACTGATTAATCTGGAAGTGATCCAGTTCTAATCAACACTTAAAAGAAAACCCCAATTTCTTCCCCACTGCCAAAATTAGGCCTTAGTCTCCCTGATCATCCAGCACTATTGAATTCAGATGCATTTTATGTAGCTAATTCACATACAGTCAGACAAAATGGGAAAAACAACTGCTGTCTTCCAACATATTAAAAGGATCCAAAACAGCTCAATCCAAATCATCACATTTGAAAATATGTTCACCACACTTGCAAAAACTTAGGACCACCTTTTATTTAATTATTTCCAGGAAATAATGGAAGATTTCTATTAAAAGTTAAATCCCAGGATCACCTTTAGCAGAGTGCACAATGTAGGAGATCCTGGTTTAATGCAGGTTTCAGGAGTCAGATTTTGCACCATGCTTCAAGATGTAGTTTGAAACAAATGTCTGGTTATTAGTTGAACCCATTATTATTAAAGTGAGCAGTTCTGTAGCAACAGAATATGTGAACAGCTGAAAGAAATACAGAATCATGAGTCCTAAGCAAATAAAAACCTTTCATAAAGGAAACATTCCAAAATATATTTCTAAACAATGGTTGACTGCAACCAAGTAATTCACACCCCGTTGTGAAACAAACAGTAATAATTTCTAGCAGACACTGGGGCTCAGAAACAAACAACGATCCCCTTTATTTCCCCCTCCTCTTCCAACTGGGTTTACCAATAAAGTGTGATTAAAAGTAGAATATATTAAATAGAAGAACTGAACTCACTTCCCACTCTCTCCTTAGAGTAGTTTAGTAAATGCATTTTTTCCTTTAAGTGCTATTTCCAGCAGAACAGTCTTTAAAAAAAATAAATCTACAAGCTTCAAAGTCAGGTCAACACTTTAAAAAATCACTTTCTATCAAAAATATTTTTGGCATGAGGTTTGGCTATTGTTTTCAGCACTCCTTCCAAAGGCAAGTATGCTGTAACAGAGTGGCTACAAGCTCAGGCCCCACACAGGTGACAGTAGCTGTATACACTGATTTTGCAGTTCCTTGATCTTGCATGCATGGGGGCAATGCTCACCTATGCTCTGTGCTGAAATCACACACCATTTTGGTTTAAAATTACTTTGCACTTCAATAAAATTCATATTTTGTATTGAAACTATAGAGCTGATTTCCACCTTAGTCAACAATGAATGTTTTGAGTTATTTGAAGCACTCCAGTAATAAAATTCACAGTGTTAAAAGTGCAGGGTTTTTGCTAAAGCTGTGTGAGTGACAGTTTCTGGCCCTCTTAGGCAGGTGGGTATGAGGATCAGCAATTAAGTGTCAAGCACAGAAGGGCTGCCAAGGCCCCACAGGCTCTCCTGGCCCTCCAGGTTTGGGCAGGTGGAGCAGCCTTCTCCCTAGGACCTCCCCATTGTAGGACAGATGTCCTTGTGTCTGTTTTCTCTCTGACCCAGCCAATGGCAAAGGGAGGCAGCTAGCTCATGGGCAAACCTCAAGCATGTCAGAAGTTTCTGAGGTCTGTTTAATCCCTAAAAAGTTGGGTCAATTTGAGAAATCTGTATCTCCATCTGGAATAAAGACCAGTCTGCTATGGGGCCCAAAGCTTTAACAAAAGCAGAATCTCCAGAGATTTTTAGTGGTCTTAGTGTCAGAGAAGAATTAAAGTGCAAATGTTGAGGGGGACTGTGGGGTTTCTTTAAAATCATTAACATTTTGTAGTTGATCTTTTACTTTGATGCAGACCCTGAGGCTGTTTTCTTTTTACCAAACCTGTTCACTGGCAGCAGAGGTATGAACTTCGGCATTTCAGAGGTTGGGACACCATGCAAAGATTGAAAGTATTTTTTGTGCTATGTACACTGCTAAAATCAGTGTACACATCCTAATGGAAGAAAAACCACCCGGAAGAAGTTAGCTAATGCTGAATTTTTCTTTTTAAAGAACAAAAGAGTTTGCTGAAGCCTGATGAGACAGACCCAATTTTACAGAAATCTCAAGAATCTGCTACTGCTCAGTAATAAAATCATAACAGAAATCCAATAATAAAAGAACTTCAACAACAAAGTTATGTGTAAATGATTCTGCTTTGCCAGCTGTTCTAAAATGCCATTCTAAAACTTTTTCTTCTAAAACTTTCTCTGAAAGTTTTTTCCCAAGTTAAAATTACAGACATGAAAGATTTTAAAGGTAGAAATTTGAAAATTTTTATTGATGGAAATGAAATAATCTCTGTCCAGAAAGATTATTTAAAGTTTCTTATGACCATGTTTGTGGTCTTTTTCCCTTGCTCTTGCCTTCTATAAATAAAAATAATTCAATTGTAATGCAGACCATCCTTATGGATGGTCTGTATGGAGCAAAGACACACTTTCTTTTTATCTATCTATCTATCTATCTATCTATCTATCTATCTATCTATCTATCATCCGTCCATCTATCATCCATCCATCCATCCATCCATCCTTTCCATGGTACTTCGAGAAAAGCCTCAATTGGACACTGTAGCATACAAAGCAAGGATGCTTTTTCACAGAAAGTGAGAGATGACCAATATGCTGCTGCTCTTGCATCATTCTAAGCTTTACTTAAATTCTGAGTTTGAGGTTGTTTAGAAAATTGGTGACTCTGACAGAATCAGCCCCAGGAGTTTGTTACCAGTTTCTCTTAGGAAGGTGGCAATACAACTGCCAGGATGCTAAAAAATATGTCACTTTTTTATTTTGTCTTGTTTGGGAAAAGGAAACATTTTCCTGCTAGTGGTTTTGATTAGCATAACCTGACTTCTCTGCTGTGAGGTACAATAATGCCCCTCAAGACAGAGGGAATAGTGAGTCAAAGCCTGTATTACTATTTTCCCTGTAGATTTAATTTTTAGGCTTTGTAGTATTAGGGAACAGATTTTTGGCTCCTCTACATGTTCCCTGAAAGTCACTACCATGGGCCTTCCCTCTCTTCACCTCTTTGAGCAGACAAACTGGAAACAATGAAAAGATTTTAGAGAAAAGCCATTCTGTCTCTTACCTCCGTGCATAATCCCCAGATGCTTCAGTGCAAGTTCAGCTTCCCTGCAGGAAGGAAGAAGCAGCAGCTTACATCTGTGAAGGCTCCAAATTGGACCTTGGTCTCCAAGCTCTGAATGCCTCAGATATCAAAGGAAGATAACTGAATGAATCCCAAAAACAATCTAATTAGGAAAATTATTCTGGACCTGAACAGGTGTGCCAGAGCAATTAGCCATCTGTACTCTGAGTGGACCCTACTTAAGGAAGTAGAAATAAAGGTTTTAGAAATTCCAAGACAGTTGGGGACAAAGGGCATTGCACACAAAATTTGCACACCATATGAAAAAAAACTCTCCAAGCCTTATTTAGGCCTTTTTCCTGTCACCCTTCTCCTTCTAAACCTCCAGCATGGAGATTAGGCTCACATAGACCACTTACATCCTCATTTCATGCCATCCAAAAGTTCAGCTGTATTGAGTGTTCAAGAGTATGATTTGGGGAGGAAGGATTTACCACCATGAATATTTGCAAATGGTCTACAGGAAAAATTAAAATGCAACGGACTCACATATAATGAATAAAATACTGAAGCTCCCTCACATATAGATGCCAAAGGTAAGTTTGGCTTCTTCAGCTCTGTGTGTGTATATAGAAATATAAACCCACACAGGGTTACAATGCAGAAGCTATGCTATGTTTGCTTAACAAATGAAATATAGATACTTAAATGAAAATTAAACAGTCAAAACTTTGTTATTGTAGTAGAGCCAAACAAGCGTAAAAATGCATAGAATAAATAATCTATATAATCCTCTGGTTAAAATAATTCAACTCATATCAACTCCAAGGATTTGCTTATGCCTGTCTGCCTGACTAGGTCTCTGTCTTTAATTTAAACTGCAAATAGGACATGCAGTTATCTTCTGAAGGACTTTGCAATTGCTTTTCTCTAAATTGTTTGTAGGATTCAGCTGGTTCTTAATCTGGATGGGACGAGATATGTCATACAGAG
This sequence comes from Geospiza fortis, assembly GCF_000277835.1. Lineage (NCBI taxonomy): Eukaryota > Metazoa > Chordata > Aves > Passeriformes > Thraupidae > Geospiza > Geospiza fortis. The sequence goes on along the minus strand of NW_005054382.1, from coordinate 597,978 downwards.
AGCCTTGTCTGCAATTTCATTTCAGGTTTTTGTAATCAATTTCTTAATAGGATTATATTCAGGGTTCATTACTTAGCACTGAGCCTTAAGTTTTCCTTGGCCCTATACTTTACAGCAACACTCCTACTGTAACATTGGATAAAGTTGTTTACTCCTTATGTATCTGTAATTATCAGCACTGAGTGTAAATGACATAATGCTGAGAATGTATTTAAAATAACAAAAGATGGAAGAAAAGCTAGATATCATTTCCAAGCCAAGTGTACAGCATGAAGAAGAGATATTAGAAAATATCTATCTGCTTAGAAAATATTTAATTTTAAACCCTCAGAAGCCTAAATTGTAAGCAAACAAACAAAGGGCGAAAATGGGAATAAGTGGGATCACACTTCTCTGAAATTATTTCATTTCTGATTTCCATAAGAACCAGAGATGCCTCTTTGAAAATCCTGATGGACACTGATTGTACCTGCTCCCTCAGCCTGTGTCAATCTCCCAAGGGCTGCTACAAAAAGTCCTCAGGCAGAAACCAAGCCACACTGCTTATTTTTGTTTCCTCTTTTTACAGTTTCTGTCCAAATACTTTGACCCCAAAATTTTAGGGTTTAGAAGACAATAATACTGGGTGTCAGTCAGTCGCTTTAGCAGTTTCACCAGGTGAAAGGATATTAACTACAAAGGCTGTGAGCACCATGTAAGCCAGCACAGGGCTTTGCCTCAGAACAGCAGCATAGAATCACAGAATAGTATTGTTTGGAAGGGGCCTTTAAAGGTCATCTAGTCCAGACCCCCTGCCTTAAGCAGGGACACCTTCCACGACAGCAGATTGCTCAAAGCTTCATTCAGCCTGGCCTTGAACACTCATAGGAATGGGGCATCAGCTTCTCTGGGCAGCCTGTTCCAGTGCCTCACCTTCATTGTAAGCAAATTCTTCACTGTATCTAGTCTAAATCTACTCTCTTCCACTTTAAACCATTCTGTCCTTGTCTGACCTCTACATGCTCTTGTCAAAAGTTCACATCCAGCTTCTTGTAGGTCCTCTTCAGGTACTGGAAGGTGCTATAGGGTCATCCCAGACACTCCTCCAGGCAGAACAGTCCCAGCTCTCAGCCTGTCCTCACAGGAGAGGTACTCCAGCTCTCTTACCATCTTCATGGCCCACATCCTTCTTATGTTGGGGGTCCCAGGGCTGGACACAGGACTCCAGGTGGGTTTTCACCAGAGTGTCCTGTTCCTTCATCTTGTTAAAGAACTACAAGGTTTGTAGAGAGGGATGGGGATGCGCATTTTTATTTTATACATGGATGTACATGATTGTGGTCCAGAGTCATCTCAACAGAAGGTGCCTATGGAGCACCATGGGGTGCAATGGCTTCTGCACAGGTGCCTGGGAGGGCCACTGGGCAGTGGAGGAAGAGCCTCCCAGAGCAGGCTACAAACCAGCTCCCATTTTTATAGAAACCTGCAGAAAATGTCAGGTCAGTGCTGCTCCACTGGCTGCCAGATCTCCTGTGCTACCTCTGCTGGAGAGAACTCATTCACAGCCTGCTCCAAACCCACCCAGCCTCTCCCAGCCTGCTGCTCCCCACTCCCCCGCCCAACCCCACTCTGACCTGAACCCAGGAAAAGGAAAGGACCCTTATAAGGATGTTTACAGGGGAGGAAAAAAACACCAAAAAAACCCTAAACATACAACTGAAGAGTTCCTCCATCACTAAGAAGTCCAGTCAAGAAGTATGAATGGTCTGGCAACACTGACAAAAAAATTTTTTATTAGAGCCATAACAAACAGGGATTTGCACCAGTATGAGCTGCTTGAAATCAATTATTGGAGCACAGATTGAGTCATAGGGAAAAAACCCTGACACAGCATCTCAAAAACTCAAAATTTAATATTTTTTAATATTGTTGCTATTATTATTATGCAAAATAACAAAATTCCTTTTTTTGTTACCTTTAAAACCCATACTTAATGTGATTTTTGTCAGTTTAAAATCTGCATAAATCTCATTCTTGCACAAAACAAGAAAACAGACAGTACCTCATGAAATGGGTTCAGGGGTATATGACGGAGCTACTCTTCCATTGCGGACGCCTTCCACTTCATCCAAACACACAGCTAGGCAGCCACTTTGTGAATTTCTCCTTTTCTCTTCCTACCCCTATAACCCTCCATAGTTTCAGTCCTCATAAAAGGAAAATTTATGCAGTGCTCAAGCACACCTTCAGGGTGTCTTTTCTCTGAGAATCTCAGCTATGTCCAAAGACACAGTTTCTTATTCGCTTATGAAAACTCTCTGATAAGGGATGCAAGATAAAAGGGTAGTGGGTTACCAGAGGGCAATCAGCGTCCCAGCCCCACAATACTGACCAGTACATAGAAATAGTTCTGCATTTCCCCAGATTATCCCTTGTTGAAGATTGCATGCAAGATGTTTTCCATTACCATCTGTATGGCAGATTACCTTTGTCAAGTGAGCAGTTTGCCTGATCTCTCTCTTTGAGTGACCACATTCACACCTCCCCTGGGAGGGGACCTCTGCTGATAACAGACTATTGAATATCAGTGCATGACTGATAAGAACTATAACATCCCATTGTGAGATGCTCCGCCCAGAGGGAGGAGCCAAGCACTGCTACCCCATATACTCTGAGATTCTGTAACTCCAGCATGGCTTCTCTCCACGGGATTCCCTAGAGGAACAGCAGCTGCCTCTTCCTCCTGGATCTCTAGAGGAAGACTACATCCTTCTCTACAGATTCCCCTTGCTCCAACAGAACCACACCTGATACATCAGAGGACTGCAGCCACATTTTCAATCGGACTGCCACCAACACCCGGGCCGACAGGGTGCCAGGTTGGGTTCTGACTCTGTCAGTGTTGTTCTAGTGGACTGCATTGTTTATTTTATTCTTTTTTTTTTTCTCTATTAAAGAACTGTTATTTCCTGCTCCCGTATCTTTGCCTGAGAGCCCCTTAATTTAAAATTATAGCAATTCAGAGGGGTGGGGAGGGGTTACATTCTCCATTTCAGGGGAGGCTCCTGCCTTCCTTAGCAGACTCCTGTCTTTCCAAACCAAGACATCCCTGGACATCAGTCCTCCTCCACACCCTCTTCAGACAACACTTGTAAAGCATCAACTCCTGATAGGCAAAAGCAATGCATGGCTGTCAGGTGTGCCAGTCCCACGGGTCACAAACCTGTTGCCAACAGCTTGGGATGCAGCAAGGCTGGAGGCATCTGGGTTGCTTCCCAAGGAGAGCCAGACCTGGGACAGAGGGGGCTGAGCATCCCTGGCTGCAGGGAGGGATTTGGGCTGGAGAGGAGTCACACAGGCAGGAAAAGGATGGGGGTGGAGAAGGCAAGTTTTGTGCACATGCAGCAAAGGCAGCAGTAACCCAGTGAGTGCAGGAATTGCAGAGGTCAACTCTGGGGAGCTGTGCTAAAAACTTCCTGTAAAAAAAATCTGCCCATTCTCCCAAAGTACTGATGACAGGAGACAATGAAGTAAATTAATCAATCCTTCACTAAATGCATGTATTCCTGAAGTTCAAAGTGTTTTCCCATTCATTGAACAAATCCTCATTGACTAGGATATTTCCAGTCACTTTTGTTTAGGAATCCAGTCAGTTACTAAAGAGAGAAAAGTTGGATTATTTCTGTGCTTATCTTCCAGAAGAGCAAACTCTTGCAGACTCTACTTAACGACCTAAGAGGGGAAAAATAAACAGAACATTAGAAAGGTTTGAAGTCCTTGTGGAAGAAAGGATCTAATCCTGATTGTGAGAGTATACTGACAGTATAATAGGATAAAATAATGCATCCCTTTAAAGTCATACTATACATTTTATATTGTACCTATATATTCACTGGAAAGCAGAACTGAACCATAAAAAAAAAAAGTTATGTGAAATGCAGTGTAAAATATAAATGAGCTGGTTAAAGGTCGTGTGTCTCATAAGCCAAAGCAGAACAGAGAGTGTTCAGTCTCAATAGCTGTACCTTCAGCATGAACTGAGGAAAAGGGGGGGATGTGTGCAGGCAGGTTTCATATGAGCACACCTGAAGCTTTGCTCCTGTGGCAAGAAGAGGGTTGGGTGGTGCATGTGCTACACTGCATGGAGGTAAGGAAAGAACAGAGGCTCAGGCTGACTACCAAGGCAAAGCTCCCAGTCTTAAAAGAGATATTTTGAGATTTTTAACATCCATTGCAGATCAGGTCTGAGGTGGTCCTTTAAATAGAACTTTCAGCCTTGACAATACAAAGGTTGTTAAGTAGTGCTTCCAGAAATGTGCACACACCTGTCTCCAAGGGTTTAAAACTGGCACAGTGATATTTAAATCAGCTGAATATGCTACAGGATAAGATAACATCTCCTCAGGGTAAAGAACTGACACTGGTTATTCCCTCATTCCCACCCCAACCTTTACTTACCTAGCTATATACTATAGACTTCAATTGTATTTGTCATATTTGGGAACTTTCTCTTGCAAATACCAGTTGTTTCCTCCTCTTGATAGACTAGATTTTTTTTTCTGCTAAAGTTTCATTGTATAAAACTTCTATTTCCAAGGACCACCAACAATTGTAACATGACTTCCTTTTACCAGCAGGTGCTCTCATCTGCATTCACACTGCTGCTCACAGCCAGCTCTGAAGGCAGACAAGTTCACTGCAAGGACTGAACATGCTCAGTGTCCAGCATGTTTTTAGTAAATACAGATTTCTTAACCATCACTCTGCTGATTGCAAGGGCCAGATTTTAGTGTTACAACAGAAAAACAGGCTTAAGACACATCTGGAAGAAGATCTCAGTTTTCAGCACAAATTTACATGGCCAACTTTGCAAATAATATCCTAGTGTTTAGCGTGGTCTTGTTCCAAAAATCCTAGAGGGAGTTCAGTAATTTCCACTCCAAAGATGCAAAACATCTCATTGCCCTCTGAGATTTCTTACATATTATGTATAAACCTTCAGACACCACAATGAGTGCAGTACGTACAAAGTAAATGATGTGTATTTTGAATTGTTGTGTGCAGTAAGTAACCATGAGAACTAACAAGAGGAATACGAGCTCATACTCAACCTAGGGTCATGCTTTTCTGCTTTCTTGAGTTCTTTCAGATTATTTAGCAAGGAACCAATTCAGAACTGACTGAATGGTTATGCCTCTAGGACCAAAGTCTCAGCATGGTACAAAATATCTGAGATAAGGAAAAGAAAGAGAAAAAATATATTTTTTCTTCCAAGAATTTATTTCTCATGCAAGCCATAACCAGCATCTCTTCCTCCAGAAGATACCTGGGCAACCCTGGCACAGCAGCCTGAAGGACCACACTATTGCTTTCATCCATCCATCCATCCATCCATCCATCCATCCATCCATCCATCCATCCATCCATCCATCCATCCATCCATCTAAATGAGCACTTTGCTGCTAGGCACCCTCATGTGCCCTGGAATGGATATTTCCAGTTCCTGGTCTTTAGGCCAAAATAAAGAACATATCACTGAAAATGTTTATTTTTTTGGAAATAATCCCACATTTCATTCCAAATCAAGCAAACACTTGTCAGGACCTAAACCAAAAATTTCAGCCAGCACTGGTGCCCCCCCAAATACACACTCCTTCATTCAGATGGTCAGGACATTTACCTGAAGCATGTAAAATTTACTTTAAATCTCATTCTCTATGTAAGGCAATTTAATTTTTATCATCCACCTTCTACATGGCTTGTTTTTCAAGTGATAAGTGTTGTCTGGGCAGAGTTCTCTCTCTCTTGTTCACACCACAGAGCTTTGTGGAGAACACTGGGCTGCTGCCTGGGGGAGGAGCTGCATTATGCCTCACTCCCAGCATGTCTCAACTCTCAGCACTGCTGCCTATTTTCTCCTAATATCTGCACATTAATAATGGATGGCATAGCACCACCAGGTCGCCCTGAGGAAGATCTGCCTGCAAATAGCCTTTAGCCTTGCATTTCATAACCGGTCCTCAGAAAAACTGGGATGGGAGGAGGAGGGAAGGAGTTGAAATTCCTG
>NW_005054382.1:548137-591888 GCF_000277835.1 Geospiza fortis | reverse complement strand
TGGCTATTGAGCAAATTGCAGAGATGACTGACTCTCTTCTATTCATCTAGCATAAAACAACAGAATGCACACTACCCAGCAAGTTCAGACACATAGCTTTAGGGTGCCAAAGCTGCATTTTTCCTTCAAGGAAATAATCCCTCTCCCCAGTCCCGTTTCCAAGGGGATTAAAAAGAATCTGTCAGCCCATCCCTCCAGGCTTGCTTATACAAAAGCAGCACTCCATAAGAGCATTTATCTCTTGTGTTAGAATAGTTCCTCCATCTAGTAAATAAATATTTTTTGGTTCGAATAAAGAACCATTCATAGTTAATATCTTTAAAAAGAACTTTTTATATAGTTCCAGAAAATAAACCTGCAACTAATATCCTGTGTGTGTTACTGATCTTGCCAAGTCAATCTAGTACATTGCTTCAGAGAGTAAGAAAGACAATATAGACCCTCTGGGTGGGATTTCTTAAAATGGGCCCAGAGGAGAGAAGTTCTAGAGGCAGATGTACAGCAGGGAAACCACCCCTTCTCCTCTCTGGTCCCTCAATAGAAAAAATATTCATATTCCATCCCTGTCCCTCACAGCAGTGGTACATTATGTACCACAGATCCTGATACAGATAAAACACTTATCTTCCCTCACCATCCTTATCTCACTGTGGTGAGCACAGGATGGCCCCTGAAGACAACTCCCTGCTGAGAAGTGTTAAAGCTTCTGGGGAGCTCATGGCTGAGAAATACAGAGGCATGGAAAGCATGAAGTCAACAGGACAGAGCAGAGAAACAAAGATACACACAACAAAGAGAAAACAAGGATTTTTTCATAAACAATTTTGTGAGAAGAACAGATGAAACACTAAACAAAGGCTGCAGCAACTGCCCTTGGTACAATGGGAGGAGTTGTAGGGAGGGAGGCAATTTCCTATAAAACTAGTCCCAAGAGGAGGGGGCTTACACTGAATTAGTTGAACAAAGGACTTAACAACTTGCCCAGCAGCTTTCTCTACAACTCAGGACTAAAAGGAGGGATATTCTGGAAGGACTGGACTTCATCAACAAAGCATTTGTTACCATTCCTATGTCTGGCTACATCAGTGAGGGGTGCTGGGAGTCCCTGTCATGAACATATGTGCCACTGTCAGTCAGGGCAGCAAAAGGTCACTGGATTATCCTTTAGCTGAGACAGATTAAGCCAAAAAACACAGTACAGGAGGCCTTCAGTTGCTGCAGGATCTTAAGTGCTGATACCCAGTTTTCATGCAGGAGTCCCAGAGATTTTGTGGAAAGAAAACATTTGTGGGATGAAGGAGGGCAAGCAAAGATTCCTTTGATAGGGATAGAAAAAAATTAAAATGGTAGTTTGTCTGAGTAGGTTAAGCATAGGTATACAAAAATCTCCAAACTGCTGGAGCTGGCTGTTGAACTAGAAGGGGTATAGTTATCCCATCACAGTACTGTGTGAACACAGTAGATTGTAACAACCTGACTGAAAGCCAAAGCTCATCATCCTCTTCAAAATCCTAGAGCTTCCTGACATAGTGATGAGCTGCTTTGGAATACTCATCCTGATGTTTTACATTACAAAACAGGGTAACTCCCTGTTTGGCTGGGACAGAATGTGTTGGGATCAGCAAGGCTGAAGCTGAACCTCCTGCTCTATCACATGTGCTCCCATGTGTGCTCTTGTCTTCCACGACAGTGGAGGCCTCAGGAACCACTGATGGCGAATAGCAACCCAATCTGTTTTCCAGATAGAGCTTCCCAAAGGAGAGATTTAGGAAACTGTGTGGATGCTTCCATCATCCCAGTGGTCAGGATACTGTGGCCATCCCAGACCTTGAGAGAACAAGTTGCCAGCATGCAATTCAGCTATCCCTGGTGATGCCGAAGACACCACAGCACAATTAGGAATAGCAGCACAGCTGGGATGCTACCAAAGATGGGACCTTTGCTTATAAAAAGGTTTGTCTTGAGAGAAAAACAAGGCAAAACCCAAACATTTTGGGTAGCTAGGGCAGCAAAGTCAGTAAAAAAGTCTGAAAGGGGAGTCTGTCAATTTTTATTTCATGCTGCCTGAAAGTTTATGGTATAAGAAGTCCTTTCTAAACTACTGCATCACATCACAGGATGTTCATCTGAGCCCATCTCATTCTCTTTGCCAAGCATCTACCATGCAATACAGAGGTAAATGCTAAGAAACTTTTTCAGATTGCTCCTGTCTATGAGAACAGGTATTAGGATGTGACCCCCCTCATGCTTGGGATGACAGAAGAGCTGAAAGGAGGGCTACAGTGTTGGTTTTCCCCAGGTGCTCTTCCAAAACATTGGGAAAGCACCCCAGCCACACCTGGGGCAGTGCAAGGATTTGATTATACCCCCTACAATATCCAGGAATGGACATCTAAAATAAAGGAAAGTCATTCTAAGGGGCTGTTAGAGATGACCTTTGATGTGAGCCATGAGGACATTTCTTGGGACACTGTGCTTATAATTCCATCACGTGCTTCAGACACCGCCTGAAGAGCACACAAAGGTCTTGCTGCTGTTTCTGTCACAACACACACACTTTCTTTATACTGGTTCTTCTGACAACTGAAATCTCAGTTCTCCAAATGATACTTTCTGGCATTCAGTCAGGTGGAAGGGTCAGTGTTACATGGGTCTGTTCTGCCTTGCAGTGCCATCTTGTTAACATTAATCCCCAAACAGATTTTCTCTGGCAGCCCAACCATTCACTATTCACTCCAGAGTGGGCCTGGTGTTAAACATGTGACAACAACAAGTGGAAACACTGAAACAGAACTTAATGCCCTTTGAAAAGATCTGACAAACAAAGCTATTTAATGTCTGTTCTGCTGTATCCACCAGAGTATAATGTTCAGGAAACATGAAAGGTAGTCTAGCCCCCAGACTGGCAGACAGCTGGGCAATGAGACTCTTTCTTTGTTTAATCCCTTTTCTGGGAACATGGTCTAAAACTATCACACTATACAGAAAAGGTCCACAGGCTCTGACATGCAACAGATATTTGAGTTTTCTGCTGGTCTTGCTGTGTGACTCCTATCTTAGTTTACTGAATAAATCTAAAAAGCTGAAAGGAAAGGCCTGCATGGATGTATTTTAAGAAAAGTCTTTTTTTCCTGTCTCTCCCCTCACTGAACATCTAGTTCACAGGAGACAAGTTTGGCAGGGTTTTGGCTGCAGCCATGAGGAACTCAGCCCAGCAGCCTGTTTGCTGGTGGAAGAATTAAGGTATTCAGCACAGTTCTTGTTGATGCCAATATAATGGGTTTACATTAACACAATTGTGCAGTGAGCATAAACTTTCTGAGCAGAAAGGTCTGCTCTAGTTGCCCTGCTAGTGTGTTTGCATAGGCCTGCCAAATAGACAACATTCCCTGCTGGGTGATTTGGAACAAGTGTGAGAAGTCCTGAGTGTGAGATGCTAATCCTTACAGTATAATCTCATCCCTGCTCTACAAAGGCTTCTCCAGTCACTGGATCTGACAGAGTCACACAGGGCTGGCAGTGAGAGCTGAATGCATGGCCACCCTGAGATCCTGCCTGCAGCTGAGCTGAGGATGCAAAAATCCTGGGGCTCATGGCCTGTCCACCTACCCCCTGGCACAGAGTCTTGTCCTGCACAAAACTTCCAGGCAGGGAGGGATGTGCTATGGAGGGGATCAGAGACGTGGAGGGCTGTCTCCACAGCACTCAAGGAGACTGGTAAATCCACCAAGCTGCCTACAAAGATGTGAAGTGGACATGCACCAAGTGGCAAAAGCATCATGACTGTGGTTCATGTTTCCTTTTTCTCTCTCCCTCCCATCTAAGATACCCTTTAAGGTTTTTTCAGAGGTAAATGCAAACCTGAGGGTCAGGACAAGGCAGGTTTTGGCTTTTGGCATTGAGTCCAAACCTAGCCCTACAACGGACATGCAGAAGTGTTTGCTGCCCTTTTCTAATATGCAGAACTGCAGAGAAGTGCCCTCCTTGCTGTGACTAGACAAGTTCATAGAAACACTAGTTGTTTTTTTTTTTATTAAAAAATTAAGAGGGAGGAAAGTACTTGTTATTAAGTGGTAAATACAAATCACAACCTGGAAATTCTGATCTTATCCTATTTCTTTTAGTTTTCAGGGACTCTGCACGTTGTGGCAAATGTCCAGAATTAGGCAGAAGGTATCCACATTTTACCATTATGATTGATATGAGCTTTGGTACAGCAGAACATGGCATAAACACCTTCACAGAATGGTTTTACTGTAAGTGGTGCCCAAATTTATTTCCTTGCCTTATACTATACTCAGTTCTGTCTCAATCCACTGGCTTATCAGAATTGACATGGGGTAGTTCTTACTTACTTGAAGGAAAAATGGTCATGGAAGATTTCTTAAAAAAATCTTTTCTGTGAAAAGGGATGGTGGAGCTTTTTGTCTTCCCAGTCTCCTATGGTTACTTTTATTCTTCCACTGCCATCTGCATCCCTGATGCTCCTTATCCATGGCCTTAAGCTAATCCCTTGATACCAGAGGAAACAACCACTACATGTTCTCCCTGCCCACTCCCTTAAAACACAGAGTAGAAAATTGCCTGGAGGTAGTATGAATATTAAACCAAAACTCCTCTGAACAGCTCTCCTCACAGGGGAGTGCAGGTTTCTGCTCCCTCTTTAGCACACAGGGCAGATCCTACACTCCCTGTGCATATGAAGATCACAGAGACAAAGGAACAGAACAAAGAAACACAAAACTAAACCAAGACCCCCACAGCAACCACAAAGAGGACACACACCCCAGGTACAGCTCTTGTAGCAGGGAGCTGAGCACTGCCCTGCCCATCCCAGGAGGGTGTGAGAGTGCCTCCATGTCTCAGGGCTTACCTGCAGTGACAATTGGATGTCTCCTTGTGGGTAGGGGCAGGAGTGATGAATTACCCCCACCAAAAGAGAGGTTTCTCTGGAATCTGTAATTTCTTTTCAGCCCCTCCCTTTGGCACTTCCCCATGATTCTGCAAGAGGAGTGAAACAGAAATTTCTGGTACCAGCTAGCAAGGGCTCCTTTTGCAGCAGTAACACTGCTGCCTTCCCAAGGCTCCTGGCTCACCTTGTCTGGCTCTTCATAGGGAAGACTCTGATTTGGTGTCTGAAGGTGTCCAAAGGGCTGCCTCAGAGCCTGAGGCTTTCTATTTACTCCCAGCCCAAAATGTGGTGCTGGCACAGGGCACATGAAGCTCTCCCAGGCTCCCTGTGCCTTAAAACACCATGGGCCATACCCATGCTCAAACCCTTGGGGCATTGGAGTCTCAGTGCAGCACAAGCCAAAACAGCTCAGGCAATTTAATCTTCAGTGCTGAGCAACTATCCAAGGGCCCTAGGGCACAGAAACTTCCACATAGATCCCTGGGCACATAGTACTGGGCAGCACCATCTTCAGGTGTGCTTCCCTGTCCTTGGGGGAAGGCATCAGCTTCTCAGCTAAGCTCTGCCATCATGGGTTGTGGGAGAGACACACACACAATTCTGAATTCTACCCCCCAGAATTCAGCCCAGTGGGAGAGCCTTGAGGAAGGTGGGACCTGAGAGTTGTGTGTGGTCCATTGATGAGAGCTGTGCAGCTGCCGCACTGTCCTTGGTCCCTCTCATTAACCAGTGGGATGGTGAGGTATTTTCAGGGTCCCCCATCGTTGGGAGGAAAGATGAATCTAACTCCATGTTCTCAGAAGGCTAATTTATTATTATATTATATTGCTATACTAAAACTATACTAAAGAATACAGAAAGGATACTTAGAGAAGGCTAAAGGATAATAATGACAATTTGTGACTCTTTCCAGAGCCCTGACACAGCTGGACTGTGATTGGTCATTAAGTCAAAACAATTCACATGAAACCAATGAAACAATGACCAGTTGATAAACAATGCCCAAACCACATTCCAAAGGAGCAAAACACATGAGAAGCTAATCAGATAATTATTGTTTTCATTTTTCTCTGAGGCTTCTCAGCTTCCCAGGAGAAGAAATCCTGGTGAAAGGATTTTTCAGAAAATATGATGGTGACAGGATGGGAGAAAAAGATGATAGATACTCAGAGTTTAAATATGCCTGGTACATCCCAGGAGTATTGCTCAAGTCACCAGATGACAGGAGGGACATATTGAAGATTACTTCTTCAGCCTTGGCTAGTGCACAAGGCAGAAGAAAGGAGCCCTAAACCCAGAAGAAAAGCAGAACAAAAGGCAGTGTGGCTCTGTCCCTGCACTTGTGTAGCAATGCCATTGCAGCAAGGCTCAAAATTCACACAGATTCTCACACTCATCTTCTCACTAGCACCAGGATTAGACAGAATACCAGCACCATGGAGGACAAGACATGCAAGAGAGCAGGGCCTCACCACATCTGCTGTGTTCTCTGGACCTTGCTCTACTCCACCACACCACTTCTCAATGTTTCCAACTATACATCTTGACTCCTCAAGGATGGGAAAACTTGAAGATTCAGAAACTTGTCTGCTAGAAGCAGACACAGGGAAACAGCATTCACTTTGCATTACAAACTTTCTCTCTCTCCATCTTTCTTTCCTTATCTTTTAAATTACCTTTGTTGTTCCTTTGACAGGGGACCTTCCCAGCTCCCTGGGTCCTACCACTTGCTTGCCACTGTCAGAGTTATAAACAATAGGTTCCTTCAAAATAACAATCACTCACTGAAAGCCCCAGTGGGATGAGGCCGATACTCCAGAGCTCTCTCTTTTCTTTCAATTTTACTCCTGTTTTCACAGGCTGAAAAGTGGCTCATAATACTGGAGCCAGGGCTTTTTGTGGTTTTTTAGGAATATTTCAGAAGAGCCTTCATGCAACTCTGAGCTCTTTCAGGGCTCCAGTTCTCCCCGCAATCACAAATAAGGCCACAACTACACAACGTCAATACCACCCTGGGCAAAAGCACAGCTGGTAACCTTTAGCTGCTGATCAGATCTACAGAAATAGCCTGTGGGTGAAAGGAAGAGTTTGTTCAGCATTTCACCCTTTTAAACCTTTTTTTAGGATAAAAGCCAGATGCTGCTTCCATATTCAACACTCCATCTCCCCAAAGTGATTCTTGTCCTCGAGTGAACAGTATGTTTTTACTTCAGTAACCCTGCTTGGCAGGTTACCATGTGCATTTGTTATTTTCTGCATGATAAAGTGATTTTTAGTCTGAATTTCCTTCTTCCCTTCCCTTCCCTTCCCTTCCCTTCCCTTCCCTTCCCTTCCCTTCCCTTCCCTTCCCTTCCTTCCTCCCGCCACTTCCTTCCTTCCTCATAATGATTGAAGAGTTTCTGTACTCCAAAGGATGCCTTGCTTGGTCAATACTCCTTTTTCAAAGCAGACAAAATCTGGATTTCTATTAAGATGATGCAGAAAGAAATCTTTTTTTCCCAGGCCTGTTATATTTCTTTTAAATTAAAACCCATAGCTATGGTTGGAAGTAGACAAAAGAAAATGGAATTGAGCAAACACAGCAAAAGGAAATGGTGATTGAAGCGTCTATTCATGTCCCTTTTGTTTAAAAGAGACACTGTTAAAAGTTATTCTCTTTTATTTAAAAGTCTGAATAATCATTAGAAGAGTGCACAGAGTCTGGGGCTGAAGTCCTCCCCCAGAGAGTGTTTCAACCACCCAGCTGGAGATACTGCTCTCACCTGCACATGCTTTCACCCCTCCCATCTGCAATTTAAGAGAGAAGTGGATCCTCTTTCCTCCTCCCTCCTTCCTACTCTACTCTCTGACTCTAAAACTCCAGTGGCAAAAACATTTACTTTCTCAGAAGCAGAAGAAAGAGAATTAACACCCATCTTGCAAAAGGAAAATTTTATCTGCCTGTCTCTATTTGCCTGTTCTACTTGGGAATCAATACAAACCACCTTCCTCTATATATATATATAATGCCCAAATTAGGTTGCTTCTAGAAATCATATATTCATTTTTAAAGTCACTGAACAAATTAATCAAATCACAGTCTGTTCATAAAAACTTTCACTTCATCTGGGAACAGAGTTTCCAGTGAATAAAGAAATCCAACTTGAAAAACAAACCAACCAACCAACCAACCAACCAGTTACACATAAAAAAAAAATTAAATTAATGCTATTCTCAGAGATGGTGCATTTTATGACCCAGCAGCCTGAGTGTCTACCTGCCTGGAACAGCTGTGTGGTCTCTGCAGCCCTGTATGGCTGCAGACACTTTCCCCTACAGCAACTGTAGCACAGCAGCGCTTTACAGTTCCCAGTGATGTAAAAGGACTTGGTCAAAATACTCTTTAATGCAACTGAGAACCATTTCCACTGCTTTGCAGCTCTGTGAGGTTAAGTATTGCACAATGGAGCTACTATTTTCTTTTTTTTTTTTTCTTCTTTTTTTCTTTTTTCTTTTTTTTAAATTAATGCAAAAAAAAGGGAGGGAGAGACAGAGATAAGGAGCAAGATGAAGCTCAGACATCCTGTGTGTTCCCCAGAGGAGAAAGAAGTCCCCAGTCCTCTGCCAGATCAGCCATGCAGGGCATGCTGGTGCTCCTGAAAGGCTGGAATTGAGATTTCTGACCTCTACCAATGTCTGTGAAACAACAAAACCAGTGAAAAACCAGGTAACACCACCCTCCCCACACCATACAACCACAAGTTCAAGTCCACTGAACCTCATCATTTCAAGAGCAGAGAAATTCTGAGTGGCATTAATTTATGGTGGCAGCCTGGGCCCCCAGTGCAGACAGCAGAGTTCTTGAGATTTCATGTACCCCAGGCAGCAGCTGGGCTGGCTCAGGTTTGTACCTCAGAGCCACTCTCAAGTGCTTGGCTGGGCTCCTGCCTGCAGGTTGAGGCAGCAAGCCTCAAGATTGCTCAAGCACCTGACAGAGGAGCCAGTCCCACCCTTCTCCTCTCCCCATCTCTGACCCTGCCCCTCCTCCCCTGTGCCCACCACTTGTGAGAGCCACTAATTTTACGTGTTCCTTGCTCAGGACAAGTTTCAGCCAGATCAACAAGCCCTGAACTCCTCCCACCACTCCTTTAATGGAGATGTGATAGACACCATGACCCTTTGCTAAAACAGGAATCCTCCTCCCAAGGGGAAGAGTCAGAGAAAAGGCTTTGATACTCTCACATTAGAGACTTTCCCTGTAAAATGAGCTTTATGGCTATTTAAGAGCATGTTTATTCAAGCTGGTCTAAGGGATGGGATAGTAAGCTAGGGAAGAGGGACAAGGTGCAACTGACCCCTCAGCTGAAGAGCATGGTCTTAGAATGCACAACAGTGTAACCACATCTTGTTTTAAAAGATGGCAGCAACAGTAATCTTTGAAGTAATGCTTTAAAGTCTGTATTTTCTTTCTCCCCTGCCGGACAGGTTCCTCACATCTGGCTTGTGCCTAGAGCTGTACTGAATCCTTGCAGGTTTTGTTTCTGCAGCATAAATGCAACCCCTGCCCCATGGGCAACTCACAGGACCCTGTCCTTGGAGCACCCACATCCCATCTCTCCTGGGCTCACCTGTGAGTGCAGCACACCCCTCCTCCCAGCTGGGAGACACCTCCTGAGAGAGGGAATTCAGCCCAGGAGGGGAAAGTGGTTTATTTACAATCCTAGGTGGGAACCAGTGTGGTGTCATAAGAAGTGATAGGAGGGAAATTGAGTTTGCCTAGAGGCCTTGAGACCTCTGGAGGGGGCCCTCTCTATCACACTCTTCATTAAAGCCTGTGCATTAATGGAGATGTGACAGAGACCATGACCCCTTTGCTAAAACAGGATTTCTCCTCCCAAGGGAAAGCTTTGATACCATCACAATGGAAACTTTCCCTGTAAAATGAGTTTTATGGCTATTCAAGAGCACAGGATCATTTAGAGATCTAAAATGGGATATCCCACACAGATTTATCACCCAACATAAAACCAGAAACAAGATTTCATGGCTACCTTTCTTATGAAGTATATATTAAAGGAAAAAAAAAGGCATACAAATTATGCCACTTATTTCTTCCTGGAAAGACTTACAACTAAAAATTACATTCTTAATCTGCTCATGATAATTCTGCTCTGCCCTGTTCAAATGAAAATGACAGAAATTATATAGTGTTGCCAAGTGTTACTTTAATTTATTGGAATTTATTTTGTATCTTTTCCACATGACAATCTGTTGAAATGTGTGCACACAAGGCTGTCCTCCAGCAGTGGTCTTGTCTTTTGTTTTCATCTTTTGTTGCATAAACTCTATGTAGATGGAAATACACAGATATATATATATATATATATATATATAAAAATACATACAGTGAGAGGGAGTGGAAAAAAGCAATCTCTTCATGAGGCTGAGTAATCCTCAGACATCTTTTACTAAAAAGAGTGCAGGTGCTCCTATATTTAGAAGGGTTTAAAATGAAGAGATGGACATCTAGTAAATATTGTATCTTCTGCAGCAAGATTTACACTATGACTGGTTTTGACTACTTGGGAGCTAATTCCCTGTAGCAAATCTGTATCAAGTCTGGAATAATACTGAGGCAAGATCAAATAGTGAAGATTGTAAGAGCTCATTTTTGTCTGTCTTTATATTCCACAATCATTTTAATTTGGGGTGGACTGCCTTTTTTTTGGAATAAATTGACACAGAGCTTCTGCAACAAAGGGACACACATGAACCTTTTTCTATCAAGTTTCATACCATGATAATATTTGAAAAAGCCTTCCAACTGCCAGAAGAGAACTTTATTTATTCTGCATAAAAAGAGCTACAACAGTCAAAAGGCCAAATCCTGGCCCTGTCTACTTGGCTTTGTGCTTTTATCTTATAACTTTACTGGGAAAATGGAGATACGATGAGAAATGGAAATCTGAAAGGAAGGACTCTATATGATGGATTTTAAACCTCAAACCAAAGTAGAACCTTAAATCTTGTATATTTAAGTTGCATCTGAAGGTGGCCCTTAAGCTCCTATGCCTTTTAGATGTTTTTTATATAGACACTCAATAATGCAATAAAAACACATCAATATCCTGTAAACCTTCAAAAAAAAGGGAGCAAAAATTATGCTCATTGTTTTACTTAGCGTTTTATTCCATCAGTATGACACAAGATAGAACTTAAAGACAACATCACTGAATAAGTCTTCAACTTCATTAAAATTAAGACTAGTATGTTTTATGAAATTATTTTGCTATGATACACTTTCCCTTGTGGAGTGCCAAGAAGGAATTTCTCTGGAACGCTGGAGTACATTGCCACCCGCTGCCCACAGGCGGCTCTGCAGCTGAAAAACAACGAGAATAAAACAGCAACATTTAACACAACACAACATACAGCTAGTGAGGCAGGGGGACTGACCCCGACTTTGGCACAATATTTATGGAAACACAGTTGTGAGCTTCTCCAAATGTCATATTCATTCCTGAAACTCTACTTCACTCCCTTTCATGTGTCTGTCTGCATTTTTTTTTCTCTAACTTTCTTAATACTGGAGCTTTGTTATTTGAAAGGAAAAGCCATATTCTTTCTCAGTGTTACGCATCTGAATTTATTAGGTTTGATTTTCTAAAATTTGGATTCCAGTTTATTGTTTTAAAACAATACATAAAATCATACACTTATAAATATATATATTATATCCTGCATATATAACATTGGTTTTCCTTTGGAATAGGAGGGCAGACTTTGCACTACATACTTCGTTGGTTTAGGCACAATGTTGTTCTTAGATTCTCTGAGCTGCTTCCTATCAGAACCTAAAAAAATACTTTTATAATCTTGTATCAAATTTTAAAGTTTTTTGCAAATACACGTATAAGAAAAAATATTTTGTATTTCCCCCTCTAAGCTCACTACCACCCTTATAAAATATATGGCTTTTCATGTTCCACTTTATTTTAGTGTTTTTCAAAAGGCAGTGAAAAGAAGTACAACTTTACCCTTTAACAGCTTTTTTTTTTAATATATATATATAAGCACAGAAACCAGCTTGTGCACTTTCTATAGAATTCCAATGTATATCATGGTAATGTAAGTGCAGTGATTTTTTAAAAAAGCAGTCACGATTGATTGACATCTGTATATGAAAACATAACATGATTATCATACAATACCCATTACAGAATATACAACCATCAAAACTGCAGATATATAAATACATTTTTAGCAACATCAAAGCAACAGTTTTATCTTATACACAGCATATGAATACAGAGTTATTACACTAAAGTTTTCACCTTGTTTTTTCTCAAAAGCTTGCTGAAAAACAGGAACATGCTGTAGTTGCAAATTAACTGCTTGACAGTGCTGTTGAGAAATTAAAGTGAACTAAGTTTTAAAAAAATATATGCAATTGAGTTGGTATAAAACAAACAAGCCTCCCCCATTTTCCAATGTCACTGTTGTTTTCCTATGAGACGGAGGCACGGGTAAAAGTGGCAGTTCCACAGAGTCAGATCATACAAGGGTTTCTGGGAGGGCATCAGGGTTATCAGCTGATAACAGCTCCCAGATCTGCCACCTCTCCCTTTGCCACTCGTTCCAGTCCGCCTCTGAAGCACTTTTACTGTTCTGGCTGTGAGGTGCTGTGGGAGAGCTGTGACCCGCTTGTGTGTGCGGGGCTGGCTGCTCCTGCCTGGAGGTGGCCTGCTCAGGGGCTCTGCCTGGTGCCCCTCCAGCTGCCCTCGGCCCCGAACTCTTTTCTGGGCGTTGAAGTCTCCACAAAGAGTGCAGCGTCGAGGAAACACTCGAGCTTGTTTTTGCTGGGCCTGGGTAAGGGGGCGGTGGCCGCTCTTTCCTGTAGGAGGGCTTGGCTGCGCTTTGCAAACAACCCGCGTTCGAGTCGCGCTCGCTCAGGTCCTCCACACTGCTCAATGTCAAGCGCTGCTCCGACCTGGAGTGGGACAGCCCTGAGCTCCTGCAGCTGCCGTCCCTGTGGGGGTCACTGCATGGCCGGGACGCCGCGGGATGGAGCTGGCACTCGGCAATGGCGGCTGTCGTCTGGCTCCTCCGCATCGCCTGCCGGCCGCCGGCCAGGTCCGAGGAGCAGCCCTGCCAGCGAGGAGAGCACGTGGCCAGGTTCCCCTGGGAGAGGGAGCACTGTCCGGGCCGCAGCGAGCTGCTCTCATAAATGTTCCCATAAGAACCTGGGGGTGGGGTCAGAAACACAACATGAGCCTGCAGAGCCATTCCTGTGGCATTTAACAGGCTACTGCTTTTCCCTTGGATCACATGGTAGAAGAGAAGATTGCCCAGAAACCTCATAGCACCTTTCAGTATCGGGAGGGGGCTGACAGGGAAACCAAAGAGGGACTCTTCATCAGGAACCATTGTGGTAGCACAAGGAGTAATGGGTGCAAATTTAAAGAGGGGAAATTCAGGTTAGACATGAAGAAGAAATTTTTACTGTCAAGGTGGTTAACTGGAACAAGTTGCTCAGAGAGACTGGGGATGCCCCAACCAGTGTTCAGGGTCAGGCTGGGTAAGGCCTTGAACGAACCAGTTTAGTTGGAAGCGTCCCTGCTCAAGGGAAGGGGGTTAGGATTAGATGATCGTCAAGGTCCCTTCCAACCATTATCAATTTATGGTTCTATGATTCTATGAATACTAGAAAAATTTAAAAGTATTTCTTGAAGCAATTTTAATATGGCTTTTTAAATTATATTTGATAGTTTGAAATGTTGCTGTTTTCCGTATACAGAGAAGTATAACTACTGTAATCCTCTGTATTCTACTTAAGAGTCACCTTTTAAAAGTCCAGCTCTGGACAATGTGAATTCTACTGGTTTCATTGGATTTCTTGAAAACAAGGAATTGGTTTTTTCTTTGCTAGATTTGGGCTTTAAAATTGAGAAATTACTGACCTGTGATTACTGGATCTTTGCAGCCACTTTTCAGCGTTGAATGCCAAGTGCCCCAGATATCAAAATGATCTTCAGAAATATCTAAACAGCAGTAAGAGCAGGGAAAAGATGATTAATCAATCCTCTTAAAGACATTATTTAGAAATACACAAATAGAACAGTAATGTATGAGAGTCATTAACACCCAGTGGCACCTTCACTGTGTACCTTTCACAAGCACCTCATATGTGAGACCCCACCAGGAGTACTGTGTACAGCTCTGGTGACCCCAACATAAGGAGATGGAGTGCAGGAAAAAATCCAGAGGAGAGCTGTGAAGCTGGTAAGAGAACTGGAGCACCTTGTCTACAAACACAGGCTGAGAAAATTGGGGCTGTTCAGCCTGGAGAAGAGAAAATTGCGTGGAGACCTTGTAACAGCCTTCCAGTATCTGAACAGGGCCAAGAGGGAAGCCAATAAGGGACTCTCCATCAGGAACTAGTGACAGGACAAGGAGTAATGGGTGCAAATTGAGAGTGGGGAAATTCAGGTTAGATACTAGGAAGAACTTTTTTACTGTGAGGGTGGTGAGACACTGGAAAAGGTTGCCCAGGAAATTTTTGGATGCACCAAGCCTGGCAGTGTCCAAGGCCAGGCTGGTTAAGGCCTTGAGCAATCTGACCTAAGGGGAGGCGTCCCTGCCCAGGGTAGGGGGGGGTTGGGACTGATGATCTTTAGGGTCCATTCCAACCTCTTGACATTTTATGATTCTATATATTTGCTCACAGCTACTTGTTTGAAGATCAGATCCTGCAATGGATCCAGTGAGCTCTGTATGGGCAGGGTGCCTGAGTTTGTTGAGTCCTTAAGTCCTCTGCCTTACTGCAGAGAAATTGCACAAGAATAGGGGAATTTGGTTCACAAAAGGTGGTTTCTGTCAAAGCTCCCTCAGGCAGCACGAGCCCCAGGGGCCACCATAAGGCATGCTCTATCAGCCCAAGGAAGCTGCCACTCTTACCCAGAAATGCAGCCACAGAACAAAGATTTAATAAAATGTTGGGTTATAAACACTTTAATGCCTTTTTCTGATTCCACTAGTCAGCAGAGGAACCTCCTAATTTGTCCTGGTCCAGTATCATTGTGATGCATATTAAAATCCAGAAGATGGTTAATACAATAAAACTTGATGTAATTTCCTGTTCATAACTTAATAGAAATCTGACCAAATTATTAAACCTGTTCCGAGATTTAGATGTTGAATACAGAAGATAAATTCTAATTGGCATTTATAAAGCATATAATTGAGATATTAGTCTAAATCCCATTAAGTCCAAAGGGAATTAAGTGCCTAGGCAGTACATCTGAAATTAGGAGGTTTTAAAAATACCACCAAACAGTTATGTGCATCCCTAAGCATTGAAAATTCTTAAAGTTTGGCTCACTAAGTATAAATTTCTTGGATGACAATTTTTAAATATATATATTTTTCTAGGAAAAGCATCTTGAAGTGCTGGTGAGCTATTAGTTTAAACCACAGTTCTTTACCAAAGAAATCACTCAGGTATGCACTCCACAGGTAGCTATGGGAGTAATGGATCTCTGCACTAGCATTGCTCAGTGTGTAATTGGTTGCAGATATAAAGCTGTGCAGCTCAGCTATGTTTTCCAGTGAGAGAGTGTTGAGGTAATTCTTTACAACTGGAGAAAGTTTGTGCCTGAAATCTTAAAATCTCAGCTTTTTCCAAAGCCTGAACCATAATCTTGTAGGTATTACAGCTCCATGGATCAGACTAGACTTTGCCATGCTGTCACAGACAGGCTGAAAACCTGGACATACATAGATCTATTTTCCTAAATAATATCTCCAAGTTTTGAGAAGTGCCATACCATGAACGTCCCTGACAGCTGGCTGAGCTAATGAGAAGGACTCAGCACAGACCCTTTGGGCTCAATACAAAAAAAGGATATTGTTCTGTCATTTTTTACAATATTATTTATACTACAGCTCCTCAAATTGTGGTAGCTGATAATGCAAAGCTGGCACTTTCCAATTATTTCAGGAGTCTCCATCAGCCACTGAGGAGGAGGAGAAGCACAAGCAGGATGCACCATACCTTTTCCAGCCTGTGATGCAGAAGAATTCTCCTTTGGCTTAGTTTGCAAGTGTCCAACCAGTGTGTACTGGTCAGGTACCTTGTACAGCTTATCTGGGCTGTGGGCAACTTCTTCTGGCATTGCCACCAGTGAGCGCTCAGACAGCACTGGGGAGTTGTTGTCATAAGGGGAGACATCACCACTGGAAGCTTTGTTGGAGTCTGTGGAAGAATGTCTTTCTCCTGTGGAGTAGGACCCTTCTGACCGCAGCATCTCAGGGCTCCTGAGAAATTTTGATGAACAAACTATTGTTAATAAAAGAATGCTTCATGTTCACAGTTATAGGTGCAGTTTGGCATCAAGGCCAGGATGGATGGGGCTCTGAACAATCTGGTCTAGTGAAAGGTGTTCCTGCCCACAGCAGGAGGTGTGGAACTAGGGTACTTTTAAGGTCCCTTCCAACCCAACCATCCTATGATTCTATGATCATACAGATAAAATCAAACACATGAGAATGGTCACAGCTGCTGAAATGAAAACACTTCAGAAACAGTTATTGAGGTGGATTTTCCATGAGTAAAACTTTTGCCATGAAGTGGCCAGCAGAGGCCACTCAAAATCAAAAGATGTTGCTGTCAAGAAAGAAAACAACAAAACCCCACACAACTGTACGGCAAACCAGAGGAAACTAAGCAGTTAATAAATTCCTTATGTTACCTTGACAATGTAGCTTGTGGCAACAATAAAACTGAAGGCATGATAGGGAAGATTAGTTTGATGCTAAGCAGTAAGCTAAAACAAATTCTTGTATTCTGAAGTTTTACATAGAAAAAACAAACACTCAGCTTGCCTGTCACACTATGAGAATGATCCTCTTCTAGACACACGAGAAGGTAAATATTCTACAGGGGACAAACAGTATTTACTGTACTTATGACTGGGGCATCAAACAACTGGTTCCACTGATACCTTCTACAACTTTTACCTTTTCACCTTCACACCCCCAACAACATGAATTGCCTTTAATTCTGCCAAGAAAAGGCAAACACAACTCCCACCTAAGTACAGCCAAAGGTCAGAGAGACAACTAATTTTAGAAATGTGCTGGGAACAATGATGAAGATTTCTTGAACTGTCACACTTTGCCATGCAGGTAGGAGGCAGGCTGTGAGTCACTGAATATCCACAAAGAACATGTAGAACTACTCTGTAAATAAACATATTTTTTCCCTGTTGTTCCATGCTAACTCATATTTCTATTACTCATTTTTCATTTCTCTACACCCCTGTTTTGTAGATGCTTATTTTTTGCTTGAGTCAAACACTTCTTTAAGCGACCTCTCATTAATATCTGTTCTAATTTAATGTGATACAAGAGAGGCCCATTCCTGTAAATGTCTGAAAATGGTCAGCCCTTTTGATAGTCAAATCCAAAGACAGCTTGAATGTAGTGAGCAGCCAAAACTCATTTCTCACTATGGAACAGTAACTGTCTTTTTAGACAAATAAAATAAAACTGAAGAAAGAAAATAAAGAAAACACAAAGCCAACCATAGCACAATAAATATTAATAAAAAATAATGACAAAACTTAACACCACTTTCAAGCTGTTGCTTTTTCCCTGGCTGATTTACATATCACATGTCCCAAAAAATAAAATATATAAATCAACAGCATGAATATTATGTTATTCAATATTCCTTTTTTTTCCATTATGAAAGCAACCATAATGTGTTGGTAATTAATTAAATAATGTTACTCCTCAGTAACTCTCAGTGACAAAACCATCACTGGAGTTAAACTCAGGCAAGCCCAAAAAGCAGAGCTGCCATTTGGCAAAGTTGCTCTGTCACAAGCTTCTCAGAGAAGCATGGTAATGCTGGGGAATCATTAAAAAAAAAAGACTCAAGTATGTAACTTCTCAACTAAATTTCTTATCTGAACATAAATCCAATGTAAATTAATCTATAAACAGACACACACTGAGGAACTATAGTTTTGTAAGTATGCATAATTCTATCACAAACCTTTTTTCTCATTTTTTTGTGACTTGCTTTTTTCTTTCTGTCCTCCTAAGTCTTAAAAACGCTTGTGCAGTGATATGAGGTTTAAGCAATGTCTTGGAATCTTCAGAAGAACTAGAAGGACTTAGAAGAACTTAGAAAAGGGGAGCAGGAACTAGAAGAACTTAGAAAAGGGGAGAATGGTTGGTATCTGCAAGTTTCCTATGACCAAATGTCCTTTTATCCAGCCTGCTAGACTGAATGTCATCCAAACAGTAAGGTTTATTGCACAAAAGTCTGCAGCATCAAAACCATCAAAACTCTGCAGCACAGGGCAAAGACAGAGGTAAACCAGCACTTAGCCATGGCAAGGTAACACAAGGAATAAGGGAAATGGAAATGGAAATGAAAGAATGTGGGAACATAAACTTGAGCTTTGTGAAACACTGATTTCATGTCTTACCTTGAATGATCTGTTATAGTCTACCTCTTCTCAAGACAGAGCTCCTGCTAAAAATTTACCTAAATGGAAACTTTCAAGTCTTTGGAAAGATTCAAACATTCAAGTTTCTAAACTGATTTATGGTTTTGGCTGGTAAGTCCACACTATTTTTTATATACATATATAATATCACTTTCAAATTTGTTCAGGCAAAATAGCTTTAAAAATCAAAGGAACTGCAGTGGACTCTGTCAATCTTACTACAAGAGACCATCAAAATGGATTAAATACTTAAAAGCAGGAAATTGAACTCATACATTTGCAGCTTTGCTTCACAAACAAAATAAAACAACTCGCAAGAAGACTTGGGTTTGCTTCTTTGCAAATAAAGAAAGAATTCTCACAAATCCCTTAAAATGAAAGTTTTGCATCTGCTTGCTTTACTGCTTGAGTTCATTAGCAAATGGATGCTTACTACAATTCTAAATTCTTCCTCCCTTGGACAGTGAGATTCTCTACCCACTCACTGGGGAGAAACTAAATTGGAAGGCAAACATAAATACTGTGTAAGATACCCACTCCTCTATATGCAAGATATGAGGAAGGGCAGATAATTGTCCCCACAAGGAATAATAGATGATTATGTGCAATCAAATGTGAGGAATGGGAAGGCAGGTAAAGTATTTTTCAGGGACTATGAAGTATGTTAAGGAAAAGATTTTAAAAGTGGCTAAGAACCAATGGAAAGATTTGAAAGCAGCAGAAGAAACCTATGCCCCATGAATTTAAAAATACAATTTCAGATTCCAAAACAACAGGCATCTTTCTATGAATTGATGTCGTCCACCAGAGTCCAGTTGCATGGGTGAACTGGAAATGTGTTAATCACAATAATTGCTTCTACTGAGGATATCCCTACTTTTCTAGCATCAAGGTTATCAAAACAGGAAATCCCTTTCTGTTTCTGGCAGAAACCCTTTTCTGTTATAACTTAAAGCTTCTGAGTGGGAAAACAATTACGCCTTCAAAGAGGCAAATCATATGGAGTGAGATGGCTTGGCAGCACACAGTACTAATTTCCACACATATCTGAGTAACACAGGTGCTACCAACAAGGCAGATTACTGTGGGATTGTAATGAGGTTGTTCCTGTAACAGGGTAAAGGACTCGATGTTTCAAGGAGCCTCTGCAGCTTTAAAAACTGCATTTACACATACTGCATGACCTGTTGTATGGCTTCATCTTTGTGTCACAGATCAGGATGGATTAAAACTCATTATCATAATCCAAAAATGCTGTAACTTTGAAACTTATTTACTCTGAAAGGACTAATAACCATGATAAGCATTAAATAACCATAAGAAATAGATTTTATTTTTTGATAGTTTAAAGATGCTTCATCTTACAGCTGTAAACCCAAATTCCATTGTCATCAAGCCAACATACAAAAAATTGGGAAGTCACCCACAAAAGCACACTTCACAATTGCTGCCATTTGTAATTAGCACTTTATCATGAACAACTTCCATAAATTCCCTGACACACTGTTCACAATGCTTAGCTCTTAAGGGGACTGAAAGATGAGGAACATCTGATTTGTCCTCCTCTGGAAGGAAAAGAGATTGTGTTTTCTGTGTTAGATCAGAGCCAAGAAAGCATTAATAATGACAGCAAGAGCAGAAATGTGAGGGCAATTGCAGAACAGGACCTTCAAAGCAATTAATGTGACATTGAAGTCTCAAAGTTGATTCTATACTCTATGCAGTCAACTAGCTCTTCTGATGAAGACTGTCTCAAGAATATATAAAGTTTTTTGTCCACAGATCCACATTTGTATTTTGAGTATGTGACCAGGCAATTTCCAATAAGAAAGATATATTTTGGAGGCTCATTTTTATGAAATCAAGACAAACATCTCCTTGTAGTCTGCTGTCTCACATTTCTTATAGGAAAAATAAGCAACACATTTGTAGCCTCAAAATTGAGATTATGTTGTGAAATACATTAATATCTTAAGAACATCACACTCCTAGCAATAACACTAAGCAACATTCTCTCTAATTGCCTGGAATATTTTAACCAAGAAGTTGCAACCACAGTGAAAACATATCTCATTAACACTAAAAGTAAATCACTTACATGACAGCAAAGTAGAAAAAAAATGACAGTAACTTTTTCCTATCTCAGTGATATTTCATCTGCCCATTAATGACAACACAATAAATTAGTACTACTGTAGCTATATGCTCCTGTTTGGCTTCAGAACATTTCCTAACAAAATGCCTTTTGTCAGTTGTGACCAGCTTTTCACAAAAGCTGCATTTTCTCCTGTAGGTGTGCATGCTGGCTAAGAGTAAGAAAGTTCAAGGAAAAGTCAATTAAGGAATCAGGATCTAACCTGTTACATCCACAATGATTTGTGACTCACTTATGCACAATTGGTATGTGTAGTCACATGTGAGATACAATTTGATGGTTTTTTGTTATCCAGACAGTGAAATCCTGCATGAAGTTTTTATTAGCTTGAGTTAGAAATTATCTGACCATTCCAAACTAAGGGCTGAAAGGAAGAAGTCTCGACACACTACCTTATGTCATATGATTTGTTGTGTCTGTCCTAATTGTAGTCTTGGTTTCTGGCAAATGTGAAATAAGTCTAAAAGACAGCTTATGTCTTTTATGTCTCTAACTATCCTGCACTTACTGTGATCTAAATATACACATGATTACTTTTCAATCAGACAAACTAGCTGAAATTACTTCACACAGAGAAAATTACCCCAAATCAGATGATCTGTGATAATTTTCTACTTCATGTGGTTAAGTTAGCAAACTAATAAAATCCTTTACAACTCAATATATACTGCACATATTTTTGTTTCCAAATTTTATAGTAAAAGAAAACTTTTTCCTGAAGGTGTTAGTTACACTATTACTTGTATACCTTTCCCTTTGAAGCCAGGCACACTATTACATTACCTCCAAATATAAAATATTAAGAGGGAGAGAAAAAAAATCATAGCTGACTACACAAATTCAATTTTAATTATATTCTGAATGCACTAGGCACTTTCCACAAACACAGGAAGACAAAGTCCAGTATGTCCCAGAGAGTTTAGAGTCTACAAACCCTCTTAAAAATTACTTAAAGCAAGTCTGTCAAATTTTGGTTCTTTTGGGTCTGCCATATTGGGATTCACTAGAATAAAGACAATGAGTGTGTGGTCCCATAAGAAAGACAGGAATCCTGTTAATCTGAATGTACAAACTCACAGCATTAAGGCACAAGGGTGCAGGTAAATATACACCATACACAAGAATATATTATGTATCATAGCTGCTATAGTGACCAGTGTGATTTTTTTTCTCTTCAGATCCTTCACAAAGCATACAATTAAATAATATCCAAAGTCTCCATAGGGCTGCTGTTGTGGCAGTTTGCTTGTTCACAATATCCTACATGTATAGGATAGGAAAAGAATGACGGAGTGGTCAAGCAGCTCGCTGTGATGGTGTTAAGGCACTCTAGGGTGTGTTTCAAGGATAGTGGAATACATGCTTCCTGTTACTGAAGACTACAATAAACCCAAGACACAAACCAGCAGATGACTAAAAAACATCCTGTCAGATAATAGTGCACTGAATATTTTTATGTACATGTCATTCTGTTCTCTGCAGCAGAACACAATCTTTCCTCTGAATCAGGGAAACAAGTTTTGTCTTTAGAAAATGCTGTACAAGAGTCATAATTTCTTTGGCAGAGTCTGTGTAATAGGGAGGATATTTCTACTCCACTGTAGACAGTGCAGAAGAGCTGTGGAAAACTAGAACCCTTTGGACACTTCCAGTGGGAGATAGAAATTCCCAGAAGAAAAAGGGATGATGAAAAAACAGATTACTCACGATGACTGGGAAGCTTTCCTCCTCAGCAAATAGTCTACAACATCTGGGTCAGTCTCTAATAAGCTAATAAGCACTTCATTCTGTAAATCAGGGGAAACCTATGAAGACATAAAAGAATACTTAGTTGGAGGTTAATATCCTTTCATATACATTAATTTTGGTGCTATGCTTAATCTAAATGAACAAGTACAAGTACATTTACAGAAAGTATATAAAATATTCAGAAGCTTTCACTTAAAAGAGAAATTTCATGTAAGAACAGATGAAGTAGGACTGAAGATCACTTTGCACAATGTTTAATGCTGATTACTGTTGAATAACTGGTTGGTATCCAGTTGGTTATTATATCTGGAAATAACAGTAGGATTACTTATGTATCATAATCTCAAAAGCTCCAGTTTAAGGTCCTCACTTTACATCGCCCTTCAAAGATCTGAGGACATTTACCAATCTCCATCTCTGGCTCTCCAGCCACTCTGACCCACAGGCTCAGTCAGAATTTGTGTCACCTTCTTTGGAGTTTGGCCTTCTGATGTGCTAACTTTCTCTTTGCACTTTGAATGGGTATGAACCTTCAAAACCCTTGACAGCTTCAGATGCTGCAGGATACAGCAACATCTCCTGGGCAGGTGGCAGAAATGGTACCCCAAAACGTGCACAAGTAAACTTTGTGTTTCCAACTGCACTTTACACGAGTCTTATCAATCCTCAAGTGAGGATTTGTCTCCTTTGTCTGCATTACAGCAGAATGTTCAACACAAACTTCAAAACACTGAAACAGATAAAACCATCCAAGAAACTTGAACAGCCCAGGTTCACTCATGACTCATGGAAGTCAGTGCAAGACAATCTCAGCAAGGGGTCATCAGTTGGGCAATATATGTTTCTGGATGCAATCTGTCAAAGCCTGAATCTCTTGAGCTTCATGTCACACTTCATGGACCATTTGTTCTCCCTGACATTTCCTGGGAAATAGGAATAGAATTGCTAACATGTTTCCCAGAGAAATATCCCATTTTGGGAGGTATTTAAGGAGTCTAGTTACATAAAATGCATATTTCTTAAAATAAGGAAGTCATTAGAAAATAAATAAAGATATGCATAATTTAATTCAAACTGATCCAAAATCTCTATGAAAAACTTGTATAACCACATACTCATTTTGTAAATACTGTTTGCAGTCTCTGAACTGGAAAAGTATCTTACTGATGGTCACTGATACACTAGTCTTTAAATGAATTTTTTTAATAGGAATATAATTTTTCGAAACCTGGTGTACTGTAACTTCTCCATTTGAACAGCCTTTCTGTACACTAGAAGAAACTCCACATAAAGTTTCATGGTAAAAAAAATCCACACATTTTTGTCTGTAACTTACTACTCACCTTTTTATCAAATAACTTTGTAAGAAACTACTGAGAGAATTTTGTCAGAA
Organism: Geospiza fortis; assembly: GCF_000277835.1. Taxonomy (NCBI): domain Eukaryota; kingdom Metazoa; phylum Chordata; class Aves; order Passeriformes; family Thraupidae; genus Geospiza; species Geospiza fortis. Next base: position 568,180 of record NW_005054382.1, on the reverse strand, counting down.
AAATAAAAATATATCTTGCCTTATTAAAAAACAATGATAAATTAATCACGAAAAGTCTGAAAAAGTTCCACCAGAAGTTCAGTTCCAGCAGAAAGCTTCTCTGAAACCCAAACTTAATGGTTCTACTGATTCATAGGGGTTTTACCAGAATGAATCTGCAAGTAGATTTGTACTGATGGTCTCCTTGCTAGCTACCTGTTGGGTTTGGGGGTTCCTCCTGTGCAGCAATTTTCTTCAGTTTAGTTCAGTAACTTGGCAAGTGTAGAATCGATATGCATGTAATCGTAAACTTACACTTATAGGGAACTACAACAGCAGTATCTCAGGAAGATGTCACCATAACTATCACTGAATTAATTGTTTCACTGGTAATTCCACCTAAGTAGATGGATGAGAAATTGAAATTTGGGACAGAAGGGAAGCCAAGGAAGCTGGTGAAAAAACAGCTCTGGAGGACATACAGAGACATATCAGAGGGCTCCAGGGTTGTCAGAACTCCAGCAGAGTACCAGATATTCTGCGATTTTGGGGTTGGGTGCTACATGAAGAGTCACAGCTGTTGACACACAGAAGGGTGGAGGGACCCTTGAAGTGTCTCCTTTGTGCTGTCCCTGGCCACTGATGAGGCACAGAATGGCAGTGTAAAATACTAACTGCAAAAATATGAAATTTCATATACTTTTTAGCACTTCTTTGCAGCAGGGCTGGATTTGGACACTAGGAGATGAAATACATGAACAAGCTGCTGATCTGCATCCTTCATGCAAAGCCAAGTCAAAAATGAAGAGTGGCTGAGTTGTGCCTCCTTTCATTCAGCTGCAGAGACTGGCAAAGAACAGTCCTTTACACATCCCCATGAAACATTTTAATACATCCCCAAGACTCACTGAAATGGGCAAGATTTGAATATGAAAGTGATTATCATCCCTGACATCAATGAAGCATGATCAGATTCCATCTTCTATAGGAAATCCACTTTTGCATGCTACTGATATTAACCATAGTTACTCAGTAAAAATTGTGCTCAATATCCTGGGTTGCTCCAACAAACAGAATTTCTCTGATCCACCAATAAGTCAGAATCATTCTGATATTGTGGTCTGGGTATCCCACCACATTTTGGTTTTCTAGGGTTTGGTTCCAAATGTTGTTCCAGTTTCAATGCTGAAACCAATCACAGTTTTGTAATCTCCCATATATAAAAGTAACAGACAGACAGAAAAAAAACCAAACACAAAAGCATCTGAGCATTAATACACCATATTATAGTTGTAGCTGAATGCTTAACTCCAGATGTTCTTTTTTCTAATGTAGCATAAATGTTGAGTATAAACAGCAAAAACAACTCTGGAAAACAAAAGAAATTCTTTTCCCACACTCCATTTAACCTCCAGAAGAAAGGTGAAGCACTGAAGAGAAGAACGAATAAATCCATCAGAATTAGAGCCCAGATGCAAGTTAGTCTAACCTTACCCCCACCCTTTCCACACTGAAAGTCACAAGGCATGCCTTAAGTATTATGTACTGAGTTGTGTCTGTGCTGTTAGAAGTTCTTAAAGAGAAAAAACAATAAGAACACTTCAACTATATTAAGTATTCTTATTCAAGTATTATCTCAAACTTGATAGTGCCATCCACACTCTGGTCCAGCAGACCTTCACACAGGAGTGCAGTTCTGTCACTTTCTTTTACTGATGTGGAAGGAAAAATAGCACCTAGCATTTTCCCCAGCTGTAAAAAACATTAAAAAAAAGAAAGAAAACAAAAAAGAAAACTACTGCAAGTGTCTCACTGGTACAAGAATAAAAATAAAAGGCAGGAAAACCACAAAGAAGTTCATCTGAGGCTAAGACATCTGAAGCAGGGCTCATGATTGCGTTCTCATGCTCTACTCCCTTGTTGAAAACTGATAGACATCTTCCATTTACAGTACTATGTGGCCATCAGCCCACAGTTCAGGGTTGTTCATCTTCTTCCAACAAGGTCTCCAGCACTCAGCTTTGCTGAAGCACTGAAGGTTTCCAGAGAGTTCTTTCTGCTTTGGGAACTTATCTCCTCAGTGAACCATACAGTGCTGCTTAGTCTCAGGACACAACAAGCAAAGTTTTTCCACTTTTTCAAGATTACTGGTTTTGTTACAATGGGTATTTTTACAAAAAGGAAAACAGAATAATGAAGACCACCACTAGGTCTGACTGGCCTCTGCTATCCCCAGAGCAGGGCTCCCACAGAGCCTCCCTCCCTCACAAGTCATGCTGAGCTGACCGACAATTTTGTACACAAAAAGAGCATGAGATAAAGCCACAGAATGAGCTGCTCAGGTAACTGCTAGGCATGAGAAATGTGACCTAACTAAGCTGTGTCTTAAGTAAACAACATGTCCAACTCCAAGGCCATCAGCCTTCTTATGAAGAACTTGCTTGCTTCAGCTAAAGAACTGAAGGGAACTTAGGAACTACACAGATTTATGTTTTATTCCCTTTACCCAACTAATAAACAAGAAAGCTTTGTCTTTCCTCTCCATCCAACCAATAAAAAAATCTTGGGTAGGGAAGGTAATTCCTTAAATTAATCAAGGATCTCTTAATCCCTGCAGAAAAATTTTCTTCCTGACTTCCAAAACTGAGATGTGAAAGATCATTTTCAGTCTTGTCTATGCCTTGTACAGTGTACAACTGAATGGCCAGCCCCATCATTTTCACAATCTTCTAAACAATGTACCTTTACCTGCACAGAAACCATTCTAAGCAAGATATAAGCACACATTTTTAATATTTTTACTTACTGCAAATCATTCTCCTTGCTAGAAGACTACTCTTTGTTACCAACAATTGTTGATCCTAATTTAATGCAGCTTCTACAGTTTATTTCATCCCCATCTACTTTAATATCAATCAGCTATTTTCTCATTTATCTTACAAATGTATAAGAGAAATATGAAAAAATATCCACCCACCATGAAAAGGGTTTCATAGTTTTCAATCATCTTTTGCACAACAGCTATGATAGCAGTACTCTCTTCAGCTCGAGCTGAGCTCTGAACTGAGAATTCTTTGTCTGTAGATTTCTGCTTGTGCAACAAGTTAGGGCCAAAGATGGTGGCCAGGTTAAGCGATGTCATTTTGTTCCCAGTAATCTAGAAAAGAGAATAAAAATGAGGTGGGGTCTCACAGGGCCCGATATATATGTATATAGACACATCTATACACACTCACACCCCTAACACTCACACACAAACACACTCTCTGTCCCCCCTGATTTGGTGGATGCTTCATTCATCAAAACCAAAACCTGCTGCTTGTCAATAAAAAAAATGAAAAACTTTTAGTAACACCTTGTTTTGAACATCTCTGCAACAAGTACTGCAGATTTTCTGGATATATTTTCAAGTGGATTAGAGGAGTAGAAGTTGGAAGTGTTTTCTGCCCTTAATTCCCTGGAAGCTCAACAGTGGCAAACTTCTGAACTCAGGGCAACCTCCCTCCTACCTCAGCATCCCAGCACATTACTGTCTCTTAGGACCTAATGCTGAAAGCTCCCGGCTTTCTCAAGCAGCATTCATGATTTGAAACACATACAGTGATACTTTTCCATGATTAAACTGTTGAGATTATTAAGGAGCAGGGTCACTTCTTCCATGAGTATTTTCCTGTATTTCTACAACATGCCACTTGTTTGGTGGCTTGTTTTAGTTTGTTGGGGGTTTTATCTTTTTTCCTACTTTTATAAACCTGTGCTCAAGGAAGAAACAGTAGCCTGGATTTTGAGGAAACAAAAGGCTAGGAATACATACTAGACTAGACAGGAATTACCTGAAAAATATGTCATATACATTATTACATCAAAACTTTCATTGTCATATTTGTGATTAGACTACTTATTTCCCTTTCCATTCTTCAATAAAAAGTAGAGGTCATTTGAACTAATACTTTTTAAAAAGGATATAAAGAGACATCAAAAAGAGGTAGTAAAAATAGAACTTCAAAAGTGAGTTGCACAAAACAGATGATTTCAAAGCAGTATTTTAATTTTTTTTTGTAGCTGATCATTCATCAAATACTCTAGACAAACTTAAAACTGCGATGACTACACCTGGTTTATTTTTTAAAGAACTCAACTAGACAGCACAGAAATGACAGTAAAAAGCTATTTACTGGTAGGAGCAGTGTGTAGTGTTGGAAAGACATCTGTACTAAGTAGGTGCATGGGCAGTCATAGCAAACATGTTGGCTCTTTGTTTAGAGACTCATCCCAGCACCCAATTATTCTGTTGCCCCTAGTAGAAGATTGTCATTTCAACTCAGCGACTCACAGCAATCAACCAACCTCTTAGGCTGGATTCCTGGTACAAAATAAATGTTACAAGATTTGAACTATCAGATACAATGATGCATTGAATCTGCCATCCTCAGTTTCCATAGAGATGCCATACAGATGCCTCCTCAGGTCTGCTGGTCCCAGCTAGAGCAGCATTCACATTGCAGAAAGAAAACTCTACTAAATTGGTACCTTGTCTACACAAAAAAATCAAAGTCACATCTTCGCTTTCTTTTGTTCAAGAGTGGAAGATCTCCACAGAGTTTTGACTACAGTACAAAACAAAATAGTCATAAACTAGCAGTATAAAGGTGCAGCACTCAAAAACTATGCAGAAAACCCACTGATTAATTTGACATTAATTATTAAGCTTGGAAAATGCCATCTCTAAGGCACAAAATGAAATGACAGAAAATTTCTTGACTAGGAATCAACTATTGACACCGCTTTTGCAATGACATATGTGGATTCATTTCCTACAGTCAAATTCTCTTTCTAGATGTGATTCTGTAGGTGATTGTAATAGGACCAAGGTCTGGATTAGACACATTTTATACCTTGATTGACAAAGTTTCCAAAAAACAGACTTCAGAAGAGAAGTTTCAGAAAATGGAGCAAAGCAAGTTAGGAAGATACTGTTTTAAGGAAAAATTTGGTGCTAAATCTAATTTGTCTTAAAGTATGAGAATTTTCTCTCAATAAAAAGTGCTTACATGCTTAATAGAAGTATTAGGTATTAATAGAAGTATTATCATGTTTATATCTATAAACATGAATAATCTAAAATCCCAAATTTGTACACCTACTAATATCCTGCACTTTTGTAATACCCTACACTCTGATGTGAGTGATGCAAAGAAGCCTCTTATGTCAGATTTAAATGCATGCCTTTTCATACCTGTCTCTTTAAATATCTCTTTTGCTATTATGAAGAAAGGCAAATGTGAATGTCTGGGTTCACCTTCTCTTAACCACTCATGACTTACAGATATCTAATATTTGTGCCTCCATTCACAAACCCAGGCATCCATTCCCTCGTCAGATCGAAGCTTGACATACAACTAATAATTTTCTCCATTTATTCCAAGATCTTTTATCTCATTTTATTTTATCTCATTTATTCCAAGAGCATTTATCTCTTAGATCTTTTTTATAACAAGATTTATCCACTACCTTTGTGGTAAGGTGCATCAAGTGGTGGATATTTATATGTGGGTGTAGAATATTTCCCTTTTCTTTTTTCTCTCATAATTACTTTTATGCGCCACAATTTTCCTTTGCTATAACAATATATCAATATCATATATTAAAAAGAATTTTCCAGTCATATTTTACAATTTGAGCCTGGATATGCAAATTAAAATTCTTATCATTCTTTGTGGTATATGTAACTTCACATTTACCAACACAGTTTAAAACTGGTATTTTTCATAATTCTTCTCAGATTGGCCTGTACTTGATCCACTTTCTGTATTTGATTATCCAAATATCATCATTTTACTTGCTCTCCAAATCTTGCCACAGAACTCAGATTAGATCTGACCTAGGCATAGGATGAAGCCCAAGGAAAAAAGTGATCCCTATAATAAAAGACTGCATATTAATGCCTGCCCTTGGAGGTGCCACAGCTTGCCAGACAGCTTTCGTTCTGACATTCAAAATTCTACTTTGCTGTGCTAATAAAATTCTTTTAAGCCAGGGGGATTTTCCTGGAACTCTTCCAACCAACTCCCCCAAAATATCTGAAGCAAATGCCACAGTGTGCTTTCAGAAATGGATCCTAGGAAGGGCTGCAGCCAGTGTACAGACCTGCAGCTCACCGAGAGTGATGGATGTAAGAGCAACAAAATCCTCCCTCCAGTGCACCAGCACATGGATGGCACTCTAGCAGGGGATCAGATCCTTCCCTCACCAGGGCCACAGATTCTTGCCCACAACACAAACATGGTGACACTCAGGAACCTCACTCCAAACACAGTAAAGGAACTGTAATGGGGGCTTCCTCTTTCAATTTCTTTTTTTATTATTATTATGTTGATTCACCATTTGGCAAATCAGTTGCAAAAAAAAAAGTTTGAAAGTAGCTTTTACAAGATATTTTGAAATTATTTCCTGAACAATATAGTATTCAGGGTGAAATAATTTATAGTGCTTAATGTTCATGTTTTGTCTTTTTTTATTGATGAAACACTATGTTAAACCATCTTTCCTGTATCCTAGATTGTGTCTTTACTCACATTTGTGCTTTTGGGTGGATATCAAAATTCAATTAACAATGCAGAAAATTAACATTGCAGGTTTATGGTAGTTAAATAAAATTATTTCAAATATGCAGTATAAAAATATCAATACTGACTTGCATTTCTAAATGACTGATTTTTTATAAAAAGTGTTGGTGATCTGCAATTAGAAATGCTTCAAGACAAGAGAACTTACTGTTCTTAGACTCTTAAACCAATTTTTAAATCCTCTAAAAAATGAATAAATTATAACATTTCCCAGAATTACTTTTATTATATTTTCTTCTTCTAAATAGCTTTTCTAGTTTCCATTCAGTTATTCAAGGATTTTAAAAAATCTGACAATATTGAAGTCAAATTAGTAAAATCTCCAAAAAAGGGTACAGCTCTCCAAAGCAGGAAATTTTTCCCAATTTCTTCAGAACTAATGATTTCTCTAGGCTTAGTAATCTGATGTACTCTAAGAGATATGCTGTTTAAGTTCTACTGATCATAAGTTATTTAAACAGATTATTGGAAGTTATGTCTAAACATATGCTGTCATAATTTCTAGTTTAAGTTTTAATATGTTTATATTTGCAAGGAGAGATGTATGCAAAGGCAGTCAAATCACAGTAAAACACATATCTTAAATAAATGATTAATTTATTCTGCTCCACAGTCAGCAGTTATGACACAAACTTGCAATCAGTAGTGCATGCACAGTGATGTATGGAAAGACCTCTAGCAAGACACGTTTAGTAGGATGGCCTCAGCTGTACATCAACTTCCCTAATGAAAATCTAGACACTAAAAATATTCTAGTTACATATTTAGTATAAGAGGATATACAGTTTACATATCAGCTCAGTTAGTTCTGTAAAAGATAGGCCGTTTGTCCAGGTTTTGCTGTAAGATCAAAGGGTGTGACTGATAACAAAGCCATCTTGCCAGTTTTCTAAGAGGTCCTCAAAACTATTTCCTGAGAAATATTACTAATACTGCTAACACCTCAGTATAATGATTTTATGATCTTTCCATTTCAGCACAGGTAATTACTTTTCCCAAAATTTGAGAATTATATGGACTTCTTATTGAAAACCTTATTTTTGATGTACAAAAGCACTCAGAAATCAAACACAAAGACCAAAAAATAAACTAGGACAGTAACACTGAAAGAATATAATTCATTTTAATTGTAGATGATTTGTCCTAATTTATTCTTTCCCAAGCCCACAATATTAAGAAGAAACAGCAGAAATCAAATGTGTCCTATAAAAGGCAATTTAAAGGACAAGTAGGGAGGTGTGGCTTCTGTTGAAATGAAAAAATGATTTATTATTTGCAATGAAGTTGCTCACATTATAGAAGTGTTATGCAGAGTCTCCAGAAATAAATAATCAGATTTAGGGGAAAAGAAAATTAAGTTACAGAGGCTTGCTCCATGGTTACTCAGTACAAGACTTTTCTCTATTCAGTACAGATGATTTAGCACATAAAACCATGGCCAAAGATTGAGACAGGTTGAGACAAGAGCCTTTTGTTTAGTATAATTGCAAGCACCTTGAGTGTGTCACCTCTTGGACCAAGCATGCTAAAAGCAAATTGCAGTCACTGTCTCATGAGGCTTCTTAGGAGTTGTTGAAAATAGACATTTTAGCCACAAACAAAAATACCATGGCAAAGTGACCTTGGACACAAGCAACAGGACTGCAAAAGGTCAAGATTTTAGTTCTGCTTCTTCTAAAATGTGGCTATTCAGCAGCTGCAGAGCTTGCCTTGGTATCATGCAGCTGCACTGATCTGGTGCCTACAATGGCAGCCCAGGAAATGTGAGTGATTCCATGACACAAAATTTGTGAGTTTCTCCACGACCCAAAATGAGAGGGGAGAAGGAAGCAAATCAATGCACCTTTTCCCCTTAAAGAATCACAAAAGGCTGAATTTGAAAGAGAAGCGTACCTTTATCCAGTGGTTTATTAACATATCTATTACAGCAAATGGCAGTCAATATCTGGCAAATAATTATGCTATCATCCCATCCATTATGGAAGTGAATGCTCTGTTTATACAGCCAAATTCCTTCTTTTTTGGCATGTAGGAAAATCAAGATGATTGGAATGGTTTCATGCTCTGTGTGACATCAAAGCTATGAAGCCCTCACCTGTGCTCATTACTACAGTACATTTCTGCTTGACCAAGAACCAAGAGGTGCTAATCTCACCGGTAAAACAAAGCAACTTGTAAAATGAATGCTGCACTCCGCCACCCAGAGGACACATCCCACCCGTTCCTGCAGGAGCCCCTGGAGCCTGGACCATATGACATCAAGCCACCAATGTGGGGACGGGATGCTTAGGGCTGGGTGCTGGCTCTGGCAGACCAAACTTTTAACTGAAATTAGCCTGATATGTTTGCTGAGGCAAAACAGATGTACTGTAAAGCCCTCTGGTGTCATTATCCAAAATAATGGTGTCACTTCAGAGACAGAGTTGACATGGAGAGGAAAACTTTGTGGTCACTGAAAAGACGGACACTCCTGGGATGCTGAGTAATATTAAGCAGGATAGAAGACAAGAGCTTAACTTTTGATACCCTGAAAGCAAATGCAAATAGTTTGGGGTGCCCCATGGAAATATTTTCTCATGCCTTTCATTGGACATATGGCCCAGAGAGGCGCTGTGCTCCAACGTTGCGCATGGAGTGAAGGATAGCCCTGGGTGTTCAGCGACACTTAGCACCCAGCTCACTCTAGCTCACATGTTGGGGTCCTGGCAGGCTGAGAAAAAGCTTGGAAGAAAGCTGTGATCCTAGAATAACAAAAGCAGCATCTTCTAGGACACCTATATACAGCGGAAGGGAGAATGGCACAGATACCCTCACCCCATAAAACCCCAACAAAGAAGCCTGTATCACACAGTGGAGCTAAGCAATTGCATCAGCCCGTGTCCAAGAGAAATTTAGTTATATTTGTGCAGCTCTGTGCCCAAACCATGAAGCTCTGCATCCCAGTATGACCAGATGGCTGAGAGTAGTCTGCAAGCACCAAAGCCTTTATACACACTTGTTTTAATCATGCTGATGAGATAAGTTCTCCTCAGATTTTAAAGAGCTTCAAATTTGTCTGTATTTCCTGTATCTGCCACTTATCTTTTCACAAGACTATTCCCCCATGCCCTCCAAGGGCTAAATCCATTAAAATATGCAGATGGATTGAACTGATTCTCTGATATTTTATTTTCAAGGAGACTGCAGTCCCAGGTCACCCTGTAGCCATGGATATTCTAGGTTACTGGTGAGCACAGTTTTATGTGATAATGAAGATACCTCTGTTTGTCCAGAGACGCTCTCAAATAATGGAAATCAACACAGATCCTCATTCAATAAAATAGAAATTGTCACCATTTTACTGTGCTTCCGCCAGAGCAACATATGGTAGCACAGCTGACAAATATAATCTTTTCCTTCTTTTTTTTTTTCCATTTCACATGCACATTTCATTTTGCAGAATACTAAGACTTTACATAAATTGCCTGTTAACCCCTTGTAGTCACAGCATTTGCTGCTTGGGCTCCCTTGAGCTCTCGAATATTTGAAAGATGGAGTTAAAATGCAGTCAACAGTCAGGGAACAGTTCATGCCTTCAACATACAGCCCACTTGCACTTTTCACAGGGAAAATCTGCTCTCTTTTACCTTCTACACTACCCAACCCTTCTTTTTAACCAGAAACAGTATACTCTGGCTACATGAAAGCTTATTGATATAATAAATTGATACTCAATTCACTTACTGCTTCCTTAGGTGTTTTTCAATGCCATAAGCCTAGTCACAGGTTCCCAGTGACTTTACACTGATGGGACTCATTTACATGGGCTTTAGGAATTTAGTTATATAAAACTGAGCAGTGCCCAATTTCCAGTGCCAGTTCAAGATATTTTCTTTGTTAATCATTGCCTCCACATCAATATCAGGTTTTCCCCATTCTGGGCAGATACACCCTGGTGCAAAAACCTTCTTGGTGCTCGTTGGCCTTTTCTGCAGTGGAATGCCTGCAAGGAGTTTTGCATCTAAAGAAATCTCATGGGCTTTCTTGACTCTTTGCCAGACCTTATTCAATGACTTTACTCATGCCAGTTTGCAGCTTTTGTCCAGCCATCCAGGTGGTAAACTATGAAAGCTCCATCCAAAATTGTCATGGTCACAATCAGGATTCACTTGAGTTTGACAAGGGGAGGGAGGTGTCTTTGCTTTTTCACAGGACTTTTTGGCACCCTGTAATAAGGCTTAGGGCTGCAGAGGGCATTGAGAGAAGGTATTCACACTGTCTCACTGGAAGTAGTGACCTGGCTGTATGAATTTGCCTAAGCTAATTTACTTCTGCTCTCAATCACTCTATTGAGGATCCTTTCCACTCTCTGTTGAACATAAAGGGAAACCAGAGAAACTAGCCCCAAATTTCTGTTTTGCACAAGGAACCTAAAGCTGGGCTAAATTAATGCCATCTAACAAGGATGGCTCCACTCAGAAAAGGAGGTTGGATATGGGGGAAGACTTAGAGGACTCTGAAATGGGCTGTCATGACAAAGTTGAGAGTCTCCTTCAAAGGTACCTAAATAGGGCACTCAGGCAGACTGTGACAGGGAAGAACTTCAACAGGGAGTTGTGTGCAGTTTATAAGGTAGAAACAGCCATTATATAGAGGGAAAGCTATAAAGAAGCATTGTGGTACTTTAGGCAAAGTGCAGAAGTGTGTCATTTAGACTTAAAGCGATTAGGAAATTGATGTTGCCTGCTATTTCATAAGAAATCAGTTCAAACTTTCTTGTAGCCCTGCCACTAGAAAGCCACTACAAATACAAAAAATTATAATATGGTTCTCAAATGGACATATCTTGCAGACTAACAGGACCTGAAAAATTTGAGAGGTGACATGGTCTTTAGCAATGACAATGTGAGTGGAAATTTTAGAGCCTTAAGGGCCGGTGTATATAATATAATTTTACATGGTTATACAGTTTTGCAAAAGGGATGAAATTATCCATAAGCTTGGCAGTTTATGGTCTAACAAGGGGTACTCTGCAGCTCTAATCTCTACTGACACACAGGAAGTGTAAAATTTCCTTGTGAAACAAATGCCTTCTGACAGCCATTAGGCAACACTTGCTTGCTGGAGATGAGTCACCTTGAATAGTATTTGGAGTTGCAGATCTTCATCACAGAAATTCAGTTAGGATTCTGCTTTTTAGATTTTAGTCTCAACATAACACCTCTTTTCAAATCTTCTCTCTTTGGTTAACAGAAAATTACATTGATGGACTATCATTTAGTAAACGCAGGAACACTGGCAGAAAATCATCTGAGATGGAGATTACACACATTGGGCAAAACCTGCAGACTGCTTACCCATTCCTACACGGACATATAGTGTTTTTTGCTGCACTGCAGGTCTACAGAAAGCCAGGCCTTTATATCTCTGGGAAGTGAACGCAGGGAAAATCGGGAAGGTGAACAAGAACAGGTGCTCTAATGTCTAAAAACATAACCATTTTTGGTCATATAATGCTCAGAATTATCCTTTAAAGCAATCATCAGAAACTGCTGGTGATTTGTTGCTGAAAAAGGACTTATGCATATAGGCACGTATTTTCAGAATCAGCAACTTGGTCCATTATATAGCCTGGAATGATGTTGCTATAGGGTCCATCTTCTACCATTTTTAGGTTTCTCTCAGTGCCAATGACTGTCTTGTAGAAAGCAGACTAGATTTAAAATTGAAGAATTTGCCCCAGATTATATCAGATTATTGCACTGTGGTATATCATAGTTTATTCTTAAACAAGGCACAATAACTCATCACAGATTTCCTTTAAAAGAAAACTACAATGTAAAGGAAATATTTCCATAAAGAGCATCATATGGAAAAGAACTTTGTTATGAAAGTCCACTAAAAGGATTAAAAAATTTATCACAGATGATCAGGTGACATAAAATCACAGTATCTGAATGATGCTCAGCTGGGCGGCTTTTTTGGCTGACTCAGACACTTTCATGTTCTCCAAATTCAGCTACCTTTGCTTAAAGGGGTGGAAGTCATTAATCTCAAATTTAATCATCCCATACTTACTTGTCAGCCATGGTATCTAATCTCTGTAAAAGACTAACAGCAACTATCTTTTGCAGTGTTCCTTGATACATTTGTAAGGAAGATAGGTTTCAGTTATGAATTGTGAAAGCTCAGCATTGTTGTTTAAATTGCAGTCCCTCATCTTGCAAAAGCCTTTCATTCAGAGTTGGTAAATGATTTCTTGCTGGTGAAATTAGCATCTAATACATCATTTGCTGATACAATCACCATTATTTTATGGTTTGTTGATTATCTGGCCATGTGATAGCTCCATCTTGCTGTGGCCAAGTTATTTCAATTATCATTAAAAAACTTTACAAGGCTAAGATACATTGGCAGAGATGGTGAGCAGATACCTAGATTGACTATTGTTTCTGCATTATGTAAAGCTGTGGGAGGCTTGTGTCTGGACAACCATGAACACATAGGAAGAATACTGGCAGGAGTCTGTGATTTCCTTTGGAGAGAGCAGGCCTGAGCCTGAGCCTGAGCAGGAGAAATCAAGCCAGAGACAAACTGAATATTCAGCCTTCAAGCCTTGCAGTGAACAGGAAGAGGCTACTTGGAGCTTAATATATATTTAGCATGGAATTCTTTCTTATTCTGAACTCCCATCTTCAAATATCAAAAGCCTTACAGTATAAATAGTTAATCTAGATCTCACACCTTAAGATCCACTGGCTGTGCATGACTCCAGACTGACTGGCACATTTCAGACTTGTTGTTCTGAAGGTACAGGTAAACCTGTGGGGTGTGAAGAGCTGTTTCTGCAGAGCTGAGCAGCCCAGTACAAGATGGGTGATCTTCAAGAAAAGGCTCTATCCCTGTGCTCTATGGGCCAGTTTACGAGCTCATAGCACAGATCTTCAGTTTGGGAAGTTATCATGTACCGAATTACTTGTGAGACAGTATTTTTAGCAAGAGGCAAAACAGGAGGGGAAATGTCTAGCTTTCAAAGATGTCCTTGCATATACTTACTTCTCAAAATAGGCATTTATTTATATTATATTAAAAATACATCTGCCACTCCTGGGAAAACAAAATATTCTTACCATGCTTTTCCAAGTGCTGGCAGCAGCTATCTACAAGCCGAGGAACCTGCCTGTAAATAGGGTTCAGGCTTAGTTTCTTATCTCTTGCCTTTTCTTTCTTGCTCTGTGCTTCTGCTGGCAAAGAGAGCTGGAGAGCCTCCAACAATCTTGAGTGATTGTCATCAAGATCTGTGATAGAGTCCACAGACATTGCACCCTGTAAAATACACACACGTGAACAATCACTAGGGCTGGGGGAATCTCAGCGTCACAGGACATTCAACATAGACTTTTGCCTACCTGCATTTTAAACAAACTAATATAACAATACCATTAGCTACAACATTTTTATAAATTAAGTAAGTTATAATACCAGTGTAATGGATAGGAATGGTACCAATGTTACTCTAATCATATTACAACGAATACAAATTAAAATACTGAAAATTGAAATGCTTTCCACTCCTTCACTCCATCCTTTTACTGATGTAAGCCTGCACACATTGCAGGGCAAGGATGAATCATGGTCTGTGGGTACACCTCTGAAGTACCATATTCATGTGCATGGAGATATATAGAAATTTTTAAATCTTATTGCCTACTTTTTCTGTATCTTGGACCATTGTATCAGTGAAATTTATGCAAAATGATTAATAACCATACAACATATACAGTTAACAGTCAATACCCCAAATACATACAGCTGTGGAGTTTGAAATAATCCCACTCCATCACAGAATAAAGATACACCAGAGAAGTTGAGGTGCAATATTTTTAAATAATTATATTTCACATATCTTAATATTTTAAAATCATTAAAATTCCAATGAAAGCTTTGAAATCCAGGTTTTGATTACAACAAGGTGCAGAACTTCAAGCAGGTTGTAAAGGATAAAGCAGCACAAGCAGCTGGAGGTTTCTAGCATGATTCAATTTTCACACCTCAAAAACAAGACTTTTTTTTTCAAAGCACAAGATTACTGTCACTTCAAAATTACCATTTCTCTCAAGTCTTATTAAACTTAGGAGGCAAAAAACATTATAGGGTACATAGAGTCTATTAATAGCAGTAATATTATCAATAATAATAATCATCATCATCATCATCACCATCACAAATTAAAAAGTCAGGTTTTTTCCTATTAAAAATATCTGTTGTAAACGATTTTCTTTCTTTCTGAAACAAAGCATAAATTTTACCGTAACATAAAATGTACAGTACAGAGATACAGCAGGCCATCCTAAGAAGTAATAGTGAAAATGTAAATTTCTACTCAAAACTGTTCTGACAACTATAGTTTGTTAAAAGCTGACAGGCAATTTATAGACTGCTAGTCAGAACTCTATGTCTACTAAATGAGAATTTGAGAATTAAATGAGAATTGCTTACAAGGGAATTCAAAGCTCTAAAAGTATTTTGTTCCATCAGCCTAGCCAGCTGAACTTTATGAAGATTTTCAACTCATAGGCAAAACTCACTAAAAGTCTACTGAGATTTCAAACTCATTGATAAATTTCTAGTTCTTAATACCTTAAAAAAACCTCATTTAACTTATCAGGTATAGTTCTGCTTCTTGTAACTCATAGTAGATGTATAAATGAAACACAGTAAAGTTTTCAGATTTTTTTTTACCCGCATTACTATAAACAATTACTAGATCCTTTAGAATGCAACTTTTGACCTTTATTTCTGATGTCTCTCGTAAGTACATCTGCTTGATTCCTTTTACCATTTCCTGCCAACAGGAAACAAAAACACAAACAAAAAAACCCTCCAGACCAAACAAGAACCTCTGGCTATGATCCATGTGTGTAAAATTCCAACTGAATGATATTTGGATTTTGTTTAAGAGTTTGGCATTCCAAACATCAAATAAATGAATTGGCACTGAAAATCCTAACCCCACCCTCACCAGTGCAGCCCCTGTGTGACAGGTGTCCTCCTTTATACCCTGCCTTTATTGGTGCTTTCCTGTCTGCAAAGCATCCTCACCTCATGAATCATTATCAGAGTCACTTAAATCGGATTCAGATCCCTAAAATAGATGCAAATACAGTCAGTTCAACATGGTCCTTGGGCATTTTATCAAAGTTGTGGATTAACTGGCACACTGAGCTGGCTTTAGGAAGAGTGACCTTGAGTTCTGTGACTGAAGTCATGGCTTGGCAATACCAAGTTCAGGCCAGCTCTGATTTTACAAAGTGCACAAGAAAATGTTACCAACATACTCCACAAATGCAGCTCAAACTCAGCCAGATCTATTAGTCTGGGCTCAGACTGACCTACCTGACTGCTGAGGAACAGAGGAGGAGGAGAGTGCACACCACTGCTCCAAGTCTAGTAACACACACACTGCAGTGCCCAGCAATTAAAGAAAATCAAGTTCCATCTACCAGGCATTACCTTTGCACATAATGGATGCCAGTCCCTGCTCTCTATGATGAGTTCAAAACCTAAATACACCGGGGAAGTCTTAATCTAAGCACACAGAAACTTGAAGGAAAGTGGAATTTAAAGTCTCAACTTCCAACTGCTGGGCAAAACTCCTGCACAGAAAATGCAGCAACAGTGACTTTAGTTCAAGCTGTTGGAGAGAGAACCACAGCACTCACACCATGAGCTCTGCAGCCAGCATTACCTTCTACTAACTCTTACTGAAAGTCTCATTGTTTGAAGACTCACTTTTGTGTTTGAAATACACAAAAGTGAATGACACAATTGCAAAGAAGTGAATGGTGCAATGATAAACAATCTCTCCGGTTTAAGAGGATCTATACTCCAGGTGTCTGTGCAGCATTGTTGTGATAAATTGGTCATATCAGTTGCATTTACTAACAAATAATTTTTTCCTTTTTTTGTAAGCATTTGTCAGTTGAAAACAGTGCAATGGTGCTCAAGAGATAAAAGATAAGTGCAGGCTTCCTTATCATCCCCTAAGTAAGCTCAGGGCGGAGGGATAAGTGCACTGATAAACAGAATTATAAAGACAGACAAGATATGGGACATGAATTGATATTAATGTTAAATAAATGGAAAATTCATGAAATTCATTAGGTAAGTTCATTCCCTAGAGAAAATGCCAGCTCCCTCAGGTCATACTGCCTGCTTTAGTCTACTCTTACTTCTCTGTGGGTGAACCATGTCCTGCTGCATCCTCATGGCTGCGGACTAAAGGCTCCAATTCTGCACTCTGAAAGCTGCAATGCCAGTAGTGACAAAAAAATCCCCAACTATCCAAACAAACAAAACAAGCAAAACCCTCCCTCAGCTTTTAGGAACTTGATCCTGATGGATCTCTGTGGACGTACCAAAGGATCCATGTTCTTCTGCCTGCTCACTGGTCACATACATGTCAGAAATCTTATCATCCAATCTTTGTGAAAAGAACAGCAGATGAGCCACCTCTGGACACATGAGTTATATTTCTCTCCTATGAAAAAAGGTTCTGAAGCCAACGAGTACATACAGTGAAGTTTTATTTTTTGTCACTGCCAAACTCTGAAAGAAGTTCATGGGTTTCCCTTTGCTTAAGTCAAGCAACTTTGCATTTTTGTGTGAACACAAATGCCTGTTCATATGGTTTGCACAGACCAACAGATGTGCATTAATGAGTATACAAGACTGCAAACATCATGCTTTCAGTTTTGCAGACAGAATATAGACACTTCAAGCTTCAGCTGGCAGCTAGGCAAACAAAGAGCCCCATGACCTGCCTTCTGCCTTCTCTCAATTTGCAATTTACTCCAGTTTTACCCCTCTTAATCCCTGGTTTGAAGAGCCCAACAGAGAATTTCTGTGAAGCAGGTTTTAGCCTATGGATGAAAGAAGGTGAGGCTCTTAAGAAAATACTTTCTTTTCCAGTCTGTTCTTGTACCTCAATTCTTGCTCAGATTTCTTAAAAGGGGTTTTATTCAAAGTATTTTATTATGCATTTTTCCCTCCATTGCAAATCAAATTAAAAAGCAGGAAAGTCTAGAACCTCTATTCCACAATAACAATAGAAAAAAATTAACAACTGTAGAACTAGAAAGTTCAGAGCATAAAGTTTATTTACAAGGAACAGATTTATGCTAAAAAATGATCAATTTTACATGCAGATTAATTTTCAACCCAAACCCACCATTCTGTGTTTTGCTGTCAAAGGCATCTTCCTAGCCTGCATGCAGAAACATCCTTTGAAGACCCTGGCACAAATCTGGTCTGAGAATTCCTTACTTACCACGGAGGATATGATATGGGTTAGAAAATGAGGATTTTTATTAATATAAGGATAGGGATTAATAGTCAAGGATAATTATTAATTATTAATATAAGGATGGGGTTATTATCAAGTTAGAGCTAGATTAAGATAAATATACCTATAAATATCAAACACATAGGTTTAGATTTTAAAACTGCTGAAAAAATTATGTTAAAGACAGAGTGAATTTGTTAAATCTGAAAGACTTAGAAGGAGGTAGATAAAGGGAGCAAACAGGAAGACTTCTAGATAACCTCTCTGCCTCTCTGTGATCTGTTACAGACTCACAGGGTCTATATGACCTTTTCCCACCAGCATCAGCAAAAGAAGATTTCCACTACAGTTAAGAGTTTTCTGATGTTGATGAGGCTGACTTCCACCTGAAAAAACCCACTATTTGAACAAAAAGTATTCCAGAATCCACACACACAACAGGGTTGTCCTGGTCCAGCTAGACCCTCTGGACCTACAGTGTGTCTACTTACACGCCTCCTTGCGCGTGGCGCTGGCTCAGGTGTGTTAGGAGAAGTGGATTCATTCGGTGTTTCTGAGGTGGAGCTGAGAGATGAGTTACTGCTGGAAAGTTCTTTGTTCTGTCTTTTAGTTCCAAATGGCAAGAGAAAGGCCACAAAATCTGAAACATCTTTTTGCTCTTCTCTCTGAGAGTCTTGCTTGAGCTTGTAGGCCCGGTCATTAGCAATCACTTGAGACAAAGGCATTCCAAAAGCCTGGGGAATAAATTCTGCAACAACAACAAATCCCTAATAGTTACCAAACATCTGGTATTCATTTACTACAAAAAGAATTAACTCTTTCTCTGTTAAGAAAAACAATCTGAAGTCCCTTTAAATATATAGTAATTCCAATGAAGTATTGGACTCAGTAATAATAACAACAGCAATGCCAGGTTGTCGTAGCCCATGGTATCTAAATCATATATCCACTCACATAATGCAAGATACTCTGCACAGGATCTTGGAAAATCACTTGAGATCAAATCTAATTAAGATGTTAACTTCCACCAAAAGAAACTGAAGTCAGAAGTCAGACACTTCTAGTTACATGTAGATGGTGCACAGGGGCATCAGGAGCTCTGGTAACCATCCTGAGACTGTGAGCCTCACTGGACTGTGCCAAAGCTCTCTCTCATGTTTCAGATCCCTCCACCAGGCTCCTTTCTCATGAATGCTGTAGGGCACCAGAGTCAAGGGGTCCTGGCACGTGCATGGGTTTCACTACAGTTCAGGGAGTATGAATCTACCTGTGCAGAGAGCTTTGAAGTACATTCACCACTCAGACTAAGCCTTCAAGCATATAGTTTTAAATTCACAGAAGAACTATACTGTTTTAAATACTAGTAAGATTGAACCTGTTTAATAGTGGTGTATCAATATAAAGTTCCTTTGTAACAATAAAAAAGCATGGACACATGGAAATATAAGAGAACATGTTTGTCTTGATAAGAAAAAGAACGTAATCCTCTCACATCAATACAACTGTAATGTACAAAACGAGCACATATCTCAGATCTCAAAGTAAAATACTTAAATATTTTACAAAATAGAAAAATGTTTTACAGCAAATCAGTCAGCAACAATGAAATTCTCATCAATAATTTTCAAATCATATCTATCTGAGATTAGCAGAAGCAAAACTACTGAGACAGATTTCCAACTAGAACTGGCTCGTGCTCAAAAGTAATGAAAAAAAGATAGCTATTGATGCTATTCACCCTGGTAAAAATGAGTGCAACTTCTACTAGGTTCCAGCTTCAGACTTGCCCAGATCAGGAATAAATAAAGCGCCAGAGATTAAAACCAAATTTATTTAAGCATCAAAAATGGAATTATTAAAAAAAAAAAGAAGCACATGGAAAAATTCTTGTATACTATACTTCTTCTTTGCCACAATTGTGTGAATGATTAAATGCCAAAATTCCTCCTGGGATTTTAAGTCTGACTAGGTCTTTGATGACACTTGCAAATTGTATCTGGATTTGTATTAAGTAAGGCATTGAAAAGAAGAGGATATTTTAAGAGTCTTGAATGAGGACACTGCTAGTCTATCACACTAAAGAAACAACAGCCCATTGTTCTGATTTGGTAGAAA
>NW_005054382.1:504258-548101 GCF_000277835.1 Geospiza fortis | reverse complement strand
TGGCCAGTCAAAACTAAATCAGGAAGCAGAGCCTCATATATCAAGCAACTCTGGAGGTGACCTATGAGTAGAATGACACCTAAAACCATCTGCATTTAATTTAGGACAAGAAAGAACATCCTCACACAGATATCAAGCAATGCAGGGATTGCCAGTTCCAGGACTTCAGTTAGACCCTTCCCTCCTGTACTCAGCAGAGTGTGTCTACAAAATTATGACAGTATCAATATTAATTTTTTTACTGTTCTGAATTATCTTCCTAATGAACATTTAAGATGACAAATTTGAAATGCACATATGCAACACGTGTCCCCTTCTGGCAGTCTAAGCGGGTGCTTTCTTATTCTCCCAGCCCCCCTTTTTATTTGTCCTTCTTCAACATTTCCTGAGAAAAGCCAACACAGTATATTTTTCTGGTTTGGCTCAGAGCTGCCTGTGATTCAGACTGGGAGAGGACAGCAGTACTTAGCTCATGTGATGCCCAACAGCAGGCTGGTGCCATTGATCCTACATCAACTGGGGCAAGATCAGCAGGAGATGAGCTCTCAGCACTGCTTCATTAAACAAGTTTCATTAAAATGACCCTCTCCTGACTTCAGTATGTGAAGGCTGGCATTTTGAGGTAGGCATTGCCCCTCCTTGGAAACTCCCAGGTGTGGGATTCCAGTTTTTAATTGCTCTTACTCAGTGTGGCCTAGAGAAAGGACAATGAGCCTCTGCTCCAGGATGTTCTGATGTAGACCTTCTCAGAGGACATGAACCACTTCCTCGATTGCTCAGTGTCTGGCAGAGATGTGGAACTGGATGAAAACCAACTGGCTGAATTTCAAACTAAATACAGATGGCAGTGGTGCTGGCTGGCAGTGGTAATTACATTAAAGAGTTGGCAAACCCAGTAAAGTTTTGCTCATTTGTTGAAATTAAGAGAATCAGTTGCCCCCTCTGCAGACTGCCTGCAGCCTCAAGTTCCCACCAAACTGTGTGTGTGCTTGCACTATGGGCTGTGGTGGCTGGGAGCATGTTCTACTCACCATTCTTCAGAAGCATTCAATCCCAACAGCTTCCTTGTTGGACAGGTAATCAGAGTGAATGTTAGCCCTTCTGACATTTCAGATTCATTAAAAAAGAAAAGCTGTATTTCTGTGATTAGCAACCGATAGATGGGACAGAAAGGGCACTAACTCAAATCACAAGATGTGTGGGTTTGAGGCTCCAGTCTCACAAGAAAGGTAAAAGGACCAACTGCCTTTTTACAGATGTGTGCTGAGGATCCCCTCTGTCAGAGAAGTTTCATTTGCATGAAGACATGTACCTTAAAGCACTGGCTCAAACCTTGGTCTGTTGTATACATACCGAGTGCCAAAGCTACTAAGTTATTCTCTGTAAACTCAACAAAAAATTGATCACTTATTCAGTGAGGAGACGGGCAGCTTAAAAAGACATTTTGCAAAAAGCATCATGTAAAATGTGAAACAACCTGGCAGATTGGGCAATCAGTTTGGAAACAGACTTGTATCCTTAGCCAGCACCACTTTTAATACACTCCAGTTTTCAGTGTTTACTGGCAAAGGAGGGAATTTACTATTTTGGGGAAGTGCATAATTTCTCTTACCAGAAAGTCAGTCTTGCAGCTGTGTCAAGATTCTTAACAAAATTTTGATTGAAACTGATATGTTCCTAAGAAATCTTTCTTTGGCAGTAAATCATCATTTTCTATTAAAAAGCAGCATATCACAGAAAAGTTCTTAGCCAGATCAAATAAGAGTTTCAGTGATCCCAAATCTACCTTTTTGCTAATCAAATGATAATATTCCCAAATCCTCCTTTCTGCTAATCAAATGATAATATTCAGGATGTTGACCCACATGGTTATAGCTTACCTGACCTCATGTCACCCTGTCCAAACATAGTTAAAAGATTTCTCCGAAATTTCAGCTGGTGAAAACTGCTTTCCATCCCACAGAACATAACAGTCTATTAGGAGCCAGTGAGATCTATATTCTAGATTCTAATGAGTCTTTCAATACTAATAAAGTGAAAAGTAACTATGGTTAGGGTCCTTAGCATTTGGCTAAGGACATCATAATGTTTTTTCTTAAGGACATCATAAATGCTGGTTTTGAGTTGCTAAAATCCTGTGACCAAGATTTACTAAGGTGCTTGTACCATATCTATTTAAATGACAGGAACAGAGATCAGAGAATAACAAACTTTTAAAGGGATATTTAAATGGGGTCTTTAAGTCAATCTCCCCAGCTAGCCAGACAGGGTAACTCTGTTTTGCTAACTGAAATCAATTATTTCAGATCTGTAGAGACAGTGATGGAAGCAGAAAACAAGGAAAACAGAAACCTCAGTCCATAAAGGGAACTGTAAGACTCCTTCCATCTGAAGGTTCTTCAAAACCTGCACTGACTCCAGTAGATTCGAGGTAAGACAATGTTCTCAGTATCAGTTCTGTGGCTGAAAATCTCTTCTTCAGCTATTCACAGCTCACTAACCTTTAAGGAATAATATAAGGCCCTGCCAATTACATATGCTTTTTTCTGGGAGTAGGTCTGGGGTTTTTTTACAAATATTAAAGAGATTATTTGGTACTTTACTTGACTTCAGTAAAAAATATGACACAATGTTGATTAAAAAAACCTCTTTTTTATGCCTAGAGAGCATGAGAAACATATTCAAAGTTTTTTTATAGAGGCATGGTAAGTTGGTGGAAAGGCTTTTAAAAAAAACAATTTCTGATAAACTACAATAAAAAAGAAACTTCATTTATTCAGCTCCCTCTTTAGGCACACAGACACCAAGATAGGCTGAATTACTGAGAGCAAATGCAAACATTAATTAATATCTTAATTTACTGAGCATGAATAGGAAGTAAACACAAAAGACATTTTCAAGAATTTTGAACTAAAGAAAAATTGAACATTGCTGGATTTGCATATGCCACAGAGTTAGCAGGAAGGCGTTTTCTCATGAAGTCCTGCATACACAGCAGCTCTGCTAAGGCCCCAGAGATGAACCTGTCAAGTATTTACATCCCATGCAGAACCATCAGCAAAAGGGATGATTCTCAGTTACTCAAGCAATCACATAACAAGTGACTATAAATTCTGAGCAGGTCTCTTTGTTAACCTGCAGGGTTTTCTGGAACCAAGGCAAAACAAACTTGGTTTACTGATAAAATCTTCTAGAGCGAGTAATTTCTGGGAGGCATCTCTCTCAGAAATGCCGGTGTGTACTCTAAAAGCAGGTCTGCTTACACTGACACCCACATCACTGGCAAGGGATGGCAAAGACTCTGTTTCTGCTGCCTTAAAAATTAGCACTGAACTCATAAGGGAACAATATCCAGCTGCCAGCAGACAGCATCCTGAGAATGTCTTATTCCAAGCAGCACAGACATGTTACTGCTCCTTCAGCCTGAGCACTGTTTGTCAGCAGCCAAAGGCAATGTTTGGAGACATCTGTAGACAGTAGGATTGAGGGTCATGATAGCCATTAATAACGAGGCCGGGTAAAGCAAAAACACTTGAACGATGGAAGCTGAAAATATTGCTTAAATGTCTGGGTGGAGTGCTGCTCTTCTGTTTAGTCTGTTTACATCCAGCAAGTTTTCCTTTATCCTGCTTTGGTGAATTACTCAGAGATGTAATAACAATTGAAAAAACATTTCTTTTACAATTTCTCCACTTTTAACGAGATGTTGACAGATATAAAAAAGAACAAAGATATATGAAACTCATTTAAAGCGCATTAAATGCTACTGTGGTGTCTTTATTGGCCTTCAGAAGCCTGACAAGTTGCTGAAACTCTCACTTAACAGACAGGTTGACAGATCCATCTAAATAAAATGTGAAATTTAGACAGCAAAAACTCCATAGATTGGACTGAGTCCTAAAAGACAAATTATTAAATCTCCAAACAGTCCTAGAAAAAATGACCACCATTCCTTTTGGTTATGCCTTCTAAGCATAGATGCCTGGTGCGGGGGGTGGGGAAGAACAGTCTTGGGCACACATTGGAGAAAGATGGCACCTCTCCAGAGAGAGTAACCCCAGAAACCTACACCATGGGGCAGTTCAGTGCATGTCAGTGCTAAAGGAGAGGGTTTGTCAGGCAAAAGCTGCAGTGAGGCCTCCATCGTGCATCCCTGGTGACCAGCATGGTGGCCCTTTCTTTCCATCTCTGTGGCCTCCTGTGCCAGGCACACCCCTGCTACCTTTGATTGCAACCCACACACACAATCACATGGTGCTGCATGACTGTCAGGATTAACCTTCAGGAGTCCTTATAAAAGGAGATTTTCAGGTGGCCCACACTCTGGGCAGGACCAACAACATGGCCCCCTCAGCCATTACTTGGGGGCTCCCGGGCTGGGATAGAGAAAACACAAAATGTTTGGGATTAATTACTCTCCCAACTGCAACTGTGTTTACAGAAGTGATGCTGAAGGGATGGAAATGAAGTCTGCACTAAGGCAGCTGCATCTCCTCTCTATGGAGTGTCTGGTGATCAGCTTCCCTGCTTGCCCTCCAGTGCCCTGCGGGCTGCTCTTGTTTTCTTCTCACAACAGTGCAGCTGGACTAGTTACTAAAAAAACCCACCACAAACCCCCCAAAATAAACAGAAGGAAGGCATTCCATCCGGGCATGAGGACTAGGGACCTGCCTGGGTGGTGTGTGCTCCCAGCCTTTTGTGAGGCACACCCATGCTCACAGTGAGGAGCGTTTCTCTTGGAGCAGCTGCCCAGAAATGCAAGATACCCTCTCTACAGAACAAGCCTGCTGTGAAAGGCATGTCAAGGGAGGTTAATTCTGACTCCAAGTGACATGGAGGCCACTGTTCAGGGAAGGTGGTGGGGCTCAATTCTGGTGTGAGCATAGCAGGCTCATCCTCATGGAGACCAGCAGCACAAGGCCTTAGATTTTTCTTTCCAGAGCTAACTCATCAGCTGAAAGCTGGGCATTACTGTCACCTCAACTCCTGAGGCTGGAGGAGATGCTGGTGCTGCTGCTTCCCACAGGAAAACAGCCACCTCTCAAGCACTGTGCCAGGCTGATGGCCCCCCTGGCACAAACCAGCACTCCTGGTTGCTCATTCCCTCAGTTGAAGAGATCTGAATTATACTAAAGTCAAACAGAAAAGACAAAACATATTTTTTAGGCTGAAAATAAATACCTAGGCAGTATATCAGCTCAACAACATTCTACTTCAAGAAGTATGTATCAGACTAAAGAAATCCCATATGCAAAACTAAGACCTGATCACCGAACATGTACTCATGCATTAAGAGTCTGCTCAGCAAGTACCTGAGTGGCAGATGATCCTTAATAACTCAGAAGGGCAGAGAAAAGTACACCAGGACCAACCATGGCCAGAAAACCTGACAAGTAAGATGCCACATGGTGCTATTTGGGCTATTTTTGCCTAACATCTGCTGTTGGCAATTAGTAAGAGTAGATATGCCTTTCTTTTCACTCTGCTGACACAACCTGCTCAAAAGTGGCTCTTTCCAATTTCCTGGACTCTTATTGACCAACCCACGTTTTTCCTGAAGGAGAGAAATACAGATTCTACTGTTTGAAAAGTGCTGGGGTATTTTCCTCTCAGAGGGTCCTATAATATTTTATATTATTTTATAGAAGCTCCTATAATACTTTATAAGTGGAGAGTGCATGTAAAGCTTCTATAACTCAGAATAAGACAGTGAGAGATGGGAAAAAAAGGAAAAAAGCAGGTGGGATAAAAAAAGGATAAAAGCAGTGTGTTTGAAACATCTGAATTTCAAATAATAATAAGAAAAAAATGAATTAAAATTAGGAGAATCAGCATAGTGATTTCTAAAAACGCTTGGTATAAGTAACCAGATAGTATGAGCAAGGCTGAAAACCAGGAAATAGACAAATTTAAACAATGATGAATAAGTGCAAAGTGCTGATCTTTACTGGCAACTAGTGAGCCCTAAAAGGCAAAGTGCACTCAGAAAACTCTTCAGAATAAAAATCAAGTATATCCCCAAACCTACTAACTGAATGGAGTATAAATACTACCATGCAAGGTAGAGACAAACGAAAATCCCTGAACAGAAGTGTAATAGCAGAAAATAATATTATCTTGAAGTGCTCAACTGGTGCAGCTGTGCAATTACTAGAAACAAAGGTCAGCTGAAATAAACCATGGCTGTAAGGAAATAAAATAGAATGCAAGGCAACACAAGAAAAAAAATGTTTGAAAGATCTTTGGCAACAGAGAATTTAGTGGAATAAAGACCAACTCAGGGTTAAGGATTTGTATCCATCACCAAAAGGACACTCTCACTTCTCAAGTCACTGTACCAAAGAGCATTGGTGGAGCTCTGAAAGTGCAACTGCAAAGATCTACCCAAGTTTGGGTGACACAGCAAAATTCTGGCTTTAGTGAAATATCAAAGCACTTTATCATTGTTAAAATCTGCTCCAGTAATGAAAAAATGTGAGAAAAAAAAAGCCAAAATGTATTTTAACTCTCAAACTTCTAAAAATAAACTTGCAACAGAGACTACCAAAGTCATGGTACCCCTAAGGAAGGAAAGATGAAAGCTCTCAGTACACCAAAAATTTGTGAGAGACAAAACATTTTAAAATGCAGGATGTGGTTAGCCTTTTCTGATGCAGAAGAGCACCTCACAGGCCCTGTGAAGATCAATATCTGGCAAACACACCTAAGAGCAGAGCAGGTTTTGCACAGAATTATGTTGCTTTGCACTCTTATCGGTATCAACAACTACAGAAAAAAACATAGCAATGCAATGACTGACTAATTGCAATGTAACCAAATGTAATGAATTAATAGGACAATTCAAAGAAGATTCTCCCCCAAAGGTAGCTACAAAGTCATTAAATCTCTTCCTTAATGACTCCTCCTGCATGTGGCTTCAGTCATATACCAAGTAATTCTTGTAACAAATTAAAAGTTTGGTACTTGCTATGCAATAATACAGGAAGCCACTGGATGCATCAAACCAATGATGTGTCAGGGCACATTCAGTTTTAGAAAGATTAATACAAATATTTTCCATAACCAATTTTAAATAAAGAAAATAATAATCATGCATTTTAACTCATCAACCAAGTAAAAATGAAAATAATAACATTTTCTTCTTGACAACTCTGTAAACTAATTTTGAAATGGGGATGTTAATTTTTACAGTGGAATTTCAAAGTTCTATTCTTCTGCTAAACTAGACTTGAAGTGAGGACATCAGAGTAATCAGGTCACTTCTGTCACAAATTCCTGGATTTGAGTGCATGTTTTTGAAACTGGGATACCAATACTGAGTTTCACAACCATTTTTCAAGACCTTTTCCAGAAACGAACACAAAATTAGATGCACAATTACCTACATGCAATTTCACAGACACTTTCCAGCATCTCAGAATTTAGACTTAGTTCAAATGGCTCCAAATTACAGGTCAACTTCAGGCCTTGGATTAGGGCCCAGCCCATAAAGCTGATTAGTGTCCAAACAAAAGAGTACAACCCTATCCGTAAATCCGTGTCACGTGGAGTTTATTAAAATCCAACTGATCAGTAGCACTGAAGCATTCATATATTTTAAACAATGGTTATTTTCCTAAGGTTAAAGAAATAAAAGCATACCAACAGACTTGCTTGGGCAGTGCTGGGTTTATGTGCTCTGTAAATTGAGAGTACAAATGCAGGTAAAGAACTGCATCATGTTATACAGACCACGTTCTGCACTGAATGATGAAAGTGGGTAGAAAGAAAATTGGAGAAAAGATGCAGTCCTGTAAATCTTCCTTTTTTTTCCTCAGGGAAAAAACCAAACAAAACCGACAAAACCAAATCAAAACCAAAACCTTTCAGTTGAAGAGATCTGACTTATACTAAAGTCAAACCGAAAAGATAAAACATATTTTTTAGGCTGAAAATAAATACCTAGACAGTATATCAGCTCAACAACATTCTACTTCCAAAAGTATTTATCAGAAAGAAATCTTATATGCAAAACTAAGACCTGATCACCAAATATGTACTCATTTTTACCTTTGTCTCTGTTCTTCTCCTTTCCTAAAGAGTCCAGTTTCTTTCTTAATGACTTCTTCCTCTTTTGTCCATCTGTAAGAGGCAAAAAACAAAAAAAAAAAGAAAACGTAAAAAGGAAGTAAGTGAAGAGAAGTAACCCTGAACAAACTGCTGCACAAGCTGCAGCGAGATGGTCACAGCACTGGGGATCAGGAAGGGTGTGAGGCACATTTCACAAAAGCCGGGGACTGTCACAGTCCTCTGGCCCAAAGGAATGTGGCTTTGCTCACCCAAACACTGAGGCTGTACTGGGGAACACAAATGTATCCCCTGCATGCTGCTGGGCACATTTACACATGCATGGTCACTGAAGAGTTAACAATGGAGGTGTTTTGCTGGATGCTCTTGAGAGCAAAGCACCATAAACCTAAAAGGTTTATCCTACAGGACAGCCTTCATCCATGGTCACAAGGCTGTGATTCAGGTGTGGAACTAAAGGTAGTATTTGGAAAGGGAGGATTGCTAACCTCCAGGATAAAGCTCTGCATACCAGCCATACCAGTTGGGTGATAGCTGACCACCTTCACATGACCCATCTGATCTGAACTCATGTTGGGAGCTGGCACTAGAGTACAGCATGTCCAGATTGGTTCAGATGGATTAGAGCCTCAGAAAAGTTTTTGTTCTGACAACCAATATATTGTCCAAGTTTTCACTTAGGTATTAAGGACCAGTGGTTTTAAGCAATATCAGAGGCAGGTTGGTTCTTGAAACAATTATATCAAAAGGTTGGCTATCATTATTTCCTTCAGCAGCATCTTTTATAATGAAAAGTCAACAAAACAGAATTTTATTTATTAGGTCTCAACAAATACCAGGGATTAAGTCAGGGGCCTGCTTTAACTCGTACCTTTGGAATTTTTTAACTTCCAAAGCAATATAAAGGGTCTAACATAGACACTGCTCTAGATAAACTTTAATGAACATATACTTTTCCCTTACTGGTTTTGTATTATGGTAAAAACTCAAAAATAAGCACACCATATCCATTTCACTTTTAGGGCAAGAGAGTCACCAAGTAACGCGTCTTAACACATTTTCCTAGTTGTGTAAGCCAGTGTCTTAAGTAAGCCTTAAGTCTTTTATAGCAAGGAACATACCACAAAGGAGTGAAGTGGATCTCTGTTAATGAACCCTCATCTTTGCAATTAGGGGTCATAAGATCACAAGATATTTCTCCATACTTTTCCCTCAAATCCTTCTGAAAACCAAGACCAGATCATTACCTGACAGACTGCTCAAAAAATCTAACTTTTTTTTATAGCCAATTAATATACTTTTATTTTAAATATAACATTTCTTTTTTTCTTTTTACTTTTTGTAATGGTGGTTGAACCGACTCCACTTGCACTCTGTAGTTTTTTCCAGGATACCACAGAATCACAGAATGGTTAGGGTTGGAAGGGACCTCTAGCCCCTTCCTAGAAGATCATCTAGTCCAACCACCCCCCCAGAGCAGGGTCACCTGGAGCAGGTGACACAGGAATTTGTCCAGGTGGGTTTGGAACATCACCAGAGAGGGAAAATACACAACCTCCCCAGGCAACCTGTTCCAGTGCTCTGACCTCTCCAATGTAAAGAAGTTCTTTTTCATGTTGAGATGAAAATTCTTGTGTTTTCGTTTATGGCCATTGCTCTTTGTCCAATTGTTGGGCACCACTGCAAAAAGTCTGGTGCCATCCTCTTGGCACCCATCTTTGAGATACTTATATAGACTGATGACATCTCAGTCTTCTCAAGCCTAAACAGACCCAGGTTCCTCAGTCTCTCCTCACAAGAGAGATGCCCCTCATCATCTTTGTAGGCAGTTGCTGGACCCTTGCCAGTAGGAGATTGTTTCTCTTGTGCTGAGGAGCCCACAAGTGGACAGAGCACTCTGGCTGTGGCCTCGCTGAGGGTGAGAAGATGGGCAGGATCAACTCCCTTGATCTGCTGGCAAAGCTCTTCCTGATGCACCCCAGGATACCAGCAGCCCTCCCGGATGGAAGGGCTCCCAGCACCCACAACTCAGATATTTGGTTCCTGTCTCGAGGTACAATTGCCAAGTGTTGGTTATGTTAACTCCCCTTTTCCCACACCTGCTCTGGTGAGAATTCATCGCTCTGAAATAAGGCTGACTAGATGGATAAGTTATCCTTATACTGTGAGAGTTCAGCGGTATAATGGTGGTAATTCATTGCCTGATGCGGTCTATGATTAGATTTTCCTTTTTTCTTAGACACATGACAAGGCTATAATTCAAAGTCATATTCTGATTGATGAAAAGCTCAGACTTTTCACACCCTCTGACATTTCCTGTTGTTAAGATTGAGTTTTTAAGAGAAATTCTTTCACCTCTTGGCAATGTGAATAGTTGGTAGCCTGCTCACATACACCTGACAGTACAGCTTGTTTTTATAAGGTTCCCTGCTACCATTGTGTTCTGGCTTTATATCTATAAAATGTTTTTCAAATTATTTTCCATGGTATAAATTCAAATTACTGCTTCACAGACTCTTTTTGATAGATGATTTATATTTCTTTAGAGTCACAGAGCCATATTCTCCAAAAACCCATTTATTGATATACTGAAACATAAAAAAATGAGAGAAAGAATCAAAATTTGATGTAAAATGCAGTGTTTTGCTATGATCATTTACATTTACAGTTCACCCCACAGCAAGAGAAAAAGAGTTGCATATGAAAATAAGGCTGAGAAAAATCTCAGTAAAAACTAAAGCTCAGAAGATCTGCCAAGAAGTCTGAGGTCAGTTCAAGTTTTCATCCTCCCCAGCAAAAGACATGACAAATTACAGTCCATATGCTGTACATATAAATATGTTTTCAAATTATGTTAATACAGGGCACATCAGGCATGAACATTGCTGAAATATTCATCGTGTTTAAAGACTTATGCAACCTCACCAGTTTTACATATTAAATTAATCCCATTCACAATAATAATGCTTAGTATTTATTAGCTGCAGCATGGTTTTGAAAATATAATTAATATCCAAAACATTATTGAGAAACAGGCAAAGCATCATTACCCACTCTTAATACCTACTGCATGGTTTTTAATTAATTAGTAAATACTTCTGCAAAATAGCATTGTATCAGTCTGAAGTGCTATTAGGTATGGATGGACTGCTATTTTTAACTTCCACTTTGGAAAAGTCTAAACCACATAGTGATAAACACTGTTGGGCTGTTATCCAGCTGTTTGTGTCAGTAAATTGTCAATTTATGTCTTCATTCTGTAGATCAACAATACACTGCTCCTTCAATAGGTTCCACTCAAGAACATCAGCAAGACTAGAGAAGCACTCAAATGACAACTGTCACAGTGAAGGAGGCTGTGGCTTTTTTCCTTTGCTAACCCATTCTGTTTTTCCTGAAGGACACCTGTGCAGACAGCTGTGCAGATCAGCTTGTTTGTCAGAAATGGACTTGATCTGTACAGTACTTACTAATTTATATGTTTGCTGCATTTCTCACTGCAATGCATACATCACTCCCTAGGCATCTATTTATTAAGACTAGCATAATGAATATTTAAAAGACCAAGAGTCTAGAATCAAACTCCTGAGTGCACATTAAATTGCTACGTGACCTGTTTTTCCAAAGTGGTGAGCACTTCCAGGTTCAGTTAATGACAAAAAGACTTTTCTATTTGAAAAATTAGGTAACCTCTTTAGGACTCTGCCAGTGAACCACACGGCCTACAGAATACAAGATTATTTGTACTGATCTACAGACTTTTTACAAGAATTGAACAATTGGACTTCTGAGATTATCAAAACTTAAATATTTTGGGTTAAAGTTGAAATTCACCTGCAGTGTCATTACTAGCACAACTTTTTTAGCATTTATACTATGAAATCCCAGATTTTCTACAGACCATTTGAGGGCTTAGATTTCTCTCTAAGTGAGACCATGGTTCTACAAACTAGGTAATAAGAAGCCGTTTTCACACTGAGGATATATAAACTTCAGCTTTGACAGTTAAAACATGAAAAGAAAGAAAACTTTGTACATTTTGAAAATTATTCTGTTGCTCTGCACAAGACCACCTACCAACCACCTACCTTCTATGACTGAAAGAGAGAGAGTAGTGCAGGCTGAATCCTGTTATTATTTACTTCCATCACTTCTTTATTCAATTTATATTTATGGAAATGAACAAGTCTGGTAGGTAGAAGTGTTGCTCAGCATAAACTAAAGCATCACAAATTAGGTATAGGGAATTAGCTCAGAATTATACAGTTAGTGGCACACAAAGTTAATACTCAGAAAGTCTTGGCCAATAGTTTCAGATTATGCCACTTAATAGTCAATATCCTGGGAAACTCTAATCCAATATGCTTTTACTAATTAATAAATTACGCAGTAAAATAGTACAACAGCACCCAAGCTTTGTACATAATTTCAGGGACAATATTACAGCATTAGGCTTCAGGTAATGAAAAAAAATACCCTCTCGTATCTGCTTGAAGTGAACCTGTAACAAAAACTGAATATTTCAGCACTTTCCTTATACATGGACTAGTGGATTATCTATAAGAATGATATTCCTTTTATGTTACTTACATGCAAGAACAATTTTTATTACTCAAAAACATAATTCATAAATTCATACAAATCCTTTAAACTAACTTAACTCAGGGGGCTTTTGACATAAGAGATGATATGCTGCTGACAGGGTTGGAGAACAAAGAGAACTTCCCATTTATTGGCAAGTTCCTTTACTTAAGAGAAATGAGTTTCTTGTCCGTTTAGGGAAGAATGTTTGTCAATTTCCACAATTAAGGGCTATTTTAACACAGTGTAAAAAGAGGACCTATCTCAGTGATTATTATCAGACCTATAGCTCAATTACCAAAACAGAAACAGGTAAAAAGGTTGATATTGTGAGATTTCTAAACTACTTCTTCATAGTAATTCTAATTCTATTCATGGCCATTTTTCTTAATAGCCACTAGTAATTGGATCTAACAGCACTTCAAGAAAAAAAAAATATATCTTCCAAGATTGCAATCAATTCTGTCTTGAAAATTACTACCAATGGCACCACAAAGCACAAAGTCAGACCCCTCTTGAGCACTCACTGGTTCACTTCACTCATCCAGAGCAACTCATTTCCCAAGTGCCAGCCTCCCACAGCCAGCCTGTGTGCCAAATGTCAAGCTGTTGTCTCTGTGGCCTGTGCAATACTGCAAGTAATTGAGAGTGTCAATCAGACAACACTGCTAAGTTCTGTTGACAGAGCACAATAAAGGCAAGACTGCACTTCATTCACTGACAGTTGCACAGTGTTTGTGGTTGTAGCTGCTTCTTTGGGTCACTATCAAAGCAAATTTACTTCTGAATATGCACTTGGGGCTGCTCTGCTGAAGAAGAGGGTGCTGGTTTTATTAGCCATTTCTGTGACCGTAAATGTTCATCTTGAAATATTTATTTTTAAAAACTTGTTGAAATGCCCTGTCCCCATGGAGTAACTTCCAAAACACTGCCAGCTGCAACACAAATGGAAGATAAAATTCAACCAGAGAAACAGGATTCTGGCACACAAAGCAATACAAAAAGGGGAAGGCTGAGCCTTCAGATATTTCTTATCACTCTCGCCCTTAGCCTCAGCCATACACACACAAGACCTCCATCAGTGATGCAGATTACTGTATTTATTCAGAAGCCTTGGACTATTATCCCATTTTTCCTTATGATCTGTGTTCCACACTTTACTTCATTTTGACTTAAATCAATATTTCTTTGTGCTTGTCAGCCAGCAGCTGATGGAAGGAAAGCCATAACCATTCAAGAATATCCCACAGCTGCAGTCATGGCCTTCCAGGTGACATCTGGCTCATAGATGCTCACCTCAGCCCACAGCACCAGGTTCAGGCTGCTCACCAAAGGCACCACACACACAGCAGAGGCAGCTTTCCTCCGATGCTGCTTCCTCTGATACAGCAAACAAGCTCCAGCATTCCCTTCTCTGAGAAGTTCCTGAAGACTGTGCTTATGGCAGAAGAACCAGCATGAAAAGGGCAGAGCTGAAGTCAAAGCCAGTTTTTCAGGAGACTGGACATCCCTCCTGCTGGGCTGTGCACAGGGGGACAGGGCTGGACAGGGGCAGCACCTGAACCAAACAATTCTCAGGACAACCATGAGAAACCAGGAGAGCTGTGAGGAAAGTCAACTGTGCAGGAAACAACATTCTCAGCAACACACAGTGCATACAGTACAAC
Organism: Geospiza fortis; assembly: GCF_000277835.1. Classification (NCBI taxonomy): domain Eukaryota; kingdom Metazoa; phylum Chordata; class Aves; order Passeriformes; family Thraupidae; genus Geospiza; species Geospiza fortis. Next base: position 533,786 of record NW_005054382.1, on the reverse strand, counting down.
CACCTGAGAAAACCCACAGCCAGCAGACAAAAGTGTGCTTTTCATTCACCCCTTCCACATCCCAGCAGACTCTCTGGTAACCTGTGGTTAGTGCATCTCATCAGACCTAGCTTTCAGTGCCTCTGGGCTAAGGCACTACTAATTGTTAAAATGAAACACAGAAAAATGACAAAGTCCAGCTGTGCAGGTTTTGAGTGATTCAGCTGCTGAAAGTTTAAAAGCTGCACTATACACAATTTCTTTACTGTTGAACAGTAAGAACTTGGTGATAGTGGTAGACAAATTAAATTATTTATCTAGAATGTATTCATAAGTTTCCATGTAACTCATCTAGAAGGCAAAACTGATGGAAATGTCACCTACTTCAAAAGAAAGCTGCATCCCTATAGGAACTACAGTTTTATTTATCAAATAACAGTTCACAATAACCTCCTGCGGTTCTGATACAAATTTTTAAAAAAACCCCAAACAACCAACCCTACATTATTTGCTTGCCAGGTACTAATAGATGTTTTTATACACATCAGTTGATACTGAACAGGTATTCTGAAGGCAAAGGTGATGTATCAATTTATACTAGCTGAGCATATTACCAGTAGACTTCTCTGTCTTCTAGGAAAACAAATCTGAAAAGTGTAGTTCCAAACTAGACACAAATCTAGAAAAATGCACTATTTCTATTGAAACCTATTTTCAAGCCCTATTTCTATCAAAAATATGGACTATAACTGCAGTGAGATAGGCATTAACTCTCCTTCACATAAAACCCCACAAACAAACAGAAACAAACAAAAATTCAACCAAACAACAACAACAACAACAACAACAACAACAACAACAACAAAAAAAAAAAACAACCAAAAAAAAAACAACAACAAAAAAACCAAAAAAAACCACACACAAAAGCCCCCCGAAAAACCACCAAAAAACCCACCAAGACCACCACCACCACAACCAACAAAACAACAACTTACTTTGGTCACTGCTCTAATTCAGATAGCAAATACTACCCAACTCCTGTGACTAAAGGCATCATAAAAAAAAATTACATTTCCACTCCATTTGCCTACATGTGCCCTGATGCACTTAAGGACTTAATTAGTCTCCAAGTATATATGTTATGAAGAAATAACTACTTTTGTATTTTTAAATATGTTCTTCCACGATTCTCTGTTGTGAACAGACTTGCATTAACTGGTCAGCAAATGCAGGTGCAATGTATTGTAAGGGTGAAACCAAAGCTAAGTTGATAGGGAATATGGGATTTGAGCTCTGGAGCAAGGTCAGGGCTCCTGAAGCCACAGCCACAGGGAGAGGGATGTCAGAGCCCACCCATGCAAGGAGAAGAGCTGGGAAGGAGCAGCTTCCCAGGCCTGCCCAGGCCACTGCACTCCTGCTGTGCAGGAAGCTGCAGGTCTTACAGATGAACACAGCACAGCTGCACCAAAAAAACCACTTCAACAAGTACAAAGTGGATGCCTGCCTTGTTTGTGCAAGATGTGTATAAATATCCTTAAAATAACAGAATTTTTAATAGTTGCAGAATTTTTCAAAACACCACCAGAAAACCAAGAATAAAGTTTCCTATATTTCCTTTTAATTTGATTTTTGTTGTTGTGTTTTTGGTCATGGTTTTTTTTGGGTTTTTTTTGTGTTTTTTTTGTTTTGTTTGGTTTAAGGTATTCTTTAATCTTTTTGCATTTGGGCTATTGACTGGAAGTAACTGTGTTGGAGAAGCCAGGGGAAAAACCCTGTTCAGTTATTTTGCCACTACTGTAATGAAATTTTTGTGAGTTTTTTTTGCCATTTAAATATTTTTAACTAATAGTACATTTCAGATGGCTGCATTACACAAGCTCTGAGGAACAAGATATTCAGCGATTTTTAGTATTCAAACACTAAATTATAATTGTTTGGGAGCTGATTTGTTAAATCTTTAGCTGGACCCCTGGAAACAACTCATTTTGACACAAAAATAAACAGTTGCTCAAGTTCTTTTCTATGCCAGAATGAGGAAAATGGCTGCTGCTGCCATACATAGATGGGATGATAAAAGTAACTCAAAAAACACATGCAAAGCTACCTGGCACCCTTTAGAGGATTATGAGGAAAGGTCAGATGCCCTGGTATGTGGCTGTTAGTGGAAAGCAGAAAAAGCAGGCAGATTCCTGGGAAGGGAAAACAGACACACAATGCCAGGTTTGACTTCCCTGTGCATAAACCCACTCAGATTTTCAACTCATCCACAGCTCTGCTCGCTTCATCACCTGCATTAGCACAGGACTTCCCGTGTCATAAGAAATCCCAAGTCACAGTAATCTAACAAAATAATACCAAAATCCCACCTCCCACCCCCCAACAAAACCCTCAGAAAAACAGCCATAGAAAGTGGTCCAGGTCTCTGATGGAGTGCATGCCTTGTGTCAATAATGGAAGTAAAGCATGTGTCTAGGCACACTGAAATTCGAGGGAACCACTCCTCCTAGGCTTCAGGGCACATTTGCTACATTGACACTGATGACAGCATGCATGAAACAGTAACATCAAGTAGCAGGTGCAAGAAAAAATACAGACACTACTTTTTCACATTATAGCAGTATCCACAGCTGGCAGGAGTTTCCCTAATCTCCAAAGATAGGAAAGTTCCTGACTTAAATAGCCTGGGATACACCAGGCACCTTGCTGCTGCCCCTCTCTCTAAGTAGAAGACACACAGAAACCCTGATGATGGGCAGAGGTTTGAAAGCTTTGAGAAAGACTGAACAACACCCCCTTCTTGGGGTGTTTTCATAACTCAGAAAAACTGTCAACACTAAAACGGGTCAAAAAAACCCAAAAAACAACAGATTAAAATTAACCACACTAATAAATGAAAACAACTACAGTCAATGAAAGTATTTAAGCTGTACTGAAAAAAATTCAAAATACCAAATGAAAACCGAACAGGAGCCTTGACGCTATAGTCTGAGATAGAAAAATACAAATACAAGCTCTAAAACTGCTTTCAGTTCACTGAGGAAACAGCAGGGAGAGAGAAATTGACTGTCTCCTGGCTTCAACTGCTTAAATAAAAATTTTATAATGTGGAGGAGGAAAGTAGTTTGATGCTACTGCTAGTCAAAATGACTCAACTTGATAAGGAGAGTTACCTTCAATCCAAACACTACAGGGCTACAGGGTGGGCCAGGGCCAGAACAGACACAATCACCAGCATGTAGCTGGTGTTGGATGTACTGTTATCAATAAAGTCACTTGCACACCTGTACTGGCAGGTGAAGGAGCAACCACACTTCACACCTCAAATATTTCCCCCTGCATTGCTCTCACTGTGAGCATGAGTTGAGCTCTTCAGAGGAAGAGAAAATTCCTCTAAATCTCTGGAATTTAGGAGACCAGTGAGTGGTCACAGATATGGTTCAGGGCACCCAGGTCTCCGTTGTTTTGACTCCTTTGTGTAAGTCTGTCCTCGGACTCTCACCTTAAAGAAGAAGCCACACAAGAAAATAAAACAGCTTTCATAACTTACTTTCTCTGGGACTAATTAAACTAGTCCACAGTAGTCCTCCTCAGAGCTGTGATGAAGAAATGAAATGAGAAAGGAACTCTCAGTGTGTGGAAGTGAAATCATGATGCAGCAGGTCTCTCACTGGACAGTTTGGTGACTCAAATGACTGAGCTGTTATCCTTCTGAAAAATGACCAACGGATCTTACTTCTAATAATGTCTCTTTGTAGTAATTACCTGTCCTTTGTATCATCAATCATAGCAGAAACAGGTGTTGAAAATGTAAACTACACAGAAAAAAAAAGACACAAGGAGCTCTGCAGAGAACACTTGGGTTGATTTCCTGCACAGAAATAGAGTCACATGGACATCTGTCTAATCTATTCTTAAAATCCTTCAGCAGGAGATTACATCTCCATTAAATCTCAAGGCAGCCTTTTCAGTGTAAAAGCCTAATACAAAGATATATATAGTACCACAGCTCTGATAAAATAAATCTATCTGGAGTCACTTTATCTTTCCTAATCAGTAACTAGAGACATTACGCTTCTGGCATCAACCACAACTGCGCTTAAATCATGCCTGTGGAAAAACTAGAGAAAATTTATTACCTAAGGCAAGAAAAAAATCATCAGGAATATTCCCTAATGCACTTCTGAAAGGAGCAACACACACAAGATAATATAAATAAGTCTGGTTTTCAACTGAAATTTCTGAAGAAGTATACTGGAAGAATACATATTATACTGATGTTCCATGCTGGCAAAGCTCTGCCAAAGGCAAACAGAACATGGAAACTGGTAGGCTGCAATATCAGTATTCTTAATAAAGGTCCAAAAGCTTTTTCCTTGGTATATATTTACTGGCATTTATTCTTTGGCTTTGAACCACAATAAAGCATGAATGCATAGGTCACTATCGAATCACCAGACATATACATTTGACTATTGGCAAAAAACAGGATAGCCTAGGTGGGCATTCAGAATCAAAGGGTAAGTACTACAATGAAGTGTTAAAAACAGATTTGGCAGAACACATCCAAGAATGTCTCTGCTGCACTAGCGTTCTCCCAAAGGAAAAAGACTGAAACACACCTAATTTTGCAAAGCAGTTTTAGAGCATCTTGATGTCTATTTTGCTTCACAACACTGATTTTCTCTACCACGTCTCAACTTTTGAATATGGCCAATGGTCAAGATCAATGTTTTAAAATGAAAGCTGAGATTTTCATGTCTGACACTAATACAGACAAAATACCAAATATACTTACATGTACTTCGAGTCAATAGCTATGTCAAGTGTAGTCCTAAAGAAACTACATTAGATAGGATTTTTTTTTGTCTCAGAAGTAATTTTTAAATTCTATGGGACATAATATCAAATATATTTCAAAGCAGTCCCTGGATCTGACATTTCAAAAGCAGTACCCTAAATGTACAACAGCATCTAAATAAGCAACTGCCCTAGTAATGAAAACCCTGGTCGTGATTCCATCTTCTCTCACTTTTCATGATATATGAATATATGATATATGAACTTTTCATGATATATAAAACCACAGACTGTAATATTTCCTTATTTACCTTAGGAATTTAAGCAAGATCTCTTTCCTTCACTGTGAAGGGACTGAGACTCCTGTCAGTGCTCCTGCCCAACAAGTTCCACAGGTAAGTATTCCTTCAGTGTCTATCCCTGTCCTCATTCCTTTCCTCTCTCTCCACAAAATACACCTACACAACAGGTAGGTTCTGGAAGTTACACAAATCTTTATTTTAAATGTGCTAGGCTATAAACTTATTTTGTCATATTTACATTATCAGTGCCATTGATTTTCCTGTGAAGCCTACAGCATTTTCTACCTCTGTTCATACAGCACAACGAAAATGCATGCTGCTTCTCAATCAATCAAAGCTCCTAGTTATATACAAAATACTATTTAGTAAAAAGACAAGATTTTTTTTGTTTGTAGTGATTTTTTTAATGAGTAAAACCTTTTGCTTTTAAACCTGTTAGCTTACCTCTGACAGAATAGCTAAGTTGAATAAAGTTTTCCTGATGTAAACAGACATGTAAAACATGCTATGTGATACAAGAAAATCTCAGAAATCAATTCGCTGAGCATGGCATAGTCTTTTATTAAAAAAAAACTGCCTCACAGCAAAAATTAAAAAAGGAACATCTCTTCTGCTTAAGTTTTGAAGATAATAAATTATTTCCCCTGTTACAATGTTAGAAAAATTATATTCTTGCAAGCTTGATGTATTTCCATTTTGTTATTTTCTCAACAGTGGCAAAAAAGTGAATTTGAAAGAAAAAATCCTGAAAAAAATTTCTGTGAATTTCTTTACTGGGAAGAAAAAAAAAATGAAATAGTTTTTTTCTTCTCTTATCTGTCTGCCTGGAAAAACTCTGTCACCTTCACTTTGATAAATGCCTGTGTAGCATAGTTCAAGATTGTGTCTCACAACCTCTACCCTGCAGCAGCTGGGACTTCTCCTAGCTTAAAACATTAATTCAATTTTATTTCCTTCTTTTTTTTTTTTTTTTTTACCCAGACTGAGAGACACTTAGTTTTATTTTCTTAGAATGAAAAAAGGAATCCCTGGAAAAATATATTTTTCCATGAAATATTTAAATTGGAGTGCACAAGGTGGGACGTTTCAGTCTGAAAATCAGCAAGTTGAACAGTTTTTCTCTCTGACCAGTCTGTCTGATACACCATAGCCAAGATTTACTAATGTAGTATTATAAAGGAGGAGAATTTATCTCAGCCTTACTCGTCTTAAATATAATCTTCATGAACCCTACTACATTGAAAGAAAATCCATGGACTCATAAGCCCATGCCAGATACGTATTTATATGAGAAGAATTAGCAGAGGCTGGCATTAAGAGGGGTGGTAAGAAGTCTCTACACTCAGAAGATACCCTGACATCAGCTCAAAAGCAACCAGTCCCCGACCCTGTAACTCCACAATGTATATGCTGCAGTTTATTCAGATGTTTTCCACTGCCACAACAGCTATAATGTATGCAACATGGTCAGTGATTAAAAACAAAGAGCAGTTTGGAGCCCTCACAAAAATGCAAGTCCAGATAAAAATCATAGTCACTCTCAGTGTTAAGGAAAATGAATAATGAAATATAATGGTGAGTAATGTAAGCAAAAAACAGATTGAAAGAAGCACGCCCTGCCAAAATAAACAAGAAGCATAGAATTGTGTAACTCTTAATTCCCTTTTCTATTCAGAGCTTAACTGGAATGGGGGGGCAAAGTACACAAATGAATGGTAAAAATTCAGAAAGCCCAGCCATGTTTCCCTCCATTTCAGAGGCAGGGTTGTCTCAGCTCTCAGTCTGTAATCACACACTTATCCAGCCTTGCTTCTTCAAACTCACCTGACTAAAACAAGTCATACAGACGACCAATGCTCACTCCCTGTGAGCACATGCACGGTGTCACGTGCCACAAAGCTCGCATGCAAAACCATACATCAGCACATGTTCAAGCAGCAGCAGCCTCCTTAAAATTACCTTCCTTAAACGACTGGGACTGCATTTAGGCTTCTAAACCCACCCTTACATCATCTTCATTACAACCAAACAAATGACCTGAGAACCAGGTTTGACAGTAAAGTTAGAATTACTTTCTCTCTCCTGAAACACCACAGAATCAAAAAATCATCAGTGTTTGAAGAGACATTCAAGATCATCCAGCCCAACTGTCAACCCAGCACCAGCATAATCATCAGTAAACCACATATAACCCCAAAATGCTCTCCCTATTGATTCTTGCTCTCCACAAATCCTCCAGCCCCACTGCAAAGCTGAGAAGACAACATCCTGTTAGGAACTGGAAAGAACACAAGAAGTAATTTTCTCTTCTGGAATAAAGAGAAAACCCGAATGTGATCCCTGAGTCTCAAATCTTATTCGAGCCCCTTCACCAACAGGTTCCCATCACACCTTCAAAACCCAGGCAGATGCTCTAGGAGCTGAATTAGGGTTGAAGCCCTAATTCCCCATTTGCTCAACTCCCAGTAGTTCCTACCCCTGCTTCCAAACACAAGGGTCAGTGAAGTGGGACAGGATAGTTAAGAGAGGCATTATAAACATGAGATATTTAGGAAACTGATCCAATCAAACCTTATTCAACAACCTCTCAGCTCAAGAGATTCCTTGGAGCCAATGAACAGAAGAAAATGAGCTCCTCTGCTGCTCTGATCCCAGTTTTACTCTGCAGAAGCCATCTAACTTGAGGTAGCATTTGCTTGTGAAGACCTTCATTCAAAAGGTTCATTTTTCTCACTAATTGTGTGCAAGGACATACACAAAATCGTAATGTCACCAAAAAGTAAGCACACCTGAAGTCAGTTGCATCAACATTTTTTTCTCCTTTTTTAAAGAGAAGATTGACTTCCCTGAAATGAGAAAAGACACACTATATTGTAAACATGAACTGCAAAGAAGTATCAGCAGAATGGTACTGTTGTGACATTAAGAATGTCAGCAAATTAAAAATCTTTCACAGAGTAATTGCATTGGTAAGGAAACTGTGTAATGCTTTGCCTGGAAATTACATCCTCTTGCAACTTAATACATTAACCAACACAAGATAAATGATTCTTGGTCTAATTTCTGGTGGCAAATGGGGGAATGACATGGGAGCAAAACAGGAGTTGATTACAGAATTTGAAAGATAAAAGGCAGAAAAGCAAGACAACAAGAAAAAAAAGTGAAACATCTCATGAAATATGTAAAACTAGTACCTCTTGATCAACTCGAATTCATTTTGAATTACCTACTTTAGTGCAATTGTAGCATATTTTTAATGACAGGCTGGTTAAAGAAATTCCTATGGGAAGTGATCCCTTCTCTGTGACCACAGGATATTTTACTAGGAGATGTTAGTAATGTTTTTCATTAACAGTAATAGCTACAATACAGTGAAGGAGAGGGATTACATATGAGGTACACAGTCTATGCATTCCTACACAAGTGTGGGAATAGCCAGATGAGCCCTGGAAGAGGTAAACTGCACTAGCTGTGACAAAGGGACTGTCTGAGCATGGGAGGACTGAAGCATTTTGAAGAAGCAACCAGTAACAGCATGTCTGTGGTTGTAAAGATAAGGCAGAGGCATCTGTACTCTGGTTTAACCTCCATGCAAGCACGTTTGGCACACACACTTGTTAACCATGAACAATGAATTTTTACTTTTCACCATACCTTTGCCAGTAAATGTAATTATTCAAATGCCTGCAGGAAGCAAATGCCCAGCAGGCACATGCATGTTCTGATGTAATTCTCTACCAAGTTTTGAAAAGCAGCCAAAGGAACACAAAGAAGTCCAACTCTATACACAGCTTTCTAAATTTTCTAATACATAAATAGTTCACTTGCCTCTACTCATGAATATTTTCATAGGGCATTCTCTGAAGCAGAAGAGAGTTGTAGAGTTCATCTTTCATTTTTCTGGATCTCTCCAGACCTACAGAGCTCCTCTAACTCTCTCAGACACTACTAGCTCTACATCTCACAGTTTTAACAGTCTGTTTTTAACTTGAGTCTGGTTTTAGCTTGATGGCTGTGATGGAATTTTATTTTATTTGCATTCTTGCATACCCAAAGTGCCCAAGGCAGTTTCATATGGATAGAACTTGAAATTCCCAGTTTACACATGATGTTCGACTGTGATGATTAACTGGATGGCTTCCTGTAAACTCTTGTCATAAATTTTCATTCCACACATTTAAAAATTATAGGAACATGAAGTGGACTTCAGAGTGTCTCTGCAAAGGGCCTAAACCAATCTGTAATAATTTCAGAATATGTTAGATTCTTATTCTCCTATCAAAGTACCACCACAGATGTAGCATGATGGATTGACAGAGTGATTATTAGATATACCCACTTCAAAATATTATTTATTTCTGCTGTCAAAACTGGTGCCAAGCTTTGAAACAGGATAGACAGTTAAATACAAAATGTACCTTAATTCTACCTATTACCTTCACTTCCTTCAATAGATGGTATTACAACATTTTAAAATTCATTTGTACTGGCTATTCCTTTGTGGTGTATACCTTAAATCACAGAAAATCTAATGATCTGATCATTCAAAGCAAGAATGCAGATGGCCAATTATTTGCCTCTTATTAATAATTTCATTGGATACATCCAAACTGGAGAGCAGAACTGAATAACCAATTTATTTCTCAGTCAAACTGAGCCAAGAGATTCATGAAATGATGGGGTCAGCAGTAGCAATGAAACAGTAGCCTGGAGTTCCTGACTTTTTGAAATGCCTTTTATTTTTAAATGTTTAACAAACATTTATATTCTTATTTAGTTTCTACACTTAAAATTACACTTTCCAGACTCAATATATCTAAAATGGGTAATAGTTTTAGAACAAAAAAGGGTAGATTTAGAGTAGGTGTAAAAAAGGTATTTTACGGTGAAGGTGATGAGACACTGCAACAGGTTTCCCAGATAGGTGGTAGATACCCAATCCCTGAAAACATTCAAGGCCAGATTGGATGGAACTCTGAGCAACCTCATCTAGTTCAAGATGTCCCTGCTTATTGCAGGGGGCTGGACTAGATGACCTTTAAGGTCCCTTCCAAATTAAGCTACTCTATGAATGTGTGAACTCGATTGTCTTGGATGATATTACCACACATCCACATGCAGGACCTCCATATGTGTATTTTCATTTCTCTCAGGAACAGCCATTTGCAGTTCAGACTGTCAGAAATTATTGGAATGCTCTTAGTGTTCCAGTTCCTCCTATGAAAATCCGATAAAATTGTTTTCCTGTTTATCAAACTTGTTTTTGAGGGAGCAGGGAAGCTGGTGAGGCTTGAAGAAATTGATAAAATCCATCTCACTACAAACTGATGCCTTGCTATATGCATGAAGTTGGACTTTGTTGGTTTTGGCAGGAGTTTTCTGCGGATCCTAAAAGGCTGATGAATACAAAAGCCTGTCTCTTTCACATTTGTTTTCTACATCATTATTTTCACAGACGGGACAATTTTGTTTCTGTTTAACTTAGACTCATTAAAAATTGCTCCTGTGGCATCACTGTGTATATGCTACCACACAGCACCTCTGGTCAAAGGGGAGAATTCAGTGATTCCTTGTTATTCCTTATGTAAGTATACAACTGGAAAGAAACCACAGGAAAGCCAGATTTGCAGATGATTGCACAACAGCTATCTCTGCTATGCTTGATCTGCAGCCTACAGGAAACAACAGAAACTTTCTCATTAGTGAGGTTTAGATCTCTTCCATGGTAACCTAAGTACAGGTCTACCACATGCACATATCGTGCCCCAGGATTCCAATAGCTGAGCTTCTCCTTTTCATTTCATCTCCTGTTTCCTAGGAGTTTGACGTTTTATGCTGAAAATTATCTTGTTTTCTGTGAAATAAGCAACACTGTCTTTAGGAAAACTTGGGTAGGACTCACATTATTTGATATGTCTTCACTGTCTATCTGAACAACTGGCTTCCTTCAAAGACAATGTTACACAGAGTGAAAAACACCACTTCTATGGTAAGATCTATCTGACCTACATAGACATTTAATTCTGGATATCAGGAAATGTCAGAAAAGCATTTTTCTCTCAACTGAGTATCAAGACATCCTGGCATGACTAGGTCTGATTTAGATTATCTACCCTGTAGACATCTGCCCTTGATCAGATGATCCCACCCCTAGGTGGCCCAAATTGGACACAGCAGACAACTTTACTCATCATTTTTACATAATGACTATGGTTAAGCAAAACTGAAATAGAAGACAGTATCTGTGGAACAAAAAAACCCCAGTGTTTACTGCTGTGATATGAAATCAGTGGCTTAACAATCTAAACAGAGACAGCTTATCAAGCCCTTACCTTTGGGGATAGTAATCTGACAGCCCAGGTCACAGTCCTGCTGCAACTGATAAAAAGCCACTTCCTGCAGTCGAGCACGCTCCAGCTCCGAGAGGCTCTGAACGGGAACTGACTTCAGCCGAACGCTGCGCCCTGACATGCTGTTCCAAGTGAAATCACCCTACAGGAAATCAAATGGAAAAATATGAAGCATCATATGGTATGCACAGTTTAATAAACAGAACCATCTCTTTTACTGCTAGAAAAAACAACACAGGTTCTTCTCACCAAAAGGCCGTTTTCTTGGACATCTCTAACTTTCAAATATCTTTATTTTCCCTAGAGCAGCATTCCTTAAAAGGGATACAGACATGCAAAACAAGAAGTCAATTCTGTCTGAAGCCATTTAATCAAGTATTGTTGCAAAAACACTAGGATTCCAGTAACAAAAAGCACAAAGCAGGGAAGGGGGAGAAAATTTACTTTCTCTGTATGGTACTTGATGTTACTTAATTCTCTTCCTGCACCATGGGTCAGAGCAGCAGACCTCCATGGGCAGCATGCATCTTATCTCCCACATCTTGCTCATCCTACTCCAGCAGAGTTGGAGAGTGTGCTGGCAGAGCCCCTTTTCCAACACATCTCATCTCCTCCTTATGATGAGGCTGTGTTTAGAATATGATCGACTAAAGGACAAGACATTCCGTGTTTTTGAACAGCTGCAATAACAACCTATTTGTTAACATTTGTAGAGGAAAACAGCATGAGATATGCTACATCTCTGTAAGGTACTAATTATGCTTGGGAAGCAAACCGAAAGCTTTAGCTGTTGTATATCCCACCTGTGAGAACCTACACAAAAAAACTATTCCAAAATACTTCCAGTATTCAGCTTGGGCCAGAGAAGTAATCATCACTCAAAGAGAAGAGCGAGCACAAAGACAACCTTAAAGCCTGACAATTAAACTTAAGTAAAATTTACAGAATTCATCTCAAAGAGCACAGATTAGTACAGGGAGAGAAAGAATTTGTTTTTCATTCTAACCATGCTAAAAAATAAACATCAATCTTGTCAGTAAGTATAACCTGATGCAGCTGCTGATAATGAAAAAACTCTGATGCAGATCAGCTGGGCGGTAAGAAACCCACCAACCTGCTTTTTATCACAGCATGGCAGACTTACAATTAATAAACTTCACTCCCGTTTTCAGTTTAAATTTCAACATCTGTACCTTCACTGCATACTAACTTTTTTTCACTGTAAGCTTACGAGTCATCTGTTCTGCACATCCATCTGCAGTCAAAGGATGTCCACTGACTTTAAAAATTATTGGCGGAAGCTCCTTAATATAAAAATCAGTAAAATTAGACTTTACTTAGCAGTTATGTGTCCTGATGTATGCAAGCATCCTTTTGCACATTTCCATATATTTTGCCCATATATGTGCATGTATATTTATATACACATGTACAACCTGTACGTACATTTGTATTTAAGCACATACGCACGCCTATGACTGTGTAACTGTATTCACATAGAAGCATGAGACAAAAATCATTAACAAATGGTGCAGCACCATTTAGCAATACTTTAATCCTTTAGATTAAAGGAATGACACAGTTAACATCCTTTCTTGTGATTCACGAAATATGTTTGAGCTCAGCAAGGAATTTTTTTTTTTGTCAGAGTAGTTTTAGTAAGTCATTAAGCAATCATAATAGATAAAAGCATTATCGCAATGTCAACAACTGGACCTCTATATCTTAATGCATGTACTATGATCAATGTCTTTATAGTATTTATATGCATGTGGGCTACATATGCAAAACTTCTGTGCTACCCCAGTATTTAACTACTGTAATTTGTTACTTCATTTTTTTTTCTCTTCACCTGTTCTTGCTCTTCTGGTGCCTTACTGTTGACTAACCAGATTTAGTAACCTCAGACTAAAGGTTGCACAGTGTTACAAGTCAAGCTGTGTAGCTTAACTCAAGCAAAACCAAACCAGCAAGAATCACATAAACCTTACTTGAAAAACTGCAAGGAAACATTTACATTTTTTAAAAAGCTGTTGTCATTTATAGATAAAAGTGATTAAGAACAGCATCCAAAACCAAACAATGTATACAACAAAACAAATTCCTTTCCAACCCTGATAATGCAGAAGAAACTTTACAAGCACAGAAGTATGCCATTCAATCCTTGTGAACACATATATTCTACAGTCAAAATGGTACAGACAGAGAAATGTAGGCTTTTATGGTGGAGTTTAGGGGTATTTTATCTTAAGTTATTTCTCCACCATGAGCATTTTCATAAACAAAAATATCACTGGTATGTCTACCATAAAAAATTTGAAATCCTAACCCTTAATATTAAAATAAGAATAGGAAGCAAAAATGACACCCCTAAGAAAATGTTAAGGTAACAGAATACATGTCCTGTTTCCTGTAGACCACAAAAACCAAGTGCAGCATGGGACTTCTAAGAATTACCACAAATTAAGCAAAAGTTCCTTAACTGAATTCTGCCTGAATACATGAATTATTCCTCTTTTTCAGGAATGAAATAGAATGAGGAAAAATAATTCATAATGAAATGAAAAACCAATTACAATACAATTATAATAAATAAAAAAACCAGGTTTTTATTCTGCCAGTTTGCAAGGCCCCCATATGTTCTTGGTGCTCACTGTCTAGCTAAAAACAGTTATTTCCAACATCTGCACCTTGCAACGCCACCACAGGTTGCTGAGATTAAAGAGTGTGCAATCACTCTGCCCAATTGCTGTGCACTAAAGAAGACATTCCTTTTCAACACTTGATGGGTTTGATAAAATCTCTGCTAGGTCACATTAACATAGGTTTTTATTATGCTAATGGAACACATGACTAATAAGCTAAAATATTTTTGGAAAATCATGTGGTAGGTAGGGCCAATGAAATCTAATCTTTAACAGTTCAAGAAACGTTTCCTTGAAAAATTCTGTTTCATTTGGCAAATATATATCACTTAGATATCACTGTCTTCTATGAGTCAAAACACAGTATTTGAGAATTTAATCTATTCAAATCCTCCGATGCTTTACAAAACACAAGGCAAATTAAAGGCCTCATCTTCCTCCCAAAGCACTGCACAGTTATACAAACAGCCTGTAAATATTGCAAAATCATCCAGGCTTGGGAGAAGTCCAGAAAAGTCAAGCTCCCTTGAAGAATGGGTGCTCATGTAATTACATCTGCCTAAAGCTATTCAGCACTCTGTGGGGCAACCAAAGGAGGATGAGGGCAGCACAGACATGAAGAATATTTTCTGTTTCTCTCTCCATATGAGAAGAAACACTTCACCTGCTTAATTCAACATCAGCCTGACCTAGCTGGAAGCTTAAAAGGGGCAGAAGACCTTTAAGCAAGAAGTCAGAATGACGTGTTTGTTTTTGAAGTTCATGCTTGTATCTGTTCAGATGTAGCACACAGGTTGCTCTCTATTATTTAGATTATAAGACTGGAAGTCTGAATATGGTCTGCAAATGATTCCATCACCAAGAAAAAAAAAGGCAACACACAAACAGAATAGTGCAAACAGAAATACTGTTCTGGGATAAAGTGATCAGCCTGACAGGACATAAACTCCTAACTGCACAGCTGCCTTCATCAAAGAATTTTATGAAACCATAATCTAGACTAAAAGCCTTCTCTGTTTTTTTCCACCAACCAGTCACGTATTTTTCCTCTCAATTCCACAACTTCAGCTGCATTTTCTCTCTGGCATGCCCATTAACATCTAACATCTTTCCTCCACTCAACCGAGCAGTTCACTTACCAGGTAACTACCTAAAATACCAGAGCAGATGACTCAGCAAAGAAGATTGCTGGAAAACTGCACCTTTGCCTCTGAAGTATCTGAATCTGTCCATTTTCCCTGTACTTCTTGTCCACAGTCATAAGCACAATGATAAGCACACTTTTAATAAGACACAGACTGCAGCTTTTCTGATATTCTTTCAAGCATTTTTCTAATAGGTTGGATGTTTGGTAACTCCAAAATAAACATAAAGTGTTACATCTGACTTAAGTAACACCATGCACTTAAATTACTCTTAAGCATGTCTAAGCTATTCTTGTGTGCCTGACCTCTTTCTCCCGAGCCTCCAACAGACAATCTTGCAGATGTCTTCTAGAAAAGCCTCGCTCTTCTGTCTTTGGTACAATACAGAAACTGGTTGACAACTGCATAGAATGCTGAATGTAGATACAAATCTATAGGCAGTGACCAACCTTGATTTCTGTGGAGTTTCCAGCCTTAATAATTATGTGGATGGGGAATAAGGTTGAGAAATAAGAAGCCTCACACATCACAGTTTTATTTTAAAAAAAATTAATGCAAGATGGAGAGTGCAATTTTCATCTTATGCCTTATTGCTATTGTTAATGACTTTGGTCTGTACTGATTTAGGTGAACACCATTATCAGATTAGCTGTCTACTTTTCATTAGTCTTTACCTCAAATCCGTTTGAAACCACTGAGATCAAAACCAATTAAGTCTACTTTTTTCTATCCTAGCAACTTTTAGCTATGTGCTTGTATTTAGATGGGTGTCCACTATAAAAGAACTCCGTGGTTTTGCACAAAAATATTATATTGCAAATAATTTGGCAAATATGGTATTAGAGCGTCTTAATTCTTTTTGTTTAATTACTTCTTTAAGCTTCATGAAATCATGTATCACTGCCGCTTTACAACCTTTTGCTTCCCCTGGTCATTTATTTCAACTCTCTCTATAATTATTTCCAGACTCCTCAGGCATAAACTCTCACAATTTTTCTATTGGTACAGGTAATCCCTCTTTATTTCCCTGGTGTTGCTGTTAGTAAGAACAAAAATCAGTTCTAAAGTAAAAGTCAGTCACTTCAGTACAGCTACATACTCTGTCCTATTGAATCAACATACAGAATACTGTTCCTGGACAGGATGAAAATGAAGGAGAAGGGGGAAAACTAATATAAGTAGCCTTTTAAGCATTACATGCAGTTAAGAACTGCATGGAAACTCCTTTACTAGTGCCATCCCAGATAACCACCTGCAAATTAATGAAGAGTTAAGAAGCAGGAGATGGTACAAATGTGCCACCTGACTCTCTCTGCCACCCTCATTTCAGATGCTCTTCCATAGCATCCACAGCTCAGTGCATTACAGGCCTGGTTTCCAGCAGGCATTACAAACAACTGCAACCTAGGATGCTCTCAGATCACACAGATGCTCCCAAGTATCTGCTACTACTGCAAAAGAATTCCTTCAGATGAATGAAATGCCACCTCAACACTATACAAAGAAACACAAGACTTGCTGTGTGACATCAAAGCATTCAGAGGAAGAGATCTAAACATGGATGTACAAAGTAAGGGGCCTCAACAATTAATCTTCATTAAGAAAGACTGACTTCACTAAGGTTGTTATCTAGGGTGACATCCTGTTCCCCTTGACGTCAGTGGCAAAATTATTAATATAATGTCTCCTCTAGGAAGAGAGCAAGTACAGTCCAGATGATTCTGTGGTAGTTTGAAGCCTTGCACTAAAGTTGCTTTATCTCATGCTATATTGTATTTAAGTGTAGTTTTGTCAGAAAGATCACATTTTACAAAACACTGGTTGAGATATCAAAACTACTTAATGGCAATTAATATAACCACTGCATTGCCACAGACAGACGTTTCCTCAAATCCTGTCTCAGTCCCAAGGCTGGAAATCCAGGTATTCAGGACCAGAACTGCAAGTCAGCCCCTGTGGGAACACTGGAAATCTGGTATTCCACTCAGGGGAGTCAGAATTCACACCCACAACAGAAATACTTCATCTAGCAAGAAGGCATGAACCTGTGTCCAGGTAAGATTATCCATTTCAGACTATTAATTACAGTGGTGATTTCCATTTATCAGAGTAAAAACTAACTTTAGTCTAAGGATAAACAGAGAGCAGAACAATGAGCATGCTTCCACAGCAGTATTAAAATTGTTGAAATAAAGGGGAAAATATTTCCGGATCAACCTTTCCAAGTTTTCTAAATGCCTCAGGATACTATTTCATATTTAGAGTATTTAAAAGGCATTCTCTTACAAAAACCTGATGTGTAATGGAGATGTATTTAATTCCTTTTCTGACATTAATAAATCTGAATGATGTACAAAGACATTGCCCAGCAAAATATTCATCCCTAACATACAGACTCTATACTGAACTTTTTCAACTGATCCAAAAAACCAACCTCCAGAAGTCAGAAAGCTCCCCTAAAATGCATCAAAATATATGGTCAGGTTTTTTTGATTTCTTACTTCAGCAGATATCAATATTTCTTAAGGGATTTATGAGGAAGAAACACAATTAAACTAGATGTGGCCAAATACCTTTTTGGAGGTCTCAAAATAGAGACAAAACACCTTAAAACGCCCAAATCCAACTTCAGAATTACAGATGAAATTTTGCTGGTCTTCACATAAACAGCTTTTTGAGCGTTTTCATATGTAACAGAGAATTAAGCCATACTGCAATACTCTGAATTTTGCTGCAGGTTAAGGGTACAAGCAGTGCTGTCACAACTATGACTGCATGAAGTAACAAGCTGAAAAACTGCAGTAGTTAAACCATCTGGGAGCACAGCAGTGAGCTACAAGTGTTTCATCAATCTCAACACAAAAGATTTGGGATAGTCTCATTTCATTAAGAGAGGAATTATTTTCCCTTCTATTGGTTCATTTACTGTACATTCTGAGAGGCTGGTGCTAGGCTTTTCCAAGTGTTAAACACTTTTCCAAGTGTTAAACTCCTGCTTCATTTGGAATAGCAAGAGCTCTGCAAGCTAATGGCAGCTGAACCAAAATCCAATACAATAGCTGCACAAATATTATTTTTAGTTGCAAAGCTTACTTAAACAGACTCCACACCAGTTCCTATGACCGACACAAATGTGATCCCAACAGCCCTCAGTGTTCAGCTGCCTGTGAAGGTGAATGAAGGAAAACAGCCATGATACATTGAAGACTGGCATCTACTCTTTGAGTTTTCCTGTGCCACAGGTTATGGAAAAGGGGGACTCTGTCCTGAGGAGTGCTCAATACTGCAGGTTACAGTAATCCATTCATTCCCTGAGTGCCATCTATAAAAGCTATGTCCTTACTAAATGTAAAGCTTCCAGTGAGATCCTAATTATTGAAATAGTGCTCCTTCGCCTAAGCCTAACAAGATTAATGTTAAGCAAACAAAATAGTAAGATGGAAACTATATGTGAACTGTATTTAAACAATCTGAATGAAAAAAAATAAAATTCTATGTCCTACTTGAATATATGATCCTGCAGTACAAAATATGCCAGTGAAATAATGAGGATCTCTGCTTGCACAGCACAAAATTAACCATTTCTGCATCCAATTAGAGGTATCAATATGACCACAGCCAATGCTTTGAATAGTTAGGAGTGGCATCTGTTTGTATTATGGTCTATATAAAAGAAAAAATTGCAACATTTTAGAAGAAAGGAAATTACCTACTATTTAAAAGAGAGAATGCATGTGAAAGAGTACACACTGTAATTTCCAAGCCTGCAAAAATTGTATCTGCCAAAGTATTGTACACAAAGCTAAAAATATGTATTTGAGTACTTTAGTTTACTTCCTGGATTTTGAGCTTTTAAGAGTCATGCAGATTACATGATCTCAGAAGGATACTGTCACAATCTCATAATGAAAGTTAAAATCAAATAATTCTATAGCTCCAAGAACAGAGATCTGACTAACAGTATAGTCTTTAATTCAATACAAAACTCTGTTCTTACTGTTTCAAGTGGTTCATACCAGTCTTTTCTATAAACTTGTATGACTGACAAAAAGAAAAATAAGGTCTGTTGCACACAGGAAAACAGTCATCTGACTACCTAAATACCAGATCTGGCTGAAAAAAATTCCAGGGCATTATTTTCTTCTTTTGGGGGAGAGTGGGGCTGTGTGTGATTTACTTGATAGGTACAAAATGCAAGACATCTTTAAATATTTACATTTGGAGAGTAAAGTCACAGCTCTCAGAAACACAGCTACAATACAAAGGACTTGGGAGGAAGTCTGGGAAGTAGTGACTTGACCTGGAACAAGAGTTTGATCCAGGCTTTCACACAATCACAGAAGCATTTAGGTTGGATAATACCTCTGAGATCATCACGTTCAACCTTTGACTGGACACCACCAGGCAAACTAAACCACAAGCACTGTGTGCCACACTGTCATTTCTTGAATAACTCCAGGGACAGCGACTCCACCACCTCCCTGGGCAGCACATTTCAATGCTTAACAACCCTTTCAGTAAGAAATTACTCCGAATGTCCAACCTGAACCTGCCAAGGTGCAACTTGAGGGTATGTCCGCTCCTATTGCTGGTTGCAGAGAGCAGTAAGATCCCCCTTGACCTTCTTCTTCCTCCAGGCTAAACAATCCCACCTCAACCACCCCTGAGAGGACCTGTGCTCCAGGCCCTTCCTCAGCTCCACTGCTCTCCTCTGGACATACTCCAGCACCTCAGTGTCTTGTGGTGAGGAGTCCAGAACTGGACATAGGACACGGGGTGTAACCCCACCAGTGCCCAGGACAGGGGAAGAATCACTTCCCTTGACCTACTGACCACACTATTTCTGGTACAGGCCAGGATGCCATTGGTCTTCTTGGCCCCTGGGCACTGCTGGCTCATGTTCAGCTGCTGTCAACCAGCACCCTCAGCCCTTTTCCACTGGGGCATTTTCCAGCCACTCTTCTCCCAGACTGGAGAGATGTCTGGGCTTGTTATGGCCAAAGTGCAGGACCCAGCACTTGGTCTTATTGAATCTCAAGTTGCTGGCCTTTGCCCATGGATCCAGCTTTACCCCATCCCAGACAATTGCCCTACTCAGGAGGCCACTGTCTACTCCAGCATCTCTCCCCCCCCCTACTGTGCTGAACCTCAGCAGAGATTGCCAGTGCCCTGCAGAGCCATCTGCAAACTCATTACATGACTGGCTACTCTCAGAGCTAACTTGGACACCTCTAACAGTGACCATCCACTGACTCTGTACTGCGACCATGTGTGCCTCCTCATGCCCATTCTCTTTTTCATAAACTGGCTGAGATAAATGCTGAAAAAAGGTTGTAGGAGCCACTTTCTTATTTAAGGAAGTTTTATTTGAGTCATGAGTTTATATCACCAGACAGCAGTGCTGCAGTGTAAGCAACACAGGAGTTCTGGAAGGCAGGGACAAGTGCATTTCAAACATGCAACAAGTAAGCAATTAGCTTTTAGAGAACAGGAGTTTTCACTTCTTTTGCTACATGATCACTCTACACTTCAGTTTTATCACTCTCCCACTATGTTCATGTGTGCAAACACTACCCTGTGCTACATACACACTGATGTCATGCAGCCCAGGACAAGTCTGTACCAGTGAGTGAGTTACAGTGCTCTGCCAATCTACTCCAATTTATTGGGACTGTGTTTCTTCCTTTGTTTGTTGGGGTTTTTGTAAGATCTGGGATATCAAATTCCACCCACACCAGCAGCTGTTTTGCTGATTCTGTCTCTTTCCTGAAGACCCCACAAAGATGATTCTCTATGGAAAAGTTCAGAAAATACACAAACTCTAATTACAAGGAAAAATACTGTGAGTACAAAGAGGTGGCTTTGCACTCCTATGAATACTTTTCATCTATGCAATTACTTTTCCTCTTCTTTCTATGCAATGAAGCACAATGTGATCTCTTTTTGCAAAGCACAGCACAGGACATTACATTAGCTTAATGAAAAGCACTATTTTGACATTTCTCATAAAAAAATTTACTGTTTGCACACATGACTCTGCTGATTTGTCATTAAGTTCAATATCAAACAGAGTTTAAATATTTTTTAAGAAACCACTTCAAGTATACTGGAACTATTCAAATAGCTCTGAATGGGTACATAGCTATAGGTCAGACTGATGGATCTTTGTATGTACCTGGTAAATTCACTAAAAAGCACCTTAAAGCTCACCATTGTCTGTTAACATGGAGGCTTGTTAAAAATGTGACTTCTAAAGTAAGAAATGTAAAATGGATCTACACAAATAAAACTACTACATCAATTTTCAGGAAAAAGGTGTATTTTCTAAACTGCCCCTCCAACCTGAAGGACCCCAAGTTCAAACTGTGCCCACCAGACATTCCACCACTTCTTTCTTTGTTTTAAAACAGCGCATTTACTTTGGACAGAAGAGGGGGAAAAATAGCCATAAAGTTCCCACTGTTATGAAAAACAGAAACAATTGCTAGAGTTACAAGCTCATCACAGACTGAGCCAGATGATGAACAGCTCTGGGTCTCTGCTTTCTCGTATGCAGTTAACTCAAATTTAAAAATGCAACAGTAACACAGCCGTGACCATAAAACCTGATGCATACAAAAACTGTTATTTGCCAAAATGAACCTATGCAGCCGCAGCTGTCCTGCCATCAGCTTTCAAACCCTCTTTATCCTCAGCGTATTTTTCTCACAGCTGCCTGGGTTACGTGCCCTCCATGCACAGAGCATACAAAAAAAGATAAACATGTCACCACAGAATCCAAAGCAAACCACCTGACGAAGCCACTAAAATACAAATCAGCCTAAATACACAGTTTGGTTTCCAAACGTTAATGTCACTTCTCAATCCATAGTTTCATTACTTTCAGTCTTTACGAAAACAGGCATGGTCAGGAAACTGGTCTGAAATCAAACAGTATTTGAAGGCTCTCAGTTTGTTGATGGATTTCCAGAGTCTGGTAAGTTCTTGGCAGTGCCTGCTTTTTTCCCCCACTGAATCAAAGATGTTCACTTCTCTTCAAGCCCATCTGAAGCCCTAAAATATTAAACCTGATGACACCATGAAAACCACATTCAGAACATGTTCTTCACCATACTTATCTCTATCCCATGCCATACAAGATTATTTGGTTTCCTTACCCATTAACTGAGCTCTCTTTTGTCTTCAGTGTTCTTTAGTATTTGATCAGATATTCAGGCTTGAATTAAGGACGCAGATCCAGATATGCTGCATCATAAAATAAATTAAACGCAATATTGTTGACCTGCAGCTGTGTACTAAGCAGCTGAGAGTGAGCCTGGCTGGAGCAGCTGCGACTCCCAGGACACCTTTTGCTGCCAGACGTCATGAATCTTAAAGAGGAAAAATTGTATTTTCCTTTCTCTGCTTTGAAGCAAGCTGAGAGGCTGGCCCAAGGAAAAGCTCAGTCACACAGACAAGCTATGACTGGGTTCCCTGCTTCTTACTCCAGAGATGTGCTGAGCTAGTGCAAGGAGCTGTGAGGAAGGGGCAGATCTCCCAAAAATCCTCCAACCTGGGGATGTGGAAACTCAGAACCATCTGCAACTGCCCCAACTCTCCCTCTATAAGGAATAGCCAAGAGTGCTGGACACAGCTGTCACGGCACCTTAGAACACAGCAAGGAGCTCTTGGTGGCCTCTGCCTGACCTTCTCACAGAGAGCTTTTTAAAACACCTTTGAAAACTTACTCAGGCAGGCCAGATGAATTTATAACAATTTGACAACAGCAACACAGAGACTGAGCATTTTACACAGTCTGCTAGGGAAAAAAAACATCCTTGATAAAGGCGCTGCTTCATAAATAATGTCTGTCATGTTCACAGTCCCCATACAGAATGCTGTCATCGACAGTGCGTGGGCAGAGAGTGTAGGAATTTGTGAGAAACAAACAGTGAATCACCAATTATTCTGATGGCAGCTCTGCCCTGTGTGGCTTTTCACCAAGTCATTCTTCAGAGACAAGTTTGTTTGTTGGCTGGCACGACCTAGCGCTTCACAGACTGCACACAGAATCACGGGCTGGAGTTCACAGCAATGGCAAAGCAGTTTATGTAGTGTAGCTTTCTGGGTTTTTTTTTTCCTCCAAATACCTACCCAGATGCTCTGTCCACCTCTAAATCAGCAGGCTGAAGAGCTGCCCATAAGCCAGGGTATGAAAGTCCTAGCTCAAAAAGTCACAGTCCCTCTTGTGTTGACATCTTGGCCATTAGCCTGGTTCCTGATAGCACCAAACTCAGACATCAGATGTCCCTAATTCTGGAGCCCTATGAAAAGCCCAGGGAAATCAATGCAGAGGCCTCAGCATTTTCAGTGCCTCAGATCCGACATCAAATCCTCAAATTATGCAGCTCCTCACCTCCATTTCCAGCCTCTTTCCACACTGCTGCCCAGGGCTGAGAGGTGCCAAGACCAGCTGGTGTGCTGCACATTAGGCATCACACCAGACAACATTTCCAAGGCAAAAAAGCTCTCTTATCTGCAGAGAGAGCTGAATGACCCCAGCAAAGTACTGTCACTGACTGTTGAGAAGCTGCAGCCAAAGAGCAGCGCTCTGTTAGTCCTCCCAAGAATATGCTGTACATTTGTAGTCCTTGCAATCTTTCTTCAAAAATAAGTTTGTTTAGCCCACATATCCCTTGTGCCAGTATTCTCTGAGTTTCCTTAATGAGCAAAACTCTATTTATATAACTGGAAATGGGGTTGTGCTCCTTCTTGAGCCTGGTTTACTCAAACCACGTGATGAAGGAACTGCCATTTCCAGCTCTGCAGAGCAGCTGCCCTGTAAACAAAGTATCTAAAAATCACCTATCCTTCTTGGTGGCCTGTATAAAGATTAAATTTAATGTCTGTGAAGTATTGAGATAGCCTCTTCCACTTTTACTTCTGAGCTCTAGAGACAGGGTTTTTCCCTTTATCTTAGATTTTAAAAAAAGTGAAATAATATTGGAACTATAGGTACAAATTCATATTTATTGGAAATACAGGTTGACAGTGCTTCCTTCTTAGAAACTGAATTCTGCTTTGAACCTGGATTCTTCAGGTTATTCACTATACACTAAAAGTGTTCCCTGCAAGAAAACCCAGGTATCTTTGGGGCACACTGTCTAGTTGAATTTATTCGTATATAATTTCTATTAGCTACCAGCACATCCAGAGAATTATCTTTCCCATTTCAAACTACGGTTTTTTTCCATAATGCACAGCTTTATATTTAAAAACATGGTATCAGAATTAAATGTTATGACACAAAATATTCATAGCTTATGAAGAGGTAATAGAAAATATACCCTATGAGCAACAAAATGGAAGAAAATGAACACTTGTTTTGCTCTTTGGATTGATTTTTTCCCAGAACACTCAAAAATGTTCATCTCAAAATTCTGAATTGAGTTTGGCCTAAACTCTCATAGAAAAATTACACACTTCTGAGATTGTAACTTTGTCATTCACAGACAAGGAGTATGGGACTTTTAGTTTGTTTCTTAACTGTGCAAAATTCCAAGGACTCACTCACACTCTGGAGAGGTGCAGGATTAAGAGAACCAAATTACCAGGCACTGAGAATTCCTCTGGCTGATCTCTTGTTACACCAATGACCAATTCTAGATATAAATGCCTCATGGGACTGCCAAAAATAGCTTCAGAAACAGAATTGACCTAAAATCTCAGTTTTTTTCAGTGGGAAAAAAAAAATAGGAATTTGTCTTAAAAGCATATTCATGAAAGATATGTTTTCTGTGGACAATAACGATGGCGTGGTGAAAATCTAAAATGCATTGGCAGCTAAGAATGATGGGTCTGGTCCAAAATGTGCCAGTGTGCTTCATGGGGGATGCCATTTAAGAACTTTGTATGACTATGCATCTTTCCACTTGCAATCTGGAGTTCCTAGGACAGAATCCTTCCTCCACCTCCAGGGGTGGCAATGCACCACCAAAAGCCCTCCAGGCTCATTAGAAAGAACCTGGGGTATAAAACCCTCTGCAGAATGGCTTCTAGGAGACACAGCAGAGCTATCATGAATAAAACCATATTGGATCTTTGCATTTCCATGAAAAGTAACTGAAACTAGTTTAGGCTTTCCCGTATTCTTTTTGAACTCTACCATGGAGCCTGAGAGACAGACTGAGCATTTGCAGTCATACAAGGTTATGTGCACTAGGTTCAGCTGAAGCAGCTCATTCAAAAATAGAAATAAATAAGAGAAGTAAAACAACCTCTATTAAATTTACACTTCATATGATCCTAAGACCTGTGAAAATAGAGAAGTGGTTGCAAGTTGCATATGCAAAAAAGGCACTTTAATTATATCTCTGCTGTCTGGTCCAGTAACCACAAAACACCCATCTGCTCCAGACACTCTCTGCCTGTGCCTCACAATCTCTAAAAAGCAGAAAGCAAATAAAAACCAATTAAATATATTTAACTTGGGGGTTTTTATCTCTTGATTCTAAGTGTTATCCATCACCAGAAACTGATGACTCCAAAAGAGATGACGTAAGTACTCTGACAGGTTATATTAGACTCTAATAAAAGCCCATACATTGAGACAGATGAAGAGAGAACATGCAGCATCATTCCTTTTTCCAGAAAAGGAAAACATCATAAGGAGCTGTAGAGACTGAAAGTCTGATGGAGAATAGAAAGGCCATCCTGGAGGAACGAAAGCTGGGTTTGCTCCAACATGCCTGTGCTGTGGCTGTAATCTCCAAGAAGAGGATTCTCTGTATTTTCTCAAAAGACTTTTTAAAAGCAGTCATTGCAATATCCTGAAAACACCACTTTACAGCTTTGTTTTCATAAAGCCACAGAGTAGATTTTTAGTGTAGCTCCAAAACCCAGGTGTGACAAGCAGCATTAGGTACAGTCCACATCTCACCAGCCCTTGAGCCACAAGCACAAACTCCCACCTTCGGAGGTGTTTAGATATCTGACCTGCAGAAAGTTGAGCATTGAGAGAACTAGGGACTTAACTGATATTTTGGAAAATGCTGCACTAGATTTTAAAAAAGAGGGTGCAGGAAGAGTCTTGTCCAGGCCTCAGAGGGAGCTGCGTGGCCAGGGAGAAGGTTGCAGCAGCTCCCCAAATGTGCAACCCCAGCTCCGAGTCCTGTTTCAGAAACCAAGCTCAAAGAGCACAGGCCCTAATCCCAAAGCATTTGAAAAGACACGTTTCCATCCACAGTCTCCAAAGGAAAGACAAACATAAACAAACTCAAGGGCAGACTGAAAACCTATTTTTAGATAAATGAAGAGCACAAAAGCTTTCCAATGTCCTCTCCTTACCCCCTCTTCTATTTCTTGTCTTCCCCTCCCCTTATTCTCTGTATGCCTTGGCTGTTGACTGTCAGAGGGCTGTGAACGCCCTCTGCTCCTATTTATATTTTTAATGGCAATCTAGTAAGCATCCCCAATCCAATTGTTTTAATATGGCTGTGTTAAGTAGTCACAACAGCTCCTCTCGACAACATTATTACTACTGCAAATAAAATATACATTAGTCAGCTCAAAGATCCACGAAAGTCTCTTTGAATTTTACCTGTTGTTATTGATTGAGCAAAGTGTTTAGTGAAAAGAAGGGGAACCAAAAGTGTGGACTTTAAGAGCCAGTATGAAGCTCTTGCAAAAAAAGGCACCCAGACACAGGAAGTCAAAGACCTTTCACTGCAGTATCCTTGTAAAACCAGCAACTGCCTCCCAAGTTGAGCTTCCTGTTGAAACTCACACTGCTGCTGTACAACGAACTCCCCATCCCACAGACACATAGCAGCACTGCATGTTGCTTTTGAACTTTTATCTAACTCTACTCACATCAAAATACCACAGCACTTCAGCTTACTATCAAATATTTCCAGTAACATATGGGTCTAGAGATTAATTTTGAGGTTTATGAGGTCTAAAGAGCTCTTATCTGCATTATGCCCTTTAATGAGCTAAATAAGATTATTTGATACAGCTCATTAATAATCACAAAGTACACTCAAGGGAAACTCAGTCCAAAAGCCTTTATTTTGAAATAAGAGGGATTATACACTTAAGTATCATTGCAATATGCTTCTAACAGGCTGTGGATAAGTTTTAGTTGATCACCTTAGACACGCTCTTTGCTCTCCAGATCCCCAGGGATCTCCTACAGGAACTTCTGCACTGGGGGGAGAGTCTGCCTCATGCCAGCCTCCTTCAGAAGTTACACTCACTTTAATACAATCACACATATGTACTCACATAAGTGTCAAGCTCTTCAGACAAGTCTCTCTGCCTTAGCTGCAGTGTGACAATTCTCAATAGCTGAAGTTGTTGCTGTTTGTTCAGAAACAGAGGACGACAAAAAAACGGATATAAATAAAACTCTTTAAGAGCCTTTACTCAGGTCTGAAGAATTCAACAGCTGCATCCCATTCAAAAAACAGAGCAGAATAAATATCCTCAGCTACAAGAACGGCTTTCCAGGGGCCAAGCTGAAAATTTGGTACATTTCTAAAAGACATTGATTTTAAAGGCATTTGCAACACTTGCACATTTTGTGGCATTTTTACGAGTTAAAATATCTTTGTGGTATCTGGTATTTGCTTTAAAGTTTTATCTCCAGGAGTTATGTGAAAGTCTGGGCACATCTCATTGTATGTATTTACGTAAGGAATACAATAAAACTCCAGTTGTTGCAGAGAGAAGCCTGCAGGTGTGCTCTGTGTGCTGCTGGAAAGTGACAGTCTGAGAGCACTGTATACAAGTAGTCAATAATGCTTCCAGCTGGAAACTGAGGGAATAATAAAAATGAAGCATTTGTCCAATGTATAACTTGGTGTTTATTGTTCCACAGAAGGCTACTTCCCTTACACTTCTCCATTCAAATCCTCCACTGAATAAACATTACATGTGCTTTTTCTCTCTGACTTTTCACACACCACGGAATTAATGGAAGTGTATGTTACTGGTGCTATTACTCTTATCATTATTATTATCATCCATAAATAACTCATTACAGACTGAACTGGATTATCCTTCAGGAATCCCTTAGACTTTGTGAAATTTCACCTTTTCCATTTGACAGAGAAATGAAAGCCAATAATAACAAAAGTGCAGGCTAATTATGGATGTTTCAAATGCTGACACATCAGCTGTGGAGCAGACCAGACCTGCAGTGGGATTGTGTTCAAAATACCACCATCTCCAACTAGACATTCTCAGCACCACTTCCAACCAGCAATGAGAAACAGGAACTTTTGGGGAAGCAATTAATTTCATTTGGCTCACAGAGATAAAGGCAAACCTCCAGAAATGCCTTTTTCCCTATTTCCTCCCATGCAGGGAGGGAAAGGAGGTGGCCAGCACAGAGCTGTATGTCTACACTGTGGCTAAATAGCAAACATGTAGTGAACGAACTGAATTCCTCCATTAAATACCATTTTCCCTGGCTGCTGAGCACCACTAAGTCTGCTCTGAGCTCTGACCTGCGCTAGTGAGGCTGCAGATACATGAGGTTGCTTCTCAGTGGCCAGCTCCACAGCTGCTTGATAGAACGTGGGGGTTTGTGGCAAACCCGCCAACAAGTTTCCCAGGGCTGAGCATTCATTCAGGCCCAGCCTCTCCCTCAGTCCCCCGAGAGAAGTGGCTTGGGCAGAGACTGCCCCCAGCTTCAGTGCACTGAGCCATCCCAACAGAGCCCAAGACATGCCTCACACAAAGCTGCAGACCTTACACCGTTCACTAAACAGCTCAAGGCCATAGTTCATGAATTTCATGCCCAACAGTGAAAATGCCAGCTGCAGATGAACCTGTCATTGCTTAGCTAGTTGGCTGCTGAAATTCCCTGAAGTTCAATTGCCATTTATAGCCATGGGGCTGGGTGGAGCATCCCTGGGAAGAAGGAGATCACAGGCTGCATTCTTCAGCTGCTGCAAGAGTCTTTTCCCCTAGGAGCTGGGCATATGCTGGCTATTAGCAAACAAACAACAGTCGGTCACAGTTTTCAACTATAACTACTACTGCCTTTCAACTGATTTGGTGCCAACCGCTAAAAGAATGGTTTCCAGCAGCACAAAATTTCACCCTGAAAATTGCCCCAAGAGTTCTGTTACTAAGGATGTGAACTCCCACAAAAATGATCAGCAGTACAGAGAATAAAATCCCAGATGAAACAATAATATACTCATCACAAGTTCTGATGCATTGTGGCTATGTAACTAACAGCAAGTACTAAAAACCAATATAAACCAATGATGCTTTAAGCTCCCTGCCTTTTACTGTCTTCACTAAAAAAACCACCCATAG
>NW_005054382.1:497676-504248 GCF_000277835.1 Geospiza fortis | reverse complement strand
TCAAAGCTCTGTCAAGTTCATTAGGGACTTGGCTGTTGCTAGTCTGTCCTACACAGGGGGCATTCAGGTTTCAATGGACTGCAGGGAGTAGCAGAAAGAAGTGCAAAGAGCAGAGAATCCACATACTGCAATGACACAGTTAATACTGTCCTCCTGCCTCATCTTTTCCAAAGGGCTAAAACTGCCCTCTATCTGAATGCAAATCAGAAAACAATAGTACAAATACCATCCATAGTTCACACTTCCAAGAAGACTGTTTAAAAGCAAATAATCTCCTAAATTGCTTTCCTAAAAAAGCTCCATTTTTCTTCTAGTTAATAATTACAAAAGAATTTTCTCAAATTTACTGATGATGGGAAAGAGCACTGCAGTTAGAACATTGTTTTCTTGTAGAGAACTGAAATAACATTTTTTTCCAGATTTCCACAGAGATGTTCAGTGGAAAAATGCCCAGTATCCTAAAACATTTCTCTCTGGAAATTAATTTCACTCTTTCCTTCCCATACAGTCTTCTATGGATGTGCAGAAAAGCACACAATAAAACACTATACAGCCTTTGAAAGCACATTGAAATATTACTTTCTGATATCTGAAATGTCTGGCTGTGAGTTTATTATACAATATTCCAAATCAATAAAGATTTTTCTACCAGCCTACAAAGTCTCAGGTTGTTCTCTTAAATAATTTCCTACCATTGCACCTGAACAGAATCAACAAGTTCTATTTGGTTATGTTTTTTATACAAATAGGTGCATAAAAAAAGAGGAGTGAACTCCTTCATCTAAACCTTCAGCTCTAAGGTCAAAGACTAAGATGCCAACTATTAAAGCATGACTGCACATTTCAGGTTCTCATTTATTTTCAATTCTTCTGGTAATTACAGAAGTAATTCTAAGAATCATCCATCATCCTCATGAAGATGCCTTTACAAAATGTGCCTACTTGTTTTTTCACTGTACCATGGGTGAGGCGGTAAGAATCATTTCAGATGTGCAAGATGAACAGTTTGTTTAAACCTTAGATTACCCAGACAAAAACTCACAGAAAATTATGAGAAAAAGAGGGCAGGAGAAGGTAGAATGAAGAGGGAAGAGGCACTGACCCAACTCATTTATCTCACTGGAGGAGAGAGCAGGGTACATTCCAGAGGAGGAAATGATTTCCATCACAGCACCTCGCACAACCAATCTCAGTTTGCCTCGCCCTTTGCAACAGGAACTGGTATGTGACAAGTGTGACTGAGCTCAGCCAGGAGCCAGCCATCCCACACCTTGTCACTGTCCCTGCATGACACAAGAGGCTCCTGTCCAGGGGAGAGCTGACGGAGGGGGGGCTGCAGCCTCAGCTGTCCCCCCAGATGCTCAGTGTCAGTGTGCCACCCCTAAAAGCACTCACCTCCAGCACTGGGAGTCAGCCATGAGCTGAGGGGCAAGTCCTGAAGGCACCCAGGCAATCTCAGCTGGCATCACTTTAGGTTTCTAACCCTCTTAGCCCATTTTTCTTCCATGTTTTTCTCTAGTCCTACTGCTCTGTGGTAACTACTCCCCCTCCTGCCCTTCAGCCCTGCAGGACTACCACAAAAGGAGAACAACTGCTGTACAATAAAAAGGCAAATGACAAACTAAGCAGCTCTTAACATCACAAACGAATACAGCAATAAATCAGAAGGATGAGGAGGGAGAAGGACTGTCATTTATCTTCTGCTTAATACCCCTCCTGTATTACAGCACATGCAGTATTTCAGAAGCAGTATGATTTTAAAGATAATTACCCCTTGTAAACTGTATTCCCTTTTTACCCACCTGTGATGAATTATCTGAGGCAACTCTAGAGAATGGCAGTCCAAGCTGCATCCTACTGGGCAGGCTGTGCCCCAAGGGATGACTCTGTCCTGCTTCCTAACACTTCTGTCACCAAACAGCATAGCCTCTCAGCAGACAACTGTTTTGCTGTATAATGTAGCCCTGAGCTGGCCATACAGACTCATTCTAGACAACACCAGGGATTGCCTTTGCAGCTCCTAAAATTAAAATAAAATGTATTTGCCCTCATTAAAGCATGATGCACAAAAAGCATTTGATAGTCTACTTATCTGTGTACCTACAGCTGCTTAGATTTGTATTATGCTGGCATAAAATCAGTAAATGCTTGAAATAAGTACAGAACTTTTTTTTCTGAACAAAATGCTTGAAAGGTCACTTTGTAGTACACTGCTGTTGAAGAAAACATTATTAATCAGGATGTTACCTCATGTTTTTATTTGAGTATCTTGTTTCATAATTAAGGATCCACATTTTGAATGTAAGAAATTATACTGAGTGTTTGTTCCCCACTGACCTTACCACCAGATTTGCTCATTCCAGTTTGAATTAATAAGGCTACTAAATCACTTCACATTCGTCCTCATGTAAACACAGTCACGATTTGCTGCTTCCCTCTTGGTCACATTACACACTTCCTCACAGACTTTTCTTTATATAAAAGGCACCTTCTCTATAAAGACATACCTTCTGGACAGATGATAAACTCCAAACTGCAGACATTTACCTTGCCAACAGTACTGCACTGCTGTCTCACGCCAAGGATGCAGAATTTATTGGTTCTGCTGAAAGCCACCATGGATTTTAAAACTCCACAAGCCAAGAAACATTCATCTAAGCCATCATGTGGGTTTTGTGCTATGCTGGACCTAGACCTGTTTTCTAAATCTTGGACTCTGCCTCACCAGTAAAACAGCCCCAGGGAAACCAGTGCAAAACACAGATACAGCTGGAGCCCTGAGGAAGCTATAAGGATTCAACATAAAATGTGGAAGCAGATATGTTTGTGTCTGCATTACAGATATGGGTATGCATGCACCAATTGAAGAGAAAAAATACCTTGCGTTTAGAACAATTGATTGACAAAATAGTAAAAACAGAATAAGAACACTCCAGGCTAAGGAACAGGGGGAAAAAAGGCCATTCTAAGGAGGAAGACCTTATAGCTTTCTCTTGTGTCCCCAATTTCCCACCCAGGCTGAGTTACTGTATGCCTCCCTCTAGGTGCGCTAGGGCTACAAAGTTCTCCCGGTGCCTTGCTAATGCACTAGCAAACACATCTGAAACAACAACAAAAACCCTACCTACTGAAACCTGTAACATGCTGTAAAGAGTTATTACCTGTTTTAATTTGCTGTATATTTAACAAGTTTCCATACAAAGGTACCAACAAAGGGCCTGAGCATACAGAGAGCCATGCAGGATACAGGTTACATGGTCCTTCATAATGTGCAGTGGTTCCCAGTGGGTTAAGAGCTAACCTCACCTTGTTTATTCTACTGTGATAGTGAATATTCCTGTCTATCCTGTTTGTAGGGCATCATGCTCTGAACATTTTGAAGGTTCCTAAGTGCTGGTAGAGACAGACCCCATTGTTCCCAAAGGGGTTTGTAGAGGCCCAGAGAAGTTGATTTTAGTCACAGGGTTGTCACTGCCATGCCAACCCTGACTAGAGAGCAAGCACAGCTTCATGTACATCAATGACAGAGGCTTATATTATATAAATATTCAGGAAGTATGTGACCCCCAGGTTTGCCCCTACATTTAGGGGAACACAGCATAGTGCAATTATTACCTGTGTTAGCACTGTTAACCTGCAGCTATGGAAAGACACTATCTGCTAGCTCCTGAACAGGATCAAAATGAATGTATTTGCAAAGTGTTTTGCCAGTCAAAGAGCATATTTGTGGTTGGCTGCCTTAGCTCTACCATCTGCTAATCTTCAGCAGCCCTGTGAGGTTCCCACTAGCATGGCTTATCAGTGCTGATATGGCCAGTTGACCAGAACGTTCTGTCACTCAGGGCTGAAGTGCTGTGTTGTCGTGCTGGAGAGAACCACAAACCCATAACCGAAGATTGAAATGTATATTCACAAACTACACATGTCAGGGCTCCTGCAGTGACCCAGCTGGCAGGGAACAGCCTTAACCCACACTACAAAACTGCCTCCCCCTGCAGAGTGGCCATGTCCAAGTGGTCTGTCAGAAATAACTCCCAGCCCGTGCCTGCTCTATACACTGATGGTGCAGGTGATCCAGTCCCAGCACCAGGGGAAGTTCTCTGACATGGATCAATCTCTGTGCAGCCATGGCCCAAGAGAGCAGAGCAGGAGGCAGAACGGCAGGCATGGCATTGAGGTATCTCTAAGAAATGCTCTGCAATCAACTGAAAAGACATGAAACAGTACTGTCAAGAGTAAAGCAAGGTGGCATAGAGAGAAGCATTTTCTTGGCTTAATTCTGCTTTCATGGTTGTACTAGTGCCATGCTGCCTATTGCCTCACCTTCAGCATGCATATGGAAAAGAGAAAAGTTCTGGCCTGTGACTGAGAAGGTCAATCCTTCCAACCTGCACAAAAAAGGTAATACTGCATTTTATGGTTTATTTTTGCTGCCCAAGCTTTGTGAAACATTCATGTAAGAGTGAACTTGTGTGCATACTCTATAGTTTTAACTCACAACAAAAAATAACCTACATTTCTCATTAATATCAGTGCTATACAATTATTAACATTTTACCCACATTAGGACAATCTTTCCAAGGTACTCTCAGTCCTACTGATAGGGTCACACTTAAATTGGCTCCAAACTTCACCCAACCTTCAGCTAGATTACGGTCAAACTCCAGAAGACTCAAGGTATCCCAAGTCAGGGTGGTTGTTACCATTCAATGCTGTTTTCTTACAAAGCAGACACTGGAATTGCTTCTCCAAAATTACAATTAGTGAAGTTGCACACTGCAGCTGACAAAGCTGAAGCTACCAGAGCTATTTACAGACAGTAGCAAGGACTCCTTTCACCTGTTTGCAGCACACACCAGCCAGTGGAATCGCATGGCCAAGCACTTACGCACAAGATGACTCGTTCTTTTCTGGGACAGCCAAACCAGTAAATCTCTGAAAATACAAAGGCTATTTCTCCTTTGGCCACTCTGTTGTATTTGACTTGCTGTTGGCAACCCTTAGCTCTGCAAGAGCTAAGTGCTGCCACAGTGCTGTCTTCATTGCACATTTTAAACCAGATTTGTCAGTTCAGCATAATTTGTCTATTTTCACTCCCGCACAATTCTCCTGATTCCAGAACAAAACAAACAAAAACTCCATGAAGGACTTGTTCTGACACAACAGGCTCTCTGATGGCTGCAGTATTCCAGTTATTGAGAGGAGATTCCACTGTTTCCAAGCCCCTCTCTCCTGGTTCTTCTGGGACAAGAGAACAGTTTGACATTTTCCTCAACTTTGGAAAAGCAAATGAAAAAAAAGAGATCTATAATCTACCAGATTTATTTTCCTACCTTGAGAAAGCTAAAAAGGAGCTTTTGCAGTCTATTTAATCTTTTTCTTTTAGCCCAGAGAAAATTATCTTTCCAAAGGAAAGGAGCTATTCCTCTCACTCTTTGGCAGAAGGTGATCCCATTACTCCTTGAAAAGCAATAGCAGAAGGGATATTCTCATCTCCACAACAAACCACTAACAGGCTCTAAGTCGTGCAGAGCAGTAAGTTCAGGTTGCATAAGGATTTTCAATAGAGGCTGGCTGTGCCAGCAGAAAAGGTACTTGTCATTTTTTGTTCAGTTAATGCTGAGCATTTTACCTCAGCTAATGACTACCCAATCAAACCACTGTTCAACTCCTCCTCCTACTTAATGCAAAACATTAACACCAGTTCCTCATTAAAGAATTCTCACAGGATATGAAATTTTATGTCATAGAAAATATTTGGATTATTTTACACTCCTATTGAATTATTTTTCATTGTGTGAAAAAACATCTGTAATCTACCGTGCCTTACTCACTCTTTCTGCAATGCTCTTCCTTACTGAGACTTTAATAATGTTAATAATATAATCACATTGAAAACTCATGTAGTATAATAAAATTTTTAAATTACTTAAAAATTTAGTGTATTAGCCTAACTTTTATCACCATGAAAACCCTGAATATTTTTGTCCTGAAACTTCACACCAGGACAGCAGAAACACTATGTCTAGCTTGCAAAATACATACCTAAATACCTGAGAAGACAGGAGCTTTATACATAAAACCTGAAATTTTGTTTCTTGAAATTATTCCTGAATATTATCAAACCACAGAGTTAAGCTTATTTTCATGACCTGATATAGCACTACTAACACAGAACATGACCTAAATTGGCTTATTGCAAGAAAAGCAAAATACCTTCCTTCTCTTCAGCTCCCAGCTGTGACAATGGGAATGATGGATGACCTCAAAGCCTTATTTGTAAAGGCATGAAGTCATTAAGTGCTGGGAGATGGAAAGCCCTTCCGAATGTGATCCACATGCAGGAAATCATCCATCCACTCTTCTCCTCCTCACAGGGGAGAGCAAGGATGCTCCCTGTAGGGAGATGTGGGTGCTCACCCTCTGGGTAAGGCATGGGCAACAGTTCTGCGACCACTTAAAACTATCTGCAAATAGATACTAATCCTCTTCCTCCTCCAATACTAAATCTTGAAGCTGTGAAATCTTTTTGTTGGAAACCTATTATTTCTCAAAACTATGAGAACGGGACA
>NW_005054382.1:467920-497666 GCF_000277835.1 Geospiza fortis | reverse complement strand
TTCCTGCTGTGGAAATATCAACTCCACCCAAATTCTTAGCTCTGCTCATAGCAGCACACTGGAGGCGTGACCTCCTTAACTTTGATGCACACTTCTGAGCAGAGGTCACTTCAGCTAATACTTTCAGCAAGACAAATGCACCATGCCATTATAATAATAAACGCTATGAGAATTTGGCACAAAATGCTATGATCTGTGAACTAAGTTACAGTAAGATAGATAAAACAACCAGGGAAAGGACAAAAAAGAATTTAACTCTAGTGAGGGAGTGGTCTTCAAGGCAGCTCTTAAGTAAATATTTTTATCAATTTTTTTTTAAAATCTTCT
Source organism: Geospiza fortis (assembly GCF_000277835.1). Taxonomy (NCBI): domain Eukaryota; kingdom Metazoa; phylum Chordata; class Aves; order Passeriformes; family Thraupidae; genus Geospiza; species Geospiza fortis. The sequence goes on along the minus strand of NW_005054382.1, from coordinate 497,339 downwards.
GAGATGTTTCCTAAGAAAAAGATGGTAAACCAAACCCACAAAAAAATCTTGAGAGCAAAAACTCAACACAGCAAGAAGAGATCATGAACAGTTCTCAAATATTTTTGCAGATTCTCCATTTGCTAAAGCTTATTGTTGTTTTTTTTAAGGCTATGACTGCTCCCACATTCCTGTCTCAGAATCTGCTAAAGCTGTGCTGTTGGCAAGTATTGCTACATTACTTTTAAATGACATTTAGTCCTTTTGCTGTTGGTCCTCATGAACAGGGCTTCAAAATTAAAGGGAACTGCCCTCAGAGATTGCAAAAACAACGGGGACCTAAACCAAAAAAAGTTCAAACATTTGCATTCTGTCTTAAGATAAATTCCAAACTCCAATTTTATCATCAGTTTGCTGTTCTCACTAAATACTTAATAATAAATGAACAGAGTCTCCAAATTGACTGCAAAAATCTGTCCTTGATATCTCAGATGCTAATATATGACCATGGTTTTCTTCTGATAATGACAAGCAAAGCATTATTTTTCCCCCTCTTGTTATAAACACTAAAATTTGAGAAAGACAAAGCAATGAATGTCAACCACTTGTCTCCTTGGTGCAACATTTGCTTCCCCAGTGGGTAATAGAGTCACACTGTGACTACAACTGCAATTCAGTGTTGTTAAACTTCACAGTGAACACTCTTCCTACTTTCTGATGCAACATCAACCACACCTATACAGAACTATAAAGTGAAAATTCCAAATGGAAGAATAAAGCTGGTCTGTACACAAAGCACTCTGAGTGTTTTTTAGCAGACCTCTTGGGAATGAAAGCCTTGTCTGATCAATGAGTGCCACTGGCTGGGGAAGGCAGAACCCTGGCGCTGAGAGCTGTTGGGGTGCACTGAAGGATCCCTTCCTTCAGATCCAAGGTCCCTCTAAACCCCCAGAGCTCCTCCAGACAGCTGGCTCAGCCAGTGGTCAGAGAGAAGGAGGAGAGCCACAGCCCAGCAGCACACACACGTGCCCTGGAGGTGTAGGGTGCTGTTAACTTATTTCATTCTCCTGGGCATCTCCTCACAGCACTGACTTCTTCTTCACAGCACAACCAACAAACTCCATCTCTCCTCACCCAGCTAAGCCACTCTTTTGTAGCACTCCTCTTCCTATTGGACACAGCTGTAGCCTGTTAAGGGCAGGCCTGTTCCTAATCTTCGTGATTAGTACAGCTGCAACTCCTCAGGTGTGAGACTACCTTCTACACTATATTTATTTCCTTACATTCTATCCCTCCACAGTAGGGCAGTGGTAACAGACACCCACCTTGGCCTCAGAGGGAGCACATGGCATTTATCAGCCTTTTGCCATCACTGCTTTCAGAAGACTCCCAAACTCCCCATGAACAGCACACGGTAAAGTTTAGTCCTGCAAAACCAAACTTGCTCTCCTGATACCTGGAATGGCATGATATGACAGAATTGGCAGCCATTCCAGGCCAAAGGGCAAGATTTCTTTTCCAAATTCCTGCAAACTTTTTCATCTTTCCATAGAAATGAAGCAGAGATAGCAACACTGTTTTGACTGCAAATGCTTCATGTAAAAATAAGCTCCTAATGACTTCAGATCGAAGGCAAATTTGCCAGTCAGCAAAACATTTGAGCACATGCTTAGTTTGAGAAGTTTTGCTATCTACTGTATGCAATTAATCTCTTGGATCACAGATGCAGGCTGGGTTTTGTAAGGCTGAGCTATTTTGCACATCATCTCACTTATCCAGCCATCCTTTGACCTAAAGAGGTGCTCCCTGTGTTGACTAGAGTGAGGTACAAGACAATTGCCTTATATGTTTAACTGGCAGATGAGAGAGCTCATGCTTGAAAAATCCTACCCTTAGTGGCAGAGCAGTAAATCAGAGAGACAAATTCATCACAGCCACACTCGTTATATGAACTCAAAGACTGCCAGCAAGGCCCAGGCCAAAAGCTATGTTGCTTCAGAGTAATTTTACCTCATAACACCATGGTAAACAAAATGCATCTTATAGTTTTCTTGCTTGGGTACGACCGCCCAACACAACCTGGTTTTATCAATTTCAGCTACAATGTAAAATATTTTAATCCTTCTGACACACTTGTTCACTTTAGAATAGCCGGCAGCAGGCAGACTGATTAACTGAGTTACATCAGTGTCAAACAGCTTCCAGTGATATAAAACCAGAGCACAGCACAGTGAACCTGACTCACTGAATCTTCAGACAGAGGCAATCCATTCTAAAACGAGTTTGGAAGATGAAAACACACCAACCATAAGGAATATCCTGGTTATTTTCCTGGTTTATCAGTCCAGAAATTGTTTTGAACATGGAAGTTTGCACAGTAAATTAAATTCTGGGGTTTTTGTACTTTATGACAAAGAAATTTGCCTTAAAATGGGACATATTCATACATTTGTATTCAGGTAACACCATATTCATAAAAGTCCATTATATCCTTTAAATGAAAGGGAAAAAAACCCCCAAAAATATTGTCCAGTTTCAAGGAGCTTTTTTTTTCCCCTGTACCTAAGCAGAAAGTTCAGAAGTGTTGAGCATTTGGAAAAGGTTCTCTGCATAAGAGAAAACTTGATCATTACATTAGGAAAAGAAAACTGCAGATTTTGGAAACAATGATATCTGGGGGTTTTTTCCCGCTTTAGTCTTTCAGCTAGTAGAAAAATATTTCCCATTCCTCTAAGACCAGATGGCTTTAAGTTTTAGCCTTGTGGACTGTAGCGGAGAAGTTGAAACAGAACTGGAAACACAGAGTTTTCATTTTCATGAAATGGTAACAGTTAAAAACTTAGTTTCAGTTCATGAGACCCATAACAAAAGATTCAAAATGTGTTACAGCAGGAGGCTCTGTTCTCCTGGGGAAAAAGACAAAAAAAAGTTTACCACAATGTCTTGTCTGCATTTTCACCTGGCAAATTCAGAATTTCTCAAACGTTATGACATTGGCCCAGTAAGCAACTCTAAACCAGAAATTTCTGGCTTCCAGACTCACCTGAAAAGACGTTCTGGTAAACCTTGTCAATTTAACATCTGCATCTTTGAATTGCCAGAACTTAATCAAACTTTGTAAGTTTTGATACAACATGTCTGACAATTTTTTCACAGAATTATTTTCCTTAAATTGTTGTGTCTTATAGTGCTGTTCAGCACCCAAAGGATACTGAAAATCACCTCTAGGAAATGATGCCATCCTAGGTGTTACAACTGACTCAGAGCATAGCAGAACAATCAACACAATGCTTGGCTTTGCCATCTATTCTCAGGCAAGGGAAAATACCAAGCTTACACACCTATGGATTATCATTGAATCCTTTTCTTCACTGGATGAAGGAATAACTTCTTTGGAAGGTAGCAACTCCTCTGAAATGCTAGGAGAGCCTGGTGAGACCTGAGGTGGCATTTAAATTTCTTCTGATTTTGTCTACACAAATCTATACAAAATTCTGATTTGGTATGCACAAAATCTCTATCACAGAGAGCCTGGCATTCACTGACTGTCTGTGAATGTGTATACAGAGGCAGATTGCTACTGCGCCCGTGCTTACATTTGTTACACAAAACCCCAAATGCCAAACATTTAAAAGTGCTGTGTCAAGACACCTGAAAAAATAAATGCCTCAGTACCCTCATGGGCATCTAAGTTAGGAGAAAGCAAAAGAAACTTCTTCCCTGCATGCTCCATAGCTTGAATTCAAACAGAAGGGAAGACAATGTATGAAGCCATATTCTACATGGGCAGATATGACACTGTACTGTGGACAGACACTTTCCCCTGAAACACCTCACAAGGGTAACCATCTGCAATGCTTCTGTTATCACAGAATCATAAACTGCTTTGGGTTGGAAGGAACCTCAAAGATCATCTATTTCCAACCCATGGGCAGGAATTCCTTCCACTAGACCAGATTGCCACATCCAACCTGGCTGTGAACACTTTCAGGGATGGGACAGCCAGCTTCTCTGAGCAAGCGTTTCAGAGCCTCACCACCCTTAAAGCAAAGGATTTCTTCCCAATATCTAATTTAAACCTACTCTCTTTCAGTTTAAAACCATTACTCCTTGTCCTGTCACTATAATGCTTCTATTGTATCATCCTGCCAATTGAGGAAGAGAGCATATTAATAAAATAATAGGACCCCCATTTTGGAAAATATAACAGTGTTCTTTTGTGGTTCAAAAAGATGCAGACCACCAAATCACAGGGAAGACAAAATGCGGTCCAAGACCTTTTATTATATAGTCCAGACAGCATAACAGGCACTATCCTCAGGAGTCAACACCTGCCACCAGAGCATACATGCTAAATTTACAGCAAGAACACAACACAATCCATGTCTTTCTCCAGCTCTGCATTCATCCAGTCGCTACAATTCCATAGCTGCTGCCTACCCTGCCAACCACCAGGCAGAGATGCAGAGCCCACCACCTCCCCAGCACAGACTCATATGGCTTTCCAGCAGCAGCAGCCCAGCACCACAGGCTGGGGGGTGTCCCCAGCAGCCCAGCCTGCCAAGCCAGCTCCATTGGCACAGGGGGGAACAGCTGAACCACCTGAGCAGCCTCAGCATCCTAGAAATGCCAGCCAACACATGTGGCCCCAACTTGCAGGGGAATCCCACCTGCCCAGGTATCCCATGAACCCACCATCCTGTCTGCTCCTGGACATCTGGAGCCACAGAGGTTCACCGAAAAGAAAAAGCAGGAAGCAGCAATAAAAAAGCTTCTCCCTCATACCCACCCTCCCCTGAGCCAGAAAGTGTGTTAGTTAAATCACTGTATCCTTCCCTGTGCAGTCACACTCTTGTCAGGTTGGGATTGGTTTATATCAGTTTAGCTTCTGCCAGATTGGAGAAAAAGATAAAATTTTAAACTGATTTGCAATTAAGCCAGATATCTGACCTGACAGTCATCCCTCTCTGTGGAGCTGTGATATCAATGCAGCCTCGAGTCTGTCCTGTCAAAGTTCATCAAGTTACATGGAATTTCAGAATAAGAAATTTTGTGTATTAACAAACCCTGCAATGCTGCACAAAGGGAAGACTACACTTTGCAGGACTTGCATCCTACAGGAAAATAATAAACATAAGCACCATGGCCTTTGCAACAGAGTTAATAACATGCCCTGTTATGTTTAAAAGTAACCAAGCCAGCAGTATAGCACATGCTCACTAAGTGATTCAGAAGGCATCAAGATTATAGGAGGCTCTTCTAACAGTGCAACAAGCTCACACAATTTTTAGCTCACCACTTTTCTCCTCATTTCATACTTTAATCTCACTAATGCTTCTACTCATGAAAAGGCCAAAGAATTTCATTCTTTCAGTATCTTTGAACTCATTTTTTATCACCACTAGAAGAGACAAAACACAAACCCTATCACCATTGCATGAGAGCTCTCTGTAAGGCTGGTTTTAATTTCATTTTTTCCTTTTCCTTCAGGATTAAAGATCAGGAAACCAGAAAAAAAAAGCTGAAGCATTTCAGGCATTTTCACTCGCCTTCAGAAATCAATCCATCTCCTGCAGTCAGCAGTGCATACCTCCATTAACCCTCCTCCTCAAGGAGCACTCTAACTTTAAAAAAAATAAAAGTGTGTAAAAAAGAAAAGAATAAAAATACTTCCAGACAAAACCAAACCAAACAAACAAAAAATCCAAACCAAAAAACAAACCAGGCATCAATTCTTTCAATGAACTTTGGATTTAAAAGGTGACATTTGATACACGTTGTACCAAAACCAACAGTGACTGAACTGAATAAACACATAATCCTGAAAAATGGTCACACTGGGGTTTGAAAAGCTACAATATAACACTTTATAAAGACTACCTGATAACTTTAATCTGAAAAATTACTTGAAATACAGATATATTACTTAAAATATATATATATAATCCACACTATGTATGCATATCATGATTGAACTGAACTTCAGACAGTGAGAACATAACACTGTTACAAAGTACCCTGCACTTCTTATAAAAACAGAGAATTGAATCTCCATAGACTGTTTCTAGTTTTGTTTTTGCAAATTATACAAGAACACAAGGCCATACTAATTCCCTTACGGAGGAGAAAAGAGAAAAAACCCTTTTTTTTGAGAGAACTGAACTTAATTAAAAAAACATATTATAATTATTATATTAGCTTCATTAGCTCCATGTCACAAGAGAGACTTAACCATTTATACTTCTGTAAATTGGCACACTCACACAGGGAGCTATTAACTATAATATCCTTAAACTGAATTTGACAGGCTTATACCATAAAAGTCAGTACAATTCAAGTCACAGTGCCAGTTGACAGGCTGTACCAGCATCCTCAACAGACAAATCTAAGGGAAAGGCAGGAGAGAGGTATTTCCCACCAATGCAGTGAGGACTATCACTGGGCTGGCATGCTGGAGTGGATTTATGCCACACTTGCCAGAATTCACTTTCCCAAAGAGCTGTGAAAACAATGAAAGAGGCTTCAACCTCTTCAGTAAAAAAGATCTCCTGGAAGCCAGAGCCACACTGCCTGTGAGCCTGCTGTGACAGCAGAAGTGCTGCCAGAGCTCTCCTGGAGAGAGGCAGCAGAGCTGGCAATGGGAAAGCAAAGATTGAGCCACCAGCAGTGAGCACAGGGTGCTGAGCAATCCCCAGTGTGTCCCAGAGGTGAGCACAGGGTGCTGAGCAATCCCAGTGTGTCCCAGAGGTGAGCACAGGGTGCTGAGCAATCCCCAGTGTGTCCCTGAGGTGAGCACAGGGAGCTCAGCAATCCCCAGTGTGTCCCTGAGGTGAGCACAGGGAGCTCAGCAATCCCCAGTGTGTCCCTGAGGTGAGCAGTGGCTGAGCCCATGGCAGGACACCCAGGCACACCCTCCCAGCTTTGCTGCTGTCCACTGCACACTCACACCCCCAGAGATCCCCATGAGACTTGCAGAGTCTGTACTTCCAGCCCCTTAAACATCTCTACACTTCTCTTTTGCTTTATTCAACAGGAACAAAACCACCCAGAAGTGTCAGGGCTCACCTGCAGTAGCTGCCTCCATGTCAAACTTGTGTTGCTGGCAGTAGCACCAGCAGAAGACACCTACAATGCCTGGCTTCAGGTTCAGGCACCAAACTCTGACTCTCTTCAGCATCACTGACAAAACTGCTCTTCAAGGCACAATCTTTTCTGCTCTCATCTCCTTTGTGCATGATAGAACTGCTAAAGATTACTTCTCATTAGCTTAATTGTCAGGGCAGCATCCCCTGAAGCCAAAAGGATGTCAGATTTCTACTACCAAATCCACTCTTCATCCAAAATATTCTGTAGTTTTAGAATGTATGGCCAATTAGGAAAAAAAAATACTTCTTTCTCTGTTATAAAAAACAAAGAAATATAAGACTAAGAGCAACCATCTAGAGAGAGAAGGAGGGGAAAAAAGCCTCACTTGACTCCAAACCAACTGTTTGCTTTTCTAATCAAAGTGAAACCTAACCTTCACATTGTCCTGCCCATCCACAGATACTTTCATTCTACATACTGGCAACATCCCCCTGCATGGATGCTTGCTCTAAGAAAGTGTAAATTGTATCAAGCATTTCAAAATAACTGTATGCTAAGTGTTGTTATTTAAAAAGCAAGTATTTTCTCACTACACTGGACATCTTGCAGAATACCATTATTTTAGATAATTCCTTAGTGTCCATTCCAGCCTTAGGAAGCTACACAGAGCTCATCTCAAAGTCCTACAGAGAAGAAATAAGGACAACTGGAAAGGAGCTATTGCAGCACTGGGGATCAAGCACTTCAATTAATCTCTAACTCCACCATGTAGGATTGTCCCACCATGTAACACAACAAACAGAAGAGTTTAACCTCTACTTGCTTCCCTTGAATTGGTCCTGTATCTGCCTCTGGATCTCAAAGAGCAGCTTACAGCAATAAATGCTTACACAGAAAACACAGGAGGTGCAGTTCACAAGAAGAGAAAAGCAGCAGCAATGGGGCAGGAAAAATCTCCTTTCCAAAAGAGATTAATCAAGATTAAAAAATCAAAGAAGGCAAAAATAGAGGAAGACAATTAAAAAAGAAGAGATCAGTGTTGGTGGGGGGAATGGTACCAATAAGCAGTATGGGACTGACAAAACTAATATTGATTAAAAATGTACTAACCTTATAGCACAAGTAGAATCAAGAACACTGAATTCAAGTGGAAGATGTTCAGTTCAGTTTGTTGTTAAAGCTGATTTGCAAGTTAAGACTGGACTGATTGCCTTCATTTGTTTCTGAGAACCAAAGTGAGACTTTTAGAGAAATGAGAATCAGGAACTGGTATCAGAAAAAGGAAGACACAAAACGAGTTCATTTGAATAAGACTGGAAAAACCAGAGGCAACAGCTTCTGCATGTAGGCCAGTGGATCTGAATGGCAACCAGAATTTTGCATATTGACATTTTGAGGGATCTCTGCATCTTCTTACCTACTGGCTTACTATAAGCAGGCTTCCAAGGTCACAAATGACAACTCAGATCCACTATCTACTGGGAAGAACACTGGCACATTAACCATTAACCGACACAAACACAAGAAATGCATATTTCTGAGTGCATGCTTTTGAAAACCTGTTTCCTAAGATGGAAATTTTACAAGAGAAATCAGCTCTCAGATGTCCATGTACTACCACCTTGCAATGACTTATAACTGTCATCTATAATTTCAGAAAGGTCCATTTTCATGACTACCCTGACAAAAGACATGAAGTGACAAGAGAATATGTCCAAACAATCTTTCTTTCATACATAGTTCACTTCTACAAAAATGCTCACTACTTCAATGTCACTTGTTCCAGAATCCCTTCCCCACGGATTTACCACTTCTAAATTTTGAAAGCACCTTACCCAGTTTGTTAACTCATGCCTGACAGAGAATTATTCTCTTATTTCCTCACATATTAAGCAAGGAAGAACAAAAAGTAAGCTCAACTCACTATGAAGCAACATACCCGCTACCTTCACTTCCTCTCTCAGAAAAAAAGTTACACACCTGGATTTAGGTCTTATACCCTCACCTTTACCTTTGATATACTGCCTTTCATATGAAAAGAAAGCATACAGGCATAACATATATACATGGAGCTGACAACTTGAGGAAAATCACCTGCATCTTGCTGAGCTCCTTTTTCTTCCTACAGTTACTGACGTACTGCTGGGAAAAAGGTAACCTCTAAAAATGCACATCATATTTGGCACAGGGCACTGCTGGAACTCAAGGCAGACATAAAAAATGCCTGAAAAAAACTTTCCTTTTCTTTAGTCTCAGCCAACTGCAAGATAATTAATGAGACAAAAATCCTGTAAGGGACAGGAAGAAAACCAAGGGGGGAAAATGACAAGAAAAGAGTGGAAACCTCCAGCAGATTGCAAGGGACATTACATTACCAACCTGCAACCTGAGAGAAGATAAAGGAGTTTCCTAAGATACAAAACCAAGTTGGGCTGAGAGTATGAGATAAACTGAATATCCCATTAGAGACAAGTGAAAAAAGTAGATGAAACTTTGGGGAAAGCAAAGACACACTGGTGTAAAGCAAAGAATAAGAGACAGAGAACTTACAAAAAGAAGCTGAAAATCCATGTGAGACCACAAGAAATTAATTGAAATTCATCTAGAAAGCAAAACATCTATGATTTCCCCAAGAGATTAATATCTCTGTCTCTTGATACAAGTTCACATGCAAAGACTATTTATTATTGTTCCCTAAAAATTTCAGCAAAGTACAAGTATTCTCAAGTCTAAAGTATCCATGGGAAGTTTATCTTCATGACAGCTAAAATCAACCAAATTGCAAAGTTTCAAATATCACAACATGACGAAAAAGAACAGCATGAAGTGACTCAGGTATTTTTTCCATCATTTACATTCTACCATCAAAGCCATGTAAAATGACTGAAAAACATTATTTTATAAACAAGAGAGTTAAGAATTTTTTGGGGCCCCACAGGGATTCCCAGCAACTCAGCTGTTTGTGGAATGCAGCTGCCCTGGGAGGCTTCATCTCTTCACCAAGCAGGAGCAAAGGGATCCCATCAGATATTAATTGTCCACAGATAATATTACCAGCAATAAGATCAACTAGAAACTTATCTCCTGAGAGAAGTATTATGCCATTAACTTAAATTAGTCTGCATGTTATCATATGTTAAAGAGCGGAAAATTTCCACAGAACTTAAAAACTTAGTGCTTGAAGTCCATTTAGATCTCTGTAATCTGATTAGGTCCTTGATTAATGAAGAGAAAGGGATGATTTTGAAGGCCCCCTCACTCTGGAGCTGAGAAAGAGAGCAGCCCACAGTTAGAGCAAACACTGAAGAGCCCAACTGGAACATACTGCTTTGAAAGAGGCAATTAATAGAGACCTGGACTGCAAGGTCAGCCACTCTCCTGGTTCCTCCCATCCCTTCCCAACCACATGGGCAGCCCAGAAGACAGCAACTGTCCATCCAAGTGCAGTATCTCTATGAAGAGAACCAATGGTAAGATCAGGAACATGGAGATTTCTAGACACAGGCTCTTCTTTCACATGACTTAGTGTTTAAATTTTGTGTCTGTGCAAGGAGTGTTATTTCAAACCCAAGTGAGCTCCTCCTTAGGTTAATGGTTACACACACACTGGTAACTCCAAAAAGCACGCTTGCTATTATTGTCAGATCATATTTTCTCTCCCATCTAGCTATGCAAAGCATGAACTCAGATCAAGTTAAGCATGGCACCAGGGAAAACAGTTTAAACAGTAAAGACTAAATGGAGGGGGTAGAAGAGATCAGAAATAGGAAGAACAAGGTTAAGGAAGGAACAAGAAATGCACACCTCAAGCTGGAATTCCTTCAGCCCTGGTGAATGTAAAGAGGATCAAACTCCCCTTGATCTTACTTTGTAGAGAAAGGTAAGGTAACTTATTTCTTTCCTGAGCAGCCCAGGATGCATCCAGATACTTAAATAGCGTCTTCCTTCATCCTCTTCCACAGATGCTTGGGCAAGATAAAACGGGGGGCAATCAAACATTCATTAAATGAGAGAGGAGCCTTCCAGAGAAGAACCAGGGCAGGAAGAAAAGTCAGTTCACATTACAACCCACAAAGAGAGGAAGGCAAGTAAATTAATAACTTTATTCCTCCTCAGCACAGGGCAAGATGTGGCTAATAAGATTCCCACTCAGTTACCAAATTTTTCCTCTTCAAAACTGAAAGAAATATATTCTGTACCTCACTGTGCTCTCCTAATAAATATACACCTCTTTCATCAGAATATGGACAAATTATCTCAGTAAAGTTTCTGCCTTGGTGTAATATGCTAATCTGTAATGATCAGAGAAATGTACATATTGCTGTCATCTTCCAAGCACTGCACAAACAATAACTAGCTGATCAATGAACACTGCGCTGGGGACTGTTAACACAGGATTAATGTGTTTGTAAGTATGTATGTGGCTAATGTTTACAGTCAGCACTTAATTTATGTGCTCGATTTCACCTTCCAAGAAAGGTCACTCCCTTAAGGCAGGTCATCTGTCTGCCTGCAAGGGAAGGGTGAGAACCAGGAAGCAGCGGCTGACTCAGTGCCAGACCCTGCCTGACACTGGAAAAAGCAGCTTCAGAAAAGCCCTGGAATGGTCCCAAAACCTCCCCGCCTCCCAAGCCAAGAGAAGAGAGGGAGAGAAAACTTTACAACTTAGGCAGGGTAAGGCCGGAGGTGGCTGACATTTCAAACAATAGCAGACTAAACTGGAAAAGTAAACCTTGGGACACAAAGCAGGCCTGAAGCAACTCTGTGATGTAGCACCCTGCAAGCACCCAGAGGAAGGGTGGGTATGTGCAGGAGAGCACCCAAGTGTTTCTTTCTCAGCCCATTCATCACCCCACGTGTTCGGGCTGTCGGAGCCAAAGAAACCTGGCACCACCTCAGCCAATATGCCAGATTTGTTATCATTTGGAGAACCTGATTATTTGTCTGATAAGATCCCAAAAGGTAAAAGATGAAGGCAATGCAGCACTATCTCTCTATGGGTAAACAGCTCCTGTCATTACATTCCTGTGAGCACATCTACAGCCTAAGGGGGACAATCTATGAGTGACCAGTCTTAAACCACAACAAGACCATGTTAATATATCTCTAGATTGACTACGTGCACAGCAAATCAAGATATTTTTACTGTAATCCCATTAACTGAGAGCTTTCCAGTTAAGCTTTTCCCAACCTGCCACTGCCATCTCTTTCCAGCCACAGTTTGCCTACCCATTTCTGAGCTCCAGAGAAGACAGGCCACTCCACTGCCAAGCAGCTGTTTTGGAACAGCAAGGTAACTGCACAGGATTATTATCTAGATGTAAAATCTTAATTGGTGAAAGCTCCTGCACTTTTAACTACCAGAAAAAAAACCTCCAGCTTCTGTTCTCAATTGTTATCTCCTATGTTACATACCTGTTAGCAGAGTTTAGCAATCAACAAGTGGTACAGTTTAATTTGACTGAGAGATAAGCTAAACAAGTTAGGTGGGATGACTATCACCATGAAGGCCATGTTACTCCTCAGAAAGAAAACCCAATGTCAACTAGAGAGACCCAGGGAAATGGTACAACCATTTCCCCATTCTGTTTTCATTTCCAGGCTGAGATGCTCTGTGTGGCACATGCTGGGGAAGAGAGGGCCAGCCTTGGACCATCGTAACTCCCAGCTTGTTTCCTCCAGCCCAGGAGCACAGCTGCCTGCCAAGGGATCCTACACTCCCAACAGCATAACTTTCCTGCGTGAGAAAAGAGGCAGCCTTGACCCACACTCCTGAAAAGAGGAATCTCATCACAAGTAGCAGAAGCTCTTCCACGGCTGCCTTTGCTTCTGCAGAAAAAGCAACACCCTGGCAGTATGGAAGCTCTCAAAAGCTGACAGATGCTGCACTCTTACAGCCTGGCTTCATTTACAGCCCTGAAGAAGTTACCATCCAAGTCAATAATGACCTCACAACAGTGTGATAAGGTAATGGTTATTTTTGAGAAAAAATAGTATTCTGACAATGTGCCAGAATTTGGCATTGCTAACACAGATGCTCCATGGAAAACCCATCTAGGAAGGGGTGAACACATGGCTGCTATTCTTCCATAACTTGTGTTAGGAGTTTGAGTTTGCACTGTTAAGTTTAGGTGGCAGAAGCTGCATTTGTTCATCAGTGAATGTTGTAAGTACAGTTGTTGATGCTCCTCTCCCTATTTTGCCCTATCAGTTTTGCTAATAGAATTCCCCATGAATGAGTGTCAACACCAGCTTCTACTAACAGAGATTATTTCCATATCCATAAATACATGGAGAGCTATGTAACCACCCAGGCTGCACCAATGCAGAGAGAGCTATGGAAATTCTTTCAGTCAGAGATTTGATGTGTGCACAGTTCACACACCTCACCAGCACCACCACACAGGCAAGGTGACAGTGACAAACCCACTGCTTGGCCAGGATGCATGGGAAACAGCAGAAACACAAACCAGGATGAAAGACTTGTCAGACCTGTGAATGTAAATAAGTGTGTGACAAAGAAGTGACAGCCCTACACAAGTACTGCTGTTGCATTAGATGTTAAACACATCCCCTTGTAAAACTGCATGTAACTATCAATATTCCAGGCAATGTGGATTATATAAACACTTAGAAACAAAGGCCAGGCCTCACTGAAAACTCTCCAAATATCTTTGGGTTAAAAATACTGCAGCCCTTTTTGCTGCAAGGTTGGGCTCACATTTAACACTCCAGGATATCATGTATCAAAGAGAGCTTCCTCTTGCAAAGAGCCGAGTGCCTTTCTTAGAAAGCTACCAGAACTTCTTTCCTTTTTATTTTGGCAGTCTCATGTAACCAAACTTATCATATGCAGACATTAGGCAACAGAGATAACACTCCATAACTCTCCATATAGTGGACCAGGTCCTGGATAAAAAGACCTACTGCAACTGGTCCAAACAGGGCTGGAACTGTCAAAAGTTTCACTCTCAGGCTATGAGCACAGCTGATCCAACAGACTCATATCCAACTCCTTTTAGCAGAACATCAATTATTCAATTACTAAAAGTCAGCATATCTCAGTCACCCCTTATCTGCAGCTAACTCTGTAACTGCACCCTTACGTAAGGCTGTAGCTTGCACGTTGACCCACCAGGTTTCACAGGCTATAGCAGAGCTTTTCCCAGAGGCTCCAGCAATGCAGCACCATGCTCCAGTATTCCACACTGAATTCCTATGCTCCAGGCACCACCTGGACACCTCTGCCAGTAACCCCACACAGCAGGATGGTTACAGTGCAACACTGATGCTGCCAAGGGGGTGTTTCTTCACAGCATCAAAGGATGCTCAAGGAATCCTTGGAGAAGGCACATCCTCCTCACCACAGCCTCACAGAGTGACCTCTCTGTAAGCCACAAGAGCACACTGCACAAAGCCCCACTCCTTAGCTAAGGGAACCAGTAGGAAAAGGGTTGCACACACCAGGGACTGCCCCTCACAGAGAGGAGAAGCTCCTCCTGAGGTCTGCAGAACACTCCCTGTGCGTGTCTCTGAGCCCTCCCAGCCTGGCAAGCACTGACACCTTGAGCATCACCTCCCCAGCCACTGACTCAGCTGCCTCCCTCTCCTGCTGCAGAGGATTTAGCAAGTCCCTTTGATGTTAGGCTGACTTGGGCAGGGCAGGCTGCACAGAGACAGCCAGGAGACATCTCCTCTAGATCATGTTCTTATGTTCACTGCTGTGAAACTGTGCAGTCTGTAAGACCCAACCTCCCTGCTGCAGCTTTGGGGTTTTTTTTTTTGGTTTGTGTTGAATATACAACCTTCTACCATTCAATTTAGATCAGTGCCTTTAGTGGTGCATTAGTATTAAACTACAGAATGGAAACCCAGTCATTCCTACAGTTTTATATATGACCTTGTTAACCGAGTAAAATCAATAGAAACGAGATCAGATTCTTTTCCTACCCAATAAAATGCAGTGGTGCCTCAGGTGAGCTTGTGCATCTACCTTAGAGAAAGACAAGGGCATTGGAAAAACATATTCTATTTGTAACAAGGTGAACCCAAGCCAAGTCAGCTTTCCTTTCAAAGACACAGAATTTTGCTTGCTAAATTTAATGTTTGTGGGCAATTTTGCATGTTGTCTCTTAGTATTAACAGCTGACCACCTGTTTTCATAAAAACTATTTGTTGGAAAATATAGAATTATTCTGTTCAATTTTCAAAATTACAGTTTTCTGTCTTCAAAAAATGCTGGAGATAAAGACAGGAGTGCTGCTTTCTGACAACAAAATACTATCATCAGTTGCATAAACTGGGCTTCAGTTCAACTCCTTTGGTCTGTAATGTCATCAGTATGAAGGCAGAAAAATCTTTGGCTTAATGCTACTTTGAAAATACTTAAGAGTAGCTATTTCTAACCATTTAGCAAGAATTCACTTTCAAGACAACTGCAAATAACTTCCTGCCATTTTTAATCTGGGAAAAAAAAATAAGTAAAAAGGGATGACTACTTTTCTTTCAAGTCTTGTAGGAAAAAAAATGCATGTGTAATATCCGTGCCCAAAAGGATTTGAAATAACACTAGTTTAGTGTTATTTCAAAGTTTAGGTTACTAAATTAAACTGGCTAAGATTCTTCTGAATATCTTCATATATTTCTGCCTCAACCTTCCTAAGTTTTTTATTGATGCCAGTGATGACTGATTAATCTTACAAACTGCAAGTAACCTGCCTTTGCTTTCAGACTATACCATTTCTTCAGGTGAGAAACTCCAGTTTATCCAAAGAAAAGTCTGAAGTGGTTGGCTAAATGAGACACTAAAATATTCATATCACCCAGTAGAAGTTTAGTTGTTCAGACAATTTACATAAGTGCTGCATGCCTACAGCTGTCAGCAGCATTGGCACACTCCAGATGAGTACCCATGAATCAGAGATCCAATAATTGTATGAAAAAGAAACCACATACCCAGTTTTGGAAAAAAAAATGTAATAAATACCTGCATGTACTCTCATGTCAGAGCATAATCCACAGTATTAAGTGGAAGACTTACCTGAAACACAGTTAAACACAGCTGAGAGGAGAAACCCTTAACTTAAAAAGTATGGGAGGTTTGCATACTGTGTAATTGCACCCTGACCATCACATTTTCTCAACGATCTCTTACCTTTTATAACACAATAGAAGAATTGAAATGTTAACATTTTCAGTTACATATAGTTTTCATATCACAGGTATCTTTATGTGATCCCTAGAAAATCACTCCACATTCACTAACAATTCAGTGGAGCTGAAAGATTTCCACTTTGTGTGACCTAAATGGCAGCAAGAATGCACTGATCAAGTGCAAGTTGTGCTGGTGTCCCTCTGAAAACATGGAGTGCTATTTGGCAGTCATGGAATGCTGGACAAGGGCAGTGAGGTGCCATGGAGGGGATGAGAGCCAGCCTAGAAGCCCCAATGGAAATGAAAAAATAACTTTGAGGAGCTGAATCAATCTATTTGATAGAAAAGCAAGAAAGGAGATGGGCAGCAGTTGGAATAGCACAGGCTTCTTAGGATGAGAGAGATGAAAGCAGGTTTGTCCTGCTGAGACATAAAGGAGAGACATAAAGGAGAATCCTGTGGTAGGGTGACCCTAAGGAGGCTGAAGGAGTGAGAGTAAAAGAGATTTGGAGATGGGGCTGTGTCACCAGGGCAAGTGAATGAGTCAGAGAAGCAAAAAGGATAAGCCATGTCAAGGTCTGGGTAAGGAAGGAGGAGGAGAGGGTTGTAGGAGGAAGAAAATGGCAGACAGGATGCCACGGGAGGAACACATTCATATTGCAGAATTCAAACTTTGCAATTTCTTTTCAAATAAGTACTGGTCACTAACACATGAATATCTAAAAGGAGATCTTTTTGTCAGTCTTCCCTTTAGCTCAGTTATTTCTCTGATCTCACGTGAATGCACAACATGCCAAAATGAATGCAAGAAGGCAGTAATTATCCTCTACTGAGTTTTAAAATGCATAAAATTGGTAGCAAAGGTTTATTACTTTTTCATCCGTGAAAAAAAATGTGCATGCTTCATGCACTGCTTCTCAGCAACTCGAGAGCAGTGAACTTATTCCAGTTAAATACCTCAGTGTCATTCACTTGAAAACTGGGTCTTAGTTCAGTCATAGTTTTTTGAAAATGCACTGTGTAATACTGTCATGAATTCTACTGAAGATAACTTTTTTCTTTTAAGCTGCAAAATGAAACACCAGAAACAAACCTACAAATCTGGGAGCTCTGGTTATGAGTTGTTAATGCTCAAAACATTAGCAAGGACATCTGTAAAATAAATCTTACTTCTGAAGAGCTAGGTAAACATGTTTAGTTCATGAAAACAAGGCTTAAAAACTGAGTAAGAACTGAAAAAACATGTATTTAAGGTTCTATAACTGTGCATATTTGTGTTTCATTTACAAATATATTAATGGCTTAATACCTACTCTTCAATTAAAATCAGCAATCTTAACTAAGAATTACCTCTGATCTTGCATAAAGAACCCAAGGGGGAGGCAAAGTGCCCCTTTGCAGCTTAAGACATTTCAAAGAACAGGGGCATTATCCAAACTCTCTTCCCCTGAAATTCAGCTGTCAAATGCCCTTAAATTTCAGTAATAAAACCAAAAGCGCCACTAAATTAAAATATATAAATTTAAACTAGTGAACAGACAATAGGCACTTTTTTGAATCCTAAAGTGAGTGTTTCTATACTCTGTGTGGTACAAGTGTGTTTCCACTGTACAAGTGTGGTTTCCACTCTTGTATCATTCCTCCTGGATAATAGCAAGCAGCTGAGTCCCAAAAAATTGTGAGGGTTAAAGTCTCTCCGTGGACAGCAATTACTGGAGCACATCTATGCCAGGGCTGCTTCTGTAACACTGCTGCAGAGACAGCCAGCAGAACTCCCCTCCTGCCACAGGTCTGCATCATCTTTCATTTACTCTATAATACATCATCATTCCTACATTACAAAGAACTCCATAGTAACCAAAAAGAGTTTTAAAAACTTTGCAAAAAAAAATCATGGTCGGGAGGAAGGGAGAGGATGAGAAGAAAGGAAGCTATGAGATAAAAAAACTTGTCCCACTGACATCCACATTAAACAAAATTTCATCAGGCAGAACAAGGGATGCATTTGTCCCTTGAAAAGCATTCTTTTCAGATATGCTTGAATCCCTGCTTTCTGTTATGTACATAATTTCTTTTCTGTTGTCTCTGTTGAGATCATGCAGTCTTGCAAACGAGTCTGAGCTGGGCAAACATTGAGCCATTTCTCAGCTCAAGTCATAAATTACTTATTGTTTTAATATACTGGAAAATTGGCAGGAAGCGGGGGAAGGTACGTCAGTTACACAAGACTTTATACCATCACTTATCCCTGCCTTCCATTAAAAAAGCCTTAGTTGCTGTAGCAACTGTCAAACCACACTCTGGTTCCTCTTCCTCCAAGATACAGAACTTCTCCAAAACACTCACACACAACACAGCTCTGCTCCATCCACAGGACAGGTTCCTGGCACTTTTGCACTGTTTAAAAAGAGGCTCTCCAAGGAGCTGACAAATCCTTCGTAGGCCTTTTATTCCAAGGATTGCTCCTGTAGAATAGAAATCCTTAAGAAATCCTTAAAATTCTTGGATTTCCCCCTATACATCTACCCTCTTTTTTTTTCTCTTCCTTCTTCCCCTTCTTTCTCTGCATTATACAGAATGTTACTCCACTCAGCTTAATTCACCACTACATCCTCCAGCATTAAACAAAATGCCCACACATCTGTCAGATGTCCCTTCCCCTCTCATTCCTCCCATCCTGGGAGAGGCACATGCAATGGGGACAATGTCACAAAACACACATTGCAACATCTCTAGGTCAGGAAATCCAACAGCAGAGAGAGACTTCCTACCCAGCACCTGAAGAGAAAACCCCTCTCCACAACCACATCTTCCCAATCATTCCGGGGGAACCCCTGCTCTGTCACCAAGGAGGACAAGTCTTTTCTTTTTCTCACTGGTTGAAATTCTACTCCATGGGACAGAGATTTGAACACACTAAAAAAAACCAAAAACCGAAAAACAAAACAAAAAAACAAAACAAACAACAAAAAAAAAAAAACAAAAAACAAAAAACAAGGCAACAAAACACACAAAAAACCCAAACAAACAAAAAAAACCCACTCAAAAAAATTACAGAGAGCAGAGAAGAAACCATTAGCATGAACAGAAAATTCTGTCAGAAGTAGGACAAAATCACACATTACTGAAGAAAATCTCATGAGGAAATGAAAACATATTCCTCCCCTCTGTGCAGCATGCCAATATTAATGATAAGCAAAGTTCTGGAAGTTCTTACGTGTTCAAGCACACTACCCGGCGCTTGCACAGTAAAGGGAGGGCTTACCCACCTTCTTACCTCCTTCAATCCTTAGTAGCTCCATCCTATTTCTAGCTAGAATGTGATGCTTAAAAAAATGTTCATGCGTAAATGTTTTTTTGTCTTAGGAACACTTAATGCAAGCAAATCTGTTATACACAATGGGATGATTATTTTTAATTGCTATTCTGAAAAGAAAGCATCATAGTATTGCACAGATTATCTTCAAAACACATAAAAATTTTGCTCTTCCAAAAGAATGTCCATCTTGGATATACTTGTCATTTCCAGTTTTATAATGATCCTTCTGAAGTGTGTTGTAGAATGCAGAATTAATGGTTCCACATAAAATTATTTTCGGTTCCTCTAGCAAGACCTAAATTATCCAGCCACTTCACCCTGTAGTTCATTTCTTCAGCACCATAAGCATCACTTTCATTCCTTTCTACCCACACACTTGTTTCTCTGACAGGGCAAAAATGAACCAAAAATGAACAATGCACTTGCGCTGCCTACAGCAACAAGAAGCACTGAGGTGGCTATGGGAGAAGGGCATGTGTGTCCATACAAAGTTAATTGCAAAGTAATATGCACAAGCATACCCTGAACCCAGCTTTCTGGGAGTTTACAGTGGAAACAGCTGCATACTGGCCCAGCTACATGTTATAAACAAGGTCATTTCACTCCTGGGAGCAGTGACACACCAGCCCTGCTCTGAACCACAAACCAGTCTGCTCCCCAGGTGAACAAAAATCACTCCCTGCAGCTAAGGGAGGAGCACTGAGGCATGTTTTCACTCACTCCCAGCTCTGCCCACCAAGAGCAGTCACTGAATAGGCATTGGTGGCTGCTCTTCCTACCAAAAATTCTCAAAGCAGCCAATGTTTTTCTTCTGCACTTAAAGAGATTGTTGGACTGTTCCCATACCTCTGTGCTTTTAGTCTCTTTTGTATCTTGTGTTTGAGCAGGCACCCTAAGGAGGTTTGTTCTTCTGTGCTCAGCCATTCTTTCATGCTTCTGGGGCTGCCCCTCTTTTACCATATCCCTAGTTTTTATGGTACCCCATGATTTATCCAGCTCATGCACTTACATGACAAGGGCTCAGGCTGCTATGCTAATGAAACAACCCTGAAGGAAGTGCAGGATACCATTTGTTTTTTATTACCACTGAGCATCTGTACATCTTGCACAGAATGAAGAAGGAGGGCGGCCAGCAGCTCAAGGCCACCTTGGGACATTTTGACTGTCAGGTTTCAGGCTACAAAAAGAACACCAGAGCAATAAACAAGGGCTGCTGTCATTTGCACTAAAGTTCCCAAACCACAACTTTGAGATTTACATCCAAAAAAGGTGCGATGGAGTAGAACCTAATTCATTACAGTGTGCTTAAATACAAAGCAAAGCAAGCACTCCATCTCATTAATTCACCAGCTAAGATCAGTCAATTTCCAGCTAAGATCAGTCTGAAATCAGCCAGGGATCTTCATCCTAAACATAAAAACATCCATGCAGTTCCAAAGCCATATGCCAGAACACTTTCCCAGATGTGAACAGATTGGATTGAAAAGTTACTGACCATAGAAATTCATCACCACTTTTCAGCTGGCATATCATATTTCAGCTTTTTTTTCTATAATCCCTGTACAAAATTGTCCAGATTACACAAATCTCTTCAAATACAGTATTTTAAATGTGACAGCCAGCTGACAGATCCAGCCATTGAGCACAAGGCAAGTATTTATAATGCTTTCTTAAATACTTCCTCTATTATTTACAGCTTTATGTTAAATGTTACATTATGAGCTGTATCACCCATTTTTGCTGCTCCAGTAGTTGCAAAGTTGATTTCACTTTCAGTACCCCACCTATTTAATGTGAATTCTTTTGGTTTAGAATGATCATGTACAACAAGTAGCTCTGCTTCCTCAAATATTATTTTACTAAAAGCTATTGTAAAGGGACACATCTTCAAGCCAAGTTTTACTCATATATAAACAAGGTGACACTTTAAAAGCTGAAGTTATAAAATGTGGAACAGTATCTGTCTAACTTCACTACAGAGACAGATTTTAAAATACTTTTTTTTATAACTTCAGATTTTTAACTTTAAAACATTGTTTCTATCTGCCCATAAATAATGAAGTGAACCTGTCCTTTAGAACAAGCAAATATTTGATAATATTTTGAGTTCTGCTTTACCTACAAACCAAAATGGACCTCTTACCCCACATATCCCACTCCTGAAGCTGATTAGACAGCTCCCTTTGGATTAAAACAAACAAACAAACAAACAGCCAATCAAACAAACAAACAAAAAAACCAAAAAACACAACCAACCAAACAAAACCCCAACAAAAACCCCCGGGGCGTAAGGAGAGAAAGAAACTTACAGTCATTTCCCAAGACAGGATGTTTGAGTACATATGGCCTGATAGAAGGAGGGGGAAAAAAGCCCTCCAATGTCTGAGCCTAGCAGCTTGGCTACTTCTGAATCCGTACCAGGATACAGCAAGTTCCTCCTTCCAAAAAAAGCATGATAAGTCACACACTGTAGCACAAACCCTTAGGGTTTTTGTTTGGGTTTTCCAGTTTCTTTGGGGGTAGGGGGGGGGTTTTATTCGTGTTTTAAAGTTTCTGAACAAAAAGTTTTACAGCAATACAGAGCAGTAAACAGCTCCAGGATAGGGCAAGGAAACATAAGAAAGCTTAGATTAGGAGAGATTTCCCCAAATAACTACCTGCAACAGTACCAAAAAGCAAAGAAAATCAATCTCTTGAGAAAGTAGGATTTTTTTCTTTTCCTTTCATTCCTTGGATTTTCATTCTCTTCATTCATATGAGGAACTACTGTTCCTTAAAGGTGATGCACTGCAATTGCTCAAACAGCTTCTACTTCATCTCCTCTAAAAGTAGTTTGTAAAGCCAACCCCCCCTCAAAAAACAAACCACAAAGCCCCCACTTCCCTTAGCAATATTTTCATAGCAAAGAAAAAAAATTGCAGATATCATGTAACAGTAGCATATTGAGGTCTCACAAATTTTAAAAAATAAAATAAAAACCTGTATTTCAACAAAGTGCAATATAATCACATTCTAATAATAAAGACATCATTATGATGTAGAAAACCACCACGAGACTGCAAGATCTTGAATATCTACTGATGAACCACAGAACAGTAATGGTGAAATAAGTCAATACTTTCTTTTTAGCGGAAGGAATCCAGCTCCAACCTCTGATTAGGACATACCTACAATATTAGTTCCTAAAATATCAATCTTAATGCACAGAGAATTTTCCCAATCAGATTTATTTTGCTGCTGTGAGAAGACAGAAGGCTGACTCTAGCTTAAGGATGTACCATGACATCCGTGTATGGATTTGGCCACGTTTCTAACTGCAAGTAAGAGCACAGAAACTCAGGCTACACAACAGGTCAGGTCTGGCATGCCCAAAAATTTTGCTTGGATTACTTGCCCTTTTGGTTTTTTCTGCTCCATATTCTGGAAGCTCCATAGTCTTCTTCCAAGCACACACCTGGCATAAATGCTCCTACATGACAGTGCCAGCTCCCTCCCCATCAAGTCCACAGTGCAAATCTGTTAAGTGCACCACTGGCTCACAAAGCAAGGGCTGTTGTGCTTTACTAAAATGAAAACACAGCTTAGAAAAGGAATATCCCTCACTGCTTTCTACAGAACTAAGCTATCAAAATGTTACTCAGAAATTAACACTGGTTATCTGAGTGCAGAACTTGATCTATGCAGAAAACAACCAGGTGAGCCATGTAGGCACTCAGAAATTAATGACTACAAGCAATCCTGAGATATTAAATTATTATTAGCATTTGTTAAATGTGAAAAGGAGAAAGGAAGATGAAACAACACCATGATTATATTGACATACAATTTACATCAAGCTATGATGTCACTTGCAATGTTAAGATGTGGAATTCACACACGCACTCAAAGAATGTAAGACATTCTGAAATCTGTCCTTCAAATCTTGCAGATGTCAGAGAGGAAACTACTTTACAAATGCCCTTGCTTATCGTGATTCCAGCAGTATTAAAGACACTGTGAAACTATGATATGATATGATATATAAGGTTTGTGGGTTTTTTACAAGGAATCTCAGGAGGAATACATTGCAAACAAAATACAACAGAAACTCACCAGTCAGATGCATCTATATTGATCTACCTTGCCCCTACATCCACACAGATAAGCCCCAGAGCATCAGAGAAAGAGCTGTTTGTGAGAAATGAGCAGGAGCTTATCTCCAGAAATAACACTACTTTTAAAACTTAGCACATCTGCTATTTCAGTTGCCTGTAATTGTCACCCCAAAGACTGACTCACATGTCACATGATTTTTACAAAAAGCATAGTTTTGTTAAACTCTGCATATATATACTTTTATTAACATGCTACATATATATAAAATACATCTGTGGATGTTTAAAGGGGCAGTATTTTTCTGGACATTCCCTTTTCTCATTGGACTCTCAGCTGCTTTTGTCATGTCCTGCTCTTTCATGTTTCAGTCATTGTTAAAGTTGTAGTTACCATTTGAACCACTGTCATAGATCAGGTTAATACAAGTGGCTTGTCCAAATGCTTAACAATAATAATAGAAGCAATATAAACAGGCTCTGCTTCAAGGAATAACATTTTAGAGCATTTTTTGCATCTGGATGAAGACATACCATGAGTTTCTATGTAAAACACAGCAATCTTGGAGGCCATGAAGCAGGCTTGTTCAGAGTGACACTGGCCCAGCATCTCATTTGAGCTCCATTTCCTGTCTAAGCACCACAAGTTCTGTCAGACAGAGATACCAGCAGAGGCAGGGGAGCACAGCCTGGTGTCTCTGTAAACACCCCAACGGAGCAGGAACAAGAAAAGCACCAGCAGCTGGACACAGCTGAGGCGAGCAGAGGAAGTGGGAGGCTGTACTGGCCAAGCTAGGAGGGAGGTAAAGATGGGGGGGGCAGGGAGAAGAAAAGAGTTTTACTTATCATGTCCCCAGGCAACATTATCAACCAGTTCTTGCCTGCTCTGTTCAAAACTGGACGATTACTGTCATTTTAGTTTCATTTTTCCATGCTAGCACAAAATCAACTCCAAGTGGTTTCTAAGTACCCAGGAAGCAGCAACCCACAGCAACTTCCAACACCAGTCAGCTTTGATGAAGCAATCCATTTAATGAAAAGCTATTATGGTCTCAGATTACAACAGGGTGACATTTGTGAAAAAGCTATTGCATTTCAGAACCAATCTTTCATAGCAATGATAGTATGAACACATACACTCACAGAAGAAACCTAGAATCTTCCTAAATTCTTTTCTGTGGAGAGAAGGGGGGATTAAAAAAATTAACAGTGGGGAACAGCGTCATCAAAAGAAAGCGAAGCAGTAACACGTACTGGAAGGCCACAATAAGGTCTCCTCAGAATCTTCTCATTTTCAAACTGAACAACTCCAGCTTTCTCAGCCTGTCTTCATAGGAGAGGTGCTCCAGCCCTCTGACCATCTCCAGGACCTGCCCTAACTCACCCATGGCTTTCTTATGCTGAGAAGCCCAGACCTGCATGCAGCGCTCCAGGTGGGGAGTCACAAGGGCAGAGTAGAGGGGGTGAATTGTCTCCCTTGACCCGCTGGCCACCCTTGTCTTGGTGCAGAGTACCACTGACCTGGGCCATGAGTGAGCATTGCTGGCTCACGTCCAGCTCTTCATCCACAGGAACCCCCAAGCCCTTCTCTGCAGGGCTGCTCTCAGTGACTTCTCCCAGTCTGTGCTCATGTCTGGGATTGCCCTGACTCAGGTGCAGCACCTTGCACTCAGCCTTGTTGAACCTCAGGAGGTGCTCACGGGCCCAACTCCTCAAGTTTGTCCAGGGCCCCCTGGATGGCATCCTGAGCTGCTGTGGTGTCATCTGCAAACTTCTGAGGGTGCACCGATCCCACTGCTCATGTCACTGATGAAAATATTAAAGGGTGCCAGTCCCATGAGAGTCCTGAGGGACACCATTTGTCACCGGCCTTCACTTGGACCCAGAGCCACTGACCACAACTTTCTGTGTCCATCCAGCCAATTACTTACTGAGTATTAATCCACCTTTCAAATCCATGTCTCCAAACCGGACATGAGGATGTTGTGTGGGACCATGTCAAAGCCCATACAGAAACCTAAGTAGATGACACTGGTCAGTTTTCCCTTGTTGACCACTGCAGTCACTTCATCATAGAAGGCCATCAGGCTGGTCAGGCATGATTTGCCCTTAACGAAGCTGTGCTGGCTGCCTCAGATCATCTCCTTGTCTGCTATGTCCCTTAACAAGGGTTCCATGAGGATCTGCTCCATTATCTTCCCAGTATGGGAAGTAGGCTCACAGTCTGTAGTTCCCTAGGTCTTCTTTTCTCCCCTTTCTAAAAATAGGACTGATGTTGTTTCCTTTTTTTCCAGTCACCGGCGACTTCATCTGACTCTCAAGATTTTTCAAATGTGCAGAAATAGATTCCATCTTTGGAATAATCAATAATTCAAATAATCTATTACCAGAAGTGTAAACTTTAAATTACTGGGCTGCACATTCACATTTTGTCTTTGTGCCCATGTATAAACTTTTTAAAGCTAAACTGGGGAAGTAGTGGGAGGTAGTGGATTTTCAATTAAATAGAAAATACCATGCAAAAATTTGTGTTAGTAGCGATGCTTCTGCACTGATTAAACTACATGCAAGTCAGTTTTATAAATGCATAGCTCTTGAGGATGCAAGCTCTTACAACAGTTCTATAAATATGCTTTGTAAAATGTTTATGTGGGCTCAGTGTGTGGGCAAATTCACAAATAGACATGCTAACTCCCTTCTTCCTGGTGACCAACAACCAGAAGAGGAAAAAGAAGAGATCCCTTTTAGAAGAATAGTCTAGACAGTTCAAAAATAACCTCTGTGCCCTTGCCAGGTACATAGAAAACTGAAAAAGTAGGAACCATGGTACTTACTAAAATCAGAGTGTTGTTTTGACTGTTTTCCATCCACCCTCAACCTTCCGGATTTCAGCATGGAGATTCACACCCATTCAGTTCCCAGAGAAGGCCATTTCATCCCAAGGCTTAACTGAGAAGAACCATCAGAAGGTTTCTAGACCTTGATACAGAGCAAAATCCTGAATATTAGGAGGATTGGTGATGCAAAGTGGCAAGAGGTTTCAGAAGCTGAGATGTCTTCAGAGCTTTAGCTGATCCTTTCCCTATTTGCTCTAATAAAATTCTTTTTTGCTTGCTGGCTAGCTTATGACACATGCTTGGTCTGGGGAAGGAGTTAAAGGTAGCAAGGGAAATTACATTCCCTCTTTCTTGTCTTTGCATTTCAAAAAAAATAGCAAAGAAGAGTTGTTTATTCTTCCAAGTCAATGTGCATGCTCTGTGCACTCAGGATGACATTCCTTCACTGGAGACATGTGGAGTTAGATAACATCAATTTATGTTAAATAATCTTAAAATAGAAACACATACAGTGCTGTTTGAAACTTACTAGATAATCCTTTCTCACAGTCGGATTCTGCATGTTGTTTTTTGTTTCCTTTCAGTGTGTGGGAGATATTATCTCTTGTTTCAGTGGATGTGGTCATTTTCTCTCTGTGGCCAAGTTTATAGATTCTTGCAGGTTCTGCTCCCACATTTGGGGACTCTACATTTCCCTCAAGATCCTGGGTGAGTAGGAATTTGTAAAACTCCACTCTGCAAGTGAGCCTTCACAAACGTGAAGTGACTGAAACTAGAGAGCCCAGGGACAGCAAGAGCTGCTGCAGGAAGGTTTATCACGCAATGATCTGGGATGTTACAGACTCCAATTTCTAAGCAGAGTGCTAATGCTGCATGCACACACTGTACCAATACAATAAAGTAATGCTGCAACCATCAGATCATACCACAGATTGACCAATTTTAATTGACAGTACTGAATTATAAATTATTATGTTTAGCACCACCAAACTTCAAGTCTGTAAATACTAACTCCACTCTGCTCTTACTAGCTGCTATAAATTTGCCATTAGAAACTAAGTACTGTGGAGAGACTAAAGGTTAATTTTTTTTTATCTTCTCCTCACAAAGTTTTGATACTGTCTATATGAAGACAGTTCTGCAGGTGAAAACTGATGAAGTTACCAAGCTGCTAAAGACTGAGCTGCCATGACCTGGCTCTGCTCAATACTTCTCCTGCCATGGCTAGCATGCTCTTTAACTGCTCCTTTCCCAGCCTTCCAGCATGTTGTAAATTTGCCCAGTAGCTAAATAGTCAACACTACACACTATACAGAAGACAAAAGAGATTGGGCTTGAATACACCAGTGCGACTAGAAAAAGAGAAAGTGAGCCTAAATTTACCAGGGCTTGTGTTGTGCCTACTTTTCCCCTGCCCCCCTTCCTTAACTCCACAATATGCATCAACTCTAACTTGTTTCCCAAGGAACATCACCAAAGTCACTGTCAATCTCTAGCCTCAATTTCCCACAGAATGCATGCAAGTCCCTAAACCCAAAAATATTACAAGTGGGAAACATTAATTCTGGATGGAGTCCAGATCTGATGATACAAAGCACAATTAAAGACTTGGCAATTTAACAAATGACAGAAGCTGCCTAACCACATTAAGAAATACCTCACAATGCATACACTTCAAGAGGCATTTTCTGAAGCTTTCTAAGTAGCCAGTTTCTTGTATTTACATTCTCCAAAGAGCCACTGTTAATGGTTCTCATAAAGCACAGCACACACAAATCAGACAAATTAAATGCTACGGCCAAAGGTGATTCCTCCTGGTCCTTAGAAGCAACCATGGTTACACTGCTGAAGTGATGATGCATTTTGCAACATTGCTTGGAAGGAAAGAAAACCAGCACACTCACAAAATCTTACTCTTTCTACAACATCCACTTTAAGAGAGTAAGGAAATCAGAGTGACTAGATATATTTTTTTTAATGCAAAGATGCTAGAGTTTTACTCCATGATATAATTCAAGCAAGAAGCAAAAGAAAAGGACACAATAGAAAATTACCTACCTAGAAAAAGAATTCTTGTTCCTCAGTGGATTATCTAACTTCATTTAA
The DNA here is from genome assembly GCF_000277835.1 of Geospiza fortis. NCBI lineage: Eukaryota > Metazoa > Chordata > Aves > Passeriformes > Thraupidae > Geospiza > Geospiza fortis. The sequence continues at coordinate 468,768 of NW_005054382.1, read as the reverse complement.
AAATTACAGCTGCCTGATTTTTTCTCTAGCAAGCACAAAAAGTTCATACTTGCTTGCCCTTGTGAGTGGAAGTAATTATTTTCTGAACTGAAACATCATTATGAATGTAACTTGGTATTTTTAACCCCAAATCTTCTTAAGTATAGACTGAATCCTTACTTTGATCTAAGGTGTCACACCACCATATTTATTTGAATTCCTACATCATATGGGGAGACTCAATACAACCCAATTTTCACAAAGCAGGCTATTGAAATAAGCTGAGGTGACAAAATAGGGTAATGCTGGAGGAACTAAAGCAAATCTTTCCAAATCAATCAAATCCTACACCAGACTTCCAACCTATCCCACAAGCACCAAACTTGCTAAATAAGCTGCTATTCATCATTCAAATCTTAGGCTGCAGAAAAAGAATTGATTATATGGTATCAGACTAAGAGAGAAACAAGAAAAAAAAATTGATCCAGCCTTCTGCATCATGATCCTGATCAGTTATTTATTCAGCCAAGCACATCACACAAGCACTCTCAACACTATTGCTACACTTTTGCTCCCAGTTACCAGAGAAATTGCATTTTGGCATCTAGTTCATCATCTGTAACAAATGGCCTTTTCTGTTTCAGAGATGAAAATTCTGTGATGAGCATTCCTCCATCTTCCCAACAGGTGTGTCAGACTTCAGCAAGTCAGACATGGTGATGTCTTTCAGGCAGACCTGAGGTTCACTCACAGCAATCCCCTCCTGTGACAGAGAGCACTTCAAAGCCTGAGAGAGGCCTCTCATAATGTGGAGCTTACACTCAGAATCAGACATCTCTGGTAATTCAGCATCAAAACAAACAAAGAAA
>NW_005054382.1:454539-467880 GCF_000277835.1 Geospiza fortis | reverse complement strand
ATGAAGGTAAATAGTGATCATGTGCATGGTTCCTTGCATTTCTAGGTCTTCATGTTGGTACTTCACTAAGGGTTTTGTATTTTTTCAGTCAGTTTGGAGAGTTCCCAAAGCACTGCTCACTTCTAAAATGCATGAATTGCCTTCCCTGGAAATAGCACTCAGCTGGAAAAGAACATGAGTTATAAAAGTAAAAATTACACCAGGGAATAGGAGAAAGAAATCCTTTACATTTTAAATTTATGAAGCACTTTGCTACAGTGAAAAATTCACATAGCACAAAATCTTGGGGAGCAGACTGAAGAAAAGACAATTTTGACAGCCTGGTTTTCCTTTAATTCTATGTTTCTCCCATCTTCCCTTGGTCCCTTGACCTCCCCATCATCCACACCTTTAATCCATACTCTACTGCCCACATCAGCTTACAGAATCAGAAGCACCCTGGGCACCCTGATACTGCATTATCCTGCAGACAGAGACCATTTCAGTTTTCCATACACTTTCCCTGGTGTGGTGGAAGATGTGTTACCCAAAAGCCCAGACATTTCCAGAAAAAGACTTTGTTAACAGCCAGTCATCATTCCCTGAGAAAGATGAGCTAATTAGAAAATGAGTACATTTTTGCAACTTCTTTAAAATATCATATCAGGAGCTCCTTCAGTTTTCATGAGGAATAAAATCTCTTCCTGTTTTTTTTCAACAAGACCTTTAAATTCTCCTCTTTCCTTCAGGTAGCTTTTTCTACAGGCAGGACCATAACATTTCCCTACATTGTTACTGATGCTCTAATTATGAGTGCAGCATTTGCCCTGGAAATATAATAGGAACTCATAGATTATATTATCTAAACTATTTCCCTTCCCACTCATTTGGAAACTATCCCAAATAAAGCCTAACACAGAGTTTACAGTTCACACCCACTTAGGATTACATTAACAGCAGCAGATTTGCATGTAAGTAAATGCATCATAATTCTATGCTGTCACAGCTTTTGGTTGATGGACACTTAGAATTTCACAGTAAACTGTGAAGTGCAGTGAAGTTTCTGTGTTTTTAAACCACAATTACATGAAAATCTGAATTTCACATTTTCTCCTACCTCTTAAAGCAAGGTTTGAGCCCTCAAAGTTGTGCAGACAGTTTGGAAATGTGAATGTTAAGAAAACAAAAATCTTAAGGCTCACTGAAAACAGATTTTCTTAAATATATCTCTATATTTTTCAAACCATCTCATGATTTCTTAATGCTTCGGATTGGACAATTTGGCTGCAAAGGAATTTTACAGAAGTTTAAAAGAGTTATGGCATGCTACAAGAAAGATGTAAATACATGCACAGCTTTCTCTCTGTCAAAGCATGATTTGCAGGTCTCCTTAATAAAAGGCAGCTGGAAAGCAAAACACTTTGAGGGATTAACAGCAGAATTAATTTGCTGTTGGTTTGGTCATTTGTGAATTTTACAGATACGCTCCCAGAGAGAGAGAAACCAGATTATTTATAGTGCTCCAATAGAAGAGCAGTTCTAGTGTACTTCATCTGGAAATGAATATTTATAGATTGAGTAAGTTTTGCTATTAAAATTAAACTACACAAAACTCTAAGCTTGGATTGTGTGTCTTTTAAAAATACAAACAAAAATACACATCTCTGCAGTATTGATAATAAACTAAAAAAGCCTCAACATCCACAAGAAATTAAATATTTCAATATCAGACTGTGGTTATACATAAGTTCATGTCCAAACATATCTTTACTCACACCTCACAAAACAAGGCATATCCATTCAGAATATGAAGTTATAACAGAGCAATAGTGATATAGTTACCTTCACAGAACTCAGATGATTTTCACTGTGGTGTAAAAAAAGTACAGCAAACTGCGATTATGTCAGATCATTACAAAAAGCAACAAAAAAAGAGAAGCAGAAAGAGTTAAATCCAATCTCTCTGGTTCTGCAGCCCTTTATACCTGCCAAGCACTGCTGCCTGCATTTCAGATCACTCTGCCATGTGCCAGTGTTCCATTAAATGGCAGCTTGTGAACTGCACTCTGGCATAACTGCACGAGAACAAAACACATCCTTTACTCTTGCTGTCAAACAAGAGTAAAGAGTTTGCTGTCAAACACATACATGAAATAAGTAACTATTTGATATTCTCTGAATGAGACATTCTGAATATCAGAGATACTCTGAATATCATTATATACTCTGAATGTTCAGATAATTTTCTCTGAATATTCTCTGAATTATTTCAGTGCTGAGCATGGTAGTCCATAGCCCACTTCAAATTTAGCTTAGTTTAATGTATATTCAACTGTTAAATGTTATGATCTGAGACAATAAGAGACTTCTCTTTGAGCAACATGTCCTACAGAAATGTGGTTTTCAACTTTGAAGACCATGGTCAGGTTAACTCTTTCCTAAATAAAAGCAGCTAAAAGTGCTCTAGATAAAGCATCTAAAAGTCGCTGTACTAAATAGACAAGCAATATGAAGAATTTCACCACATAACATACATTTTAATAAACATAGACTTTAATGGATTGGTGTGTCACCAATCTCCCCTCTATTCCACAAGATTCTACTTCTTCCTCTCAGAAATAAAAAAAGAAAAAAAAAACAGTCTGGAAAAAAACTCTCAAATTATTTGCAAAGTAAGTTCACCAAGGAATTGTTTTGAATTGACACTAGTATCACATTTTCTTCTGACATTCTATAGTCTACTATATTTAATCACAATCAATATTTATGTTGCCTAAGTTTGACACACATCAAGGTAACATGTCTGACATTATACTCAGCGTAGGCAGTCCTCACTTCTTAGGATAACAATTCAGTCAGATGTTATGCTAAATAAGATTTTAAGACAGCAGATGGCATCACTTAGTTATTTTTAACTGTTGCACACTGACCATTTACTGTGTATCATAATCCATTTTTCATTATGATAATCCATAATTCAGGAAATAACAGCCAGGATGAAAACAGACTGGCTCTAAGCTTTGAGAGGGACTACAAAACCAGATCTGCTATTCCATCTTCCTTTTATAAATTCTTTCTCAGTGTTCCTTGTATAATATCTAGGATATTGTAGGGTGACAAAAAAACAAAAAAAAAAGAAGGCAGAAAGATGTACTTCCTTTGTCAATTCAGATGATATGCAGATTTGAAAAGGTAAACAAAAAAAACAAACAAACAAAAAAAAAAAAAAAACAAAAACCCCAAACCAAACCAAACAAAAAAAACAACAAACAAACAACAACAACAACAACAACAAAAAAACAACAAAAAACCAAAAACAAACAACAAAAACAACAAAGTGTCTGTACACAGGTTCGAAGTGCCTGGAGAAAGAGGAATTCAGAGATGGCAATGTACCCAGTCATTTTTCTGAACCCTTTTCAGAATAATAGAAACATGCTCTACACAGGGTGTTTAGAAAGCTCCTGTCACAGTAGTTAGCAGATGTTACAGCCACAGTGTGTGATCACAGAGGTGCATTTTTCCATGTACTGTGGGGAACCTGAGCTTACAATGCCACCAGGGAACAGTCAGCTGGACCACCTTCATCAGGCTCAGGGCAAGACTTGTACATTCCAGGATGGCAGCCCATGGTGCAGACCTGGTGCCAAGGTGGTCCTATGCTGGCTGGTTCCAGGTAAGGCTGTTGGAATCTGTCTCCTCCTGAACCACAAACTGTTCCAGAATACAACAGAGCGTCCCTTGATGCATGGGAAAGGGGGAATAAACCATACAGAGAAGGGAAAAAATAAGATCAGAATACAGGAGAAACACTCTCCTCCTCACCCACACATGCACAGTTCTGCTTTTCTTTACCCACTCCTAACATTTTCTCTGGCCTTACTTTTTTAAGTCTTTTCAAAGAGCCATGCTGTATGCACTGTCTGAATTTGGAGACTGCAGTCTTACAGAATATTGAGCAATTCTCTGCAGGGTTCCCAAGAGTATCCTTACTTGCTGGGTAAGTGCAAACGCCCACTAGAATTCATACTGAGTATTTAGTGTGCATTTTATAGCAGCCAAGAGCTTGACCTGAGCATCTTCTGTTGGTAGTAATAGATTTTTAATTAATAACGAGTCACGAAAACCAACAGGGCAAAGGAACTTGTGTGGAAGCTGTAGGTTTCTTCAGGAAAGAAAAAATACTGCAGAAAATACTGAAAACAAATGTTAGACGTAATGAAGACAGTATAAAACCTTTTCATTTTCTATCTTCATAAAGCTCAGTTTTCTCCCCTGGTGTTCAGATCAGCATTACACTACCAAAGCATTCATCCTTTATGCTCTAAGCCTAGGACAGAAATAAGCCTTTTCAGTCACTCAGACCATGTCATTATACCTCTGGAAAGCAAACAGAGCTCCAAAAGCTGTGAGGAACAGAGGGGAAAGAAGGGAAAGTATCAATCTCTGGTACAATTAATTACTAGATTTTATTTTTTTTAATGGAAGTCACTTTCTAAAGCGTTGTTAGTGCATATATTAGACAAAATTTCTTTTTCCCATGGGTTAATTTCTTTTCCAACCTGTTAGCAATATAAATTGAATGTTACTGCAGAACACAGAATCCATAGCAGAATGAATTAAACTTATATCTCCAACAATAATGTGAATCCAAACTAACAGCACTATTACTAATGCCACAATAATGGGCATTGATAGTCACTGTAGCCATATGCTTTCTGCTGAGTCAGTTTTGAAATACCAAAGTCCAAAAGGTAGACAGAAGATAAAAGAATAATATCCTAGAGGTCACCAAATAGTTGCTAATGTTATTTGTAGTGAACATCACAACCATGACAACAAGAATTATCTGATGCAGTTGTCTACAGTACCAGTGGTTTGGCTCGAGTGATCTTGCCCTGTCCAAGGGTAGAGCTGCAGCTCCATGAAACACAATTTGGACACAAAACCCACAAGACACGAGCTCAAGAGGTCTGTCCTCAGGTTCAGAGGTGAGGTCAGGTAGACTTTAAATTTTAGCTGAATGATACTCATTGAAGCATCAGACCATATTCTGACATTACTTATAGAACTAAAATTAGATACAGAGGTCCTGCAGGGCTGTCTAAACCAGAAGCGAGTCAGTTGCCTAAGCCCTGCTGCAATCAGCACCTATTAAATTGCTTTAAACCCTGCAAAATACCACTGAGGACTTCCAGTACATTTATGAACCTAGGCATTTCCAAATATCTGGTCTCTAGATACAGGTGGAGCCCTTTACAATTCCTTAATACGGAAGCCATTCTGTCCTATTTGATGAATTTTGTGGTAACTGGATCTCACAATCAACCTATGTACTGCATTCTTTATGCACAGGCACACATACAGAAACAGAGGAAAAGCATTTTCTAAAATCACAGGGAAAGTTCTGTAGACATGCCTACATTATTTTACAGTCAGCTACACAGAGCTTTTGAGCTAAGCTGTGTTAATGAAGCATTATATTCCCTCCAGGGGAATTTATTTATTTACTTCTGACAGGAACAAGCAGATCTCCAGAGCCCCAACAATTCCTACCATGAACCCCGAAAGGATTCAGGTCATGATCTGCCTTCCTGCACCTACAGAATAATTTCTTTCCCAAATACTCCTTCCCATTTTTTTCTAAACTAGTCTTCCCACCTAAATTCTGAATTAAAATAAGCAGTAAGAATATTTCTCAAGCGCATAACAATCTACTTACACCTTTATCCCAATCCCAGCTGTCCTAGTTGGTGTGCAGACACCTGTGCAGCAAATGCCAAAGGGACTGGCAATCTCCTCAGTTCCTTTAACAGAGTGCAATTCTGAAAACAAGAAAAATTATCTCCTCATTTCTGTCTTCTACAGTGCTTCTGAACTGGTGGTAGGAGGAGCAGAAAGTCTCCCTATCTTGCAACGTGAGAAAAAGCGAAAATTCCCATCAGAAGTGACTCACCAACATTAATCATATATACACCAGATTGAAAGGCACTCAGAACATGAAGTCAGAACCCCAGCCTCAGCTAAGCAAATGAGAAGTAGATTTCTCAGTACTACCATATTCTTTGAACTGCTCTATCTGTACCGTTTTGCACAATGAAGCTGATGAATATAAATTTATTGTTTCTAGCACTGAACTTCTACAGAGAAGTGCTGCTGAATCTTTTGGAAGAACAAGCAGCTGAGTAGCATGGAACTTCCTGTGTCTTGAAATGAATAAGCACCAGTGTCAAGATTTTCACATGTAAAGCATCCATATTCACATGACTTACCACCTGGCCTGTGCATTAAAATGAATACCCTTATAGCTTAACCAAGCAGATGAAGATCAGAATCTTAAATAACCAAATTACACTGCAGGTCAAGATATTTAGTCTCGTGTTTACTTCTCATGGGGAGTACTGTGAATTTTTATTCACCAGCACAAAATCCAAGTAAAAAAATCCACAGTGTACTGTTTAGATTCAGGACTGCAGCTGAATATAGGGGATGAGTAGACTTGAAGAAAAAGAGAAAAATAGTAAGAAAAAGTCCTACTGCCTCCAAAAGGAAGTTTGAGAATGAGAGGATTTATTTTCTTATTTAAAAAAACCACAACAAAGCGATCTTTGGACATATATACATGCTACTTGAATCTACAAAGGAGGGAATTTTCCCATTCACACATTTGCCATACTGCTCTACATTCTTCATAAAGGACTCAGGCTCTTTGCCTTTCTAGTATTCTTAACTCTATATAATCCTAACTATCCAGCTCTCACAGCACTATACCCAGAATTATATATAATATATGAACAATATTCTATTAGCCATAAAAACCAACAGTACGATTACAAACAGTAAACTTCACTCCTCCTGTTTCTCAGGGAAGTATTCCAATGCCCAGAACTAGATTATAGTCTGTCACAGTCTTGTAAACTCAGGATAAATCAAGTGCTGCTCTAACATTACCTTGGCATAAAAGAAATCAAGCCTCCCTGCAATACAGTGCTTGAGCTGCTGCCAAGTTAACAATATCTATTGGCATTCAATTACATTGCATTTCTGGAAGCTAAGGCACAACTTCAGCATGAGCAGGGCTGCTCTGAGCAAGAGACCTGTTCTGTTCAGATCAACACTCACCTGACAAATAGGTTTAATATATAGCACTGTGTGACACACAAAACCAGGCAAGGATGTAAATTTAGCTCCTCACTGATTGCTAGAGGATTTTTAACTCAAACATTATAACTATCACTGTAAATAATAACAATACTTACGTAAATCCTGCCTATGACTTGCAAATTTAAGAACAAAATGGTCAGATTCTCTTCTGAGTAGATGTATTTAAGAGTCCTGGTTTAAGCTGGGTTCTGTTATACTTCAGACGTTTGTACTTCCCTAGAGAAAATGCTTGCATGACTTCAGAGCTTCAGTCTATTCTATTTCCTCACACAACAGAAGACCTTGCTGCTTTGGATAGATCACGTCTTGCTTCTGGTATTCCCTCTCCCAAATCCTGATAGGGAGCAAGACCCCCAGGATGAGCAAGACCTCCAGTGATAATCTCACTCTCTGTGACATGGGAGTATGGCTTTTTGCATAAACATGCTGCTTTAGACTTAGGTCACAACCACCCACTTTGAGAAGCTTTTTGAGGCAGATTGATGCTGCGCCCTCATCATTTGAAAAAAATCAAACTTGACTTTGTCATCCGAAATCTGAGGTACCCTAAAACACTCCTCACTTCTGAGACACTTGGGTATGCTTGTGCATCATTCAGGAAAATAAAAATCTAGAAAATAGAATCATAAACTGTCCATGATGCCACATTTAAAGGGATCCCTAGCAATGTCAGTAAACTAAGTTAGCCAGTGAGAAAAGAGTAAAAAAAGTTAAATGGCAGGGTGGAATAGCTACAGAACTCCAGTACAGACCCAACACCATCTCTCTCTCTGCTATGAATACACAGGAAGACAACTCTGCCCTAAAGGAAGCTCACATCAATCTTTCAGTAAATGTTAGCTGGAGCAGGACCACACTTATTTGTTCTGCGTTCACACCTTGTTTGTGGAAGTTTTTCTAATGTCTTAACTGGCAAAAACACCGGACACAAGGACAGCCTTTTTTAAAACAGAGACATGCTAAGGTTCACAAACTTCTCATGAGGTTCCTGAAGGTTTTATCTTACAGATTCAGTCACTACTTTGTAAAGCAAGAAAGACAGATGTTCTAATTTTTGGTGACTAGGCTTTTCTACAGTATTTTGACAGGCTTGAAAGAAATGTACTCAGTAGAAAGGGTTAGAGACATCCTAAGATGCAAATGTCCCTGAGGAATAACTCCACATCCTCTGGGTAAAGATTTTATGAAGTAAAAAGAAAAACTGGTGATAAAATGTTCCAAATTGCTACTGATGGTCCCAATGCCATGTTATTGTAGTCTGATGTGCAAAAGCATGCAAGATCTTGAAAAGTCATATTAATAATGTACAAAAGTTCAGCCTAAGGACTATCACTTTAGTTGTTACATAAGATCCTATGAAGAAAAAAATCAGAAGAAGGTAAGTCTTTGTTTCTTGGTAGACTTTTGAGAACATAAAAAATGACTGCTTGATTTTACTTTGAAAATTAACATCTTTACTATCTTTTGTGCAGTGTTAGAAATAAGTGGGAATAATACCTCACAGGATCTGAGAGTTGTGACTAGTAAGAACAAATCAACCATGACCAGCTTGCAATCTGCATTTGTAACAACATATACAGCTTAGTGAATCCAGAGCAGCAGAGGGGACCAATCCATATTCCTGTAAAGTTCCCAGCTCTCAACAATCACTCCAATTTACATGAGAGAAAACCAAAATAAAAGGTTGGTGCCACATCCCTAACAGGGACTTACACACATTTTAAATTTAGACCAGGAAAACTGCCCAGCTTTCCAGAGCCCTTCTGGCATGATCAGTAAAATGTCAGTCTGGTCTCCAAAGCTCAGCCCCACCACACCACACTGAGGTGCACAGAGCAGTGACTGAAAAGGCAGAAAGTACAGGAGGTGGTCTCCCTGAGGTACACGTGAAAGGCCACATGCTTACAGCACAAAGAGATGACCAGTTTTCATTCCAAAACATGGAAATAGGCTATTCTGGAAAAAAAAAAAAAAAAGCTTCATGGTCAGAACACTACACAGATATGAGATTTATAAAAAAACCCACCAAAAATAAACTAAGAAAAGGGTGAATAAAAAAACAAACAAACAAACAAACAATCAAATCAAACCCAAAAGTCAGACGTGACCACCAGTGGAAAAAAAACCAAACCAACATAATGAACCAGAGCAAACATAAAAAGATATTCCCAATTTTAGGCTATTCTCTAACCCAGTGGCTTGTTCCAAGAAACTGGCCTTGGAACCTCCCTCCAGGCCACTCTGGAGAGCAGTGAACCCACATTTTCTGGGTCCTGTGGAGCCCTCTCTGGCACACTGGCAGGTCTGTGATGCAGCTCCTGCTTCATCCTTTCCATTGCACAGGGAGCTCAGGCACTCACTCGAGGCTGCAGCTTCCCCTCCAGAAAAAGCCAAGCATCTCAGAAGTCTGTTCCAACTTTGCAGTTTGACACTTCCCTCCCTATTTTCATGGAACCCCACGGAAATTGTTTAAGGTCAGCACAAACCCATTTGTAGAGCAGGAACAGCAGCGCAGCAGCAGTGTCAGATGCAGACCCCACCCTGCAGCTCACTGCCCAAGTATGAGTGCATCCATGTCCAAGGTCCAGGGCTTAATCCCTTCTCCTCTCCAGATGCTTTACAGCAACTGCTCTCAGACAGGCTGGAACACAGTGTGAAGTGCTAAATTTCAAGTACATGTCTCTGCTCTTAAGACTCTGATTCCTCTTTCTTGTCTGTTTAGAAACATAGTGAAGTAACATACACCATAAATAAAACAAATGTCTTTGGAAAAGGCCTCAGCAAGATGCTCAGAAAGTCTTCTGCAGTTTGTGATTCAATCTGTTTCCTTCTCCAGTTTAACCTGACACGTTGGCTTGTTACTAATCTGTGTGATGCTTCAGTCTTACTGAGATTAATTTTCCTCCCATTTAGACTAAATGTGAGTTTTCATCCATATTATCTGAATTTTTTCACTGATCGGAGAACAAGTTCTAAACTAAGTTCTCTATTGATATGGAGAAAATAGGGGGTGAACTGAATATGGAAAATCAGAAATTGCAAGGCAATCTAAATAGAAAACTCTCATGAAATTTAAGTCTTGGAGGCAAGGGGACAGTTTTATCTTCTACATTTCTAATTAATTTCTGCCCATTAAGTACACCCAAATACACAATTGTCTTCATTTCTACCTAATGATATAAAAGTCCCAGAAAATTATGCTGGTAAACAGGAATAATGACCAGTCTTGATGGTGATATAACAAGAAAGGAACAAAAGAAGGATCATGAAAAATTGTAGAAGTAATTCAGTACCCAAAGGGAACAATTCATGGGAAGTTAGTGAGTAGCCAATATGGGACTGAGCAGGAAATCAACGGTGTCCGAAACCTATGGAAGAAAAGCAGCAAATGTAAACAAGAGGAACACAGAATGAAATAGGATGTTGGCAACAGGTAAAGAAAAATTCAGGGCTCTAGAAAATGAGGAGCATTGAAATGAATTTCAATTGAATTGAAATCCAGTCAAATGCAAGAAGGTGAGAAAAAAACAAGGCCAGAAGAGTCACAAATAATTTCAAAAAACAGGCCACTATTAAAAAAAATTACATTATATACAAATTTTGGCAGCCTGTCAAATTTTAATTACCTTTTCAATTGAAAATTGAAATACTAATTATGTCTTCTAATTGACTGAATAAGAATTTCAAGAGTTTTATGTTACCTTTTTTTTCACCTCTGCAATATCCTCATCACAGTGGAGAACCAAATTTCTTCAATGACAAAAACAGGGCATTTGCTACAAGATAATCTCTGTCCCTTAACACTACAAGAAACCCTGAGTAAAGGTCTATCCTAAATGAAGAACAGGGCAGAAACTTCAGCTACATCAGTGAAACAGGATTTTATAGGTCTTTGTGAAAATAAACCTCTCTGAGAAAGCAATCTATGTAAAATGGAAATTATGTTTAATTTTTTTTTTGTAGTCTTAATTGGAATAATTCTTGTCCAGCCTTACGAGCATCACAGAGAACAGAGCTGATGAGCATCAGGAGGCACACATGACACACAGCAGTGGTACCTGCATGTGACCACACCAAGCTACTCATATACTCACCTGAAGCATCTCCATTTCTTCCTAACTGTTCTCCAGACTGACTTCCTTTTAATCAAACAAAAGACATAAAGATACTGTTGGGTCCAAAGCCAGTGTTATCACCTGCAGGTCACCTTCTATCCGCCCCTGTGGGCAGCAGCACTGGGGCACAGGAAGGGCAGGGAGCAGATTCAGGCATTTCCCCTGCAGATTAGTGCTGTAATTAATGCCTGGCCCAAAGTGCTCCTGCTCCTTCAGGGACAGTACACAGAACATGTTGTTATTTACAAACTACTGAGAAAAGGCCAATTGCACACCTTTCACTTATGATGCCTTTCAACTACATGTGTTAGGTCTTAAAGTTATATAAATTAAGGTGCATTGGCCATGGGAACATGAACTCATTTTTGTACTACTGCTTTTCCTAAAATTACTTTAACAGGCAGATTATTCATTTAAGATAGGGCTTTAAGTCTTTTTGCTCAAATTCAATGGGAACACTTATGCAATGCATGTCAAAATGAAATTAATGTGCATTAAAATCTGGCCTTAGATGAGATTCAATGTACAGAGAGTAGTGCTTACCCTGGAGCTACCTGGGAAGACATCCTTTATCTCTTATTTTAATTTTAGCATTTAAGACTAATTCTTTCAATAATTGTTAATGCTTAATTAAAAAAGATGACAGCAGAAGTAATCTCTCTTAGAGGATCCAAAATAAATATAAATGCCATTTCAGCACATCTGTTGTTATAGATTAGGTATAATTAATATTGTTGAAAATGGAAAAAAACTGGATTAAACTGATACTGTGTATCTAGGGAACCCTGATAAAGTAAAAACTCCTGTTCACAGTCTGTGAGAACAGAGGATTTTCTGTATTCTGCAGAACTGCATAAAATGCAGAGCAAAGAAAGATTAATCACTTCTGTGCCCATGGCCACTAAAAGGCAAGGAAATATTTTAGAGATTTTAGAGAAGAAAACTGGGTTTGAAATTGTATGGAAAAAGATGTTCAGAGTACCTGAAATTTTGCTAGAAATGAAAGAAAAGTTCAAAGGAAAGGAAACTTCCATTATTGCAATGGAGAAGGCAGCAGTGAGAAAATTAATCTTGTGCATTAATCTTAGCATTCCTCCCAAGTGACTCAGGCCTGCAGAAGAAAACATTCCCACTATCGGGTTAGAAAACGTCATGTTTCCCACACAGAAGGGAGGAAAAAAGCCTGAGCAGGGCTGGTTTTACTACTTTCCTCCTGATTAATTTGCTTGCAGACCCTTCTGTTGTTCAGTTTCAAATTGTTGAGGAAAAGAGTTTCCATTTATGAAAAGAAAAATTAAATTAGTCTTCATATGTACAATAAGTTTGAGTCAGAGCATTTCTAAACAGTTATTTAACTATAATTTATTCTAATAGTCCTTGGTAAAAGCATCTTAGAACCACATCAGCAGCAAAACAGAAGATAGGCTAATAAACTCTGTGGCAACGTTTACACAGTTAAGAGTTATAAATACATACTTTACGTGGTGACAAGCAGAAAAGAGAGCCCAGTAAGCAATGAAGAGTAGGCTCCCCCTTGGTGAGCTGGAAGAGTGAGAGAGGTCAGACAGCCACCAGCAGCACCTGAAGCTCCACCATTTCTTATGTCTGAGCTAAATGTCTCTTTTTAAAAGCGAAGCCCCAGCTCTGTTGGGAGCACTGACCCCACACAGTTCTCATGTGCCTCTGTAAAAGCCAACGCTGTTACCAATGGGGAAAAAAGGACAGTCAGTTCTGATGCTTCTCTCAAACCCTCCATACTCACAGAGCAGAATCCTCCTGCTGGGCACTACAGCATTAAGGACAGCTACAACCAGGAGCTTCCACAACCAGCGGTGCTCAGCAGGCGCCTCCCAGAGCTGAGCCCGAGGGAGCAGCAGGTGTGCAGATGTGCCCTAGCAGCAGGTGTGCAGATGTGCCCTAGCAGCAGGTGTGCAGATGAGCTGCAGGTGTGCAGATGTGCCCCAGCTGCAGGTGCGCCCCAGCTGCAGGTGTGCAGATGAACTGCAGGTGTGCCCCAGCAGCAGGTGTGCCCCAGCAGCAGGTGTGCCCCAGCTGCAGGGGTGCAGATGCGCCCCAGCTGCAG